>NW_024425675.1:18316531-18488487 GCF_017311325.1 Ursus maritimus
GTAGGGAAGAGAAAAAAAACAAAAGGTTGATTAGTTGAGTGAATTCAGGGAAAGACAGACTTGATTAAGAACTAAGAACCATGACCTGTGAAAACAGAGAACTTAATATGCAAAGCGGTGACCAAAATTGGCAGAAGGCTATTTATGAATCCTGCCAATATTCAATGTTGCAGACTGACAATGGAGAATCTGTGGTCATGCCCTCAACAACGTAATTCATCACACTAGTGCTTGGGGCAGTCATGTCCAAGCAATTTATCATCATCATATCACTCGTCTGAGTAAGAGAGGGGGAGAACTTTGATTGTTAACCTCTAGGGAGAATGGATTTATAGCCAATATCCCTAAGAATGCAGCCTGGCTCTGCCCAAAGCAAAATGTTCCCTGCTTTGCTTCTGTTTAGCTCAGAGTAGACGTGTGAACACGTTGCCTCTAGGACATTGAGAGCAAAACCTAGGTCTGATGCTCCTAGCTCAAAAATAAGATAGCCAGGAAATCATATTTAAAATCATCAAAGCTGCTTTAAAAAATGCTTACGGATGATGCATTTCAAATGTCCTTTGGTGACAAGATCATTTCTGAAATGCAACCACGGATAATCACGTTTGGGAAGAATCATCTATTTTTTTTTTTAAGATTCTATTTATTTATTTAAGAGAGAGAGCATGAGAGAGTGAGCACGAGCAGGGTGAGAGGCAGAGGGAGAGGGAGAAGCACACACCCCGCTGAGCATGGAGCCTGATGTGGGGCTCGATCCCAGGACCCCGGGATCATGACCTGAGCCGAAGGCAGACGCTTACCTGACTGAGCCACCAAGGCGCCCCGGCATCGAGCCTTTCTGTATTTTACATTTTAATAACGGCTGCCCTTACAGGGTGTAACTAAACACTTAGATGCCATTTTGCCCCCTTTGATTAAAATCATGAAGCTGAGTTGAGCATGATGGAAACAAGTATGCCTGCGGTCTCCCCAACAGCAAGGGGAGCGTTAGTCAGAACAGCAAGCCTTCCACAGCACCTTCCCTCTTCGGCTTCCATTGTGTCTGGTCAACTGGAAATCAGTAATCCCTGGATGCATGTGGCTCAGCTCTCACCTGAGTCTCTTAGTCAGGACAGGCTAGGTAATGCTGTGGTAACAAACTAACCCCCAAATCTTGGGGCACAAACACAACAAAAGCTTATTTCTAGCTTTTACTACATGTCTAACACAGGTCGACAGGGGGCGCTGCTCAGTGTCCTCTTGTAATGATCCAAGCTGACAGATCAGCCACTATCTAGAAAATTGGTGGCCACTGTGGCAGAGGGAAGGAAAGTGTGACAGACCTCTCTCACTGGCTCTCAAAGCATCTACCTGGAAGCGACGTGTCACTCCACTTACATTTCATTGGCCAAAGCAAGTCACATGGCCATATGTCGCTGGAAGGGGACAGACAGACTCCCATGCAGAGCAGGCAGAAGCAGGTGGACTCAGGCAGATGCTGCTTTCATGAACGAGGACTCAGAACCACAGAGCCAGTGTAGGCCAGGTGGTCAGGTGGGAGCAGGTATTTTATTTTTCTCCTTCTTCCTTTTTTTTTTAAGTGAGGGAGGATGTCTATGAATGAGAGTCTTTTTTAAAAAATGAAAGTCTTTTTAGAAAAACTTGGACTACTGAAAATACACCCTAAAGAACATTTGGTGTGTGAAAAATATATTCAACCATCGTAGGTCCTTCTATTAACAGTGGAGTTCATAGGGCTACTGAGCACAGACACCACTTAATCTGGAATTAATTTTCCCATTGTTACTGGATGGCTCACTGGGCTATTAAGACATTTGAGGAGGGGCGCCTGGGTGGCTCAGTCGTTAAGCGTCTGCCTTTGGCCCAGGGCATGATCCCAGAGTCCTGGGATCGAGTCCCACATCAGGCTCCTCCGCTGGGAGCCTGATTCTTCCTCTCCCACTCCCCCTGCTTGTATTCCTTCTCTCGCTGGCTGCCTCTCTCTCTGTCAAATAAATAAATAAAATCTTTAAAAAAAAAAAAATTTGAGGAGAAAGACTCCCCATATGGTTTTGGAAGGAAGCATTTGGAAGGAAGAAAGGGCATTTTCTGAGGTCAGTAGTTCTTCCTATGTTATATAGTTCATTATTTTGTCTTCAAGCTTCATTCCGAGAGTAACCTCTAAAATCCTCACACAGAGGCTCTCTACCAACTATACTCCCAGACCAAGAGGGCACTGAGGATGTAGACATAGATTTCTCAAGACTCTAAATGTTCTAACCCATATATGTGTTCTCCTTTTCTCTGTTTTTATCTGGGTCACACTTCAAACTATATTAAATAGCATTTTTTCAGAAATTCTTTTCACTTCAGCCATTTTCAAGCTATTTTCTGCCCTATGTGGGGAAGGGAAACTTGTCCAGTGAAACCTGTCCTTCAGTTCAGTCACGCCCAGAACACGTTGTGCTGGTTTTCCTCTCGCCTCTCTGGCCATCTCCTTTGCTGCCTCTTCCTCCACTGACCTCTAAACGATGGGCTCTTGGGCACTGGGTCCAGGGTCCTCCTCCCTTCTCTACCTATATTCTCTTCGGGTCCTGTGATACACTTCCAACAGCTTCATATATCATGATTAATGACTCCCCAGTAATTATAGCCCAGATCTCTCCCGTGAGCTGTAGTATAATATACCCACCAGCCTGTAGCACATTTCCCCTGGGACATCTCAGAGACCTTGTGGTAAGGCTGATGCTACAATGGCACCCAACGACTCCATCCTTCCTGGTATTCATACCCCTGTGTTGTTCACATACACATGCACACACACACACACACACACACACACAGACACACACACACTGCACCAGGGCTGGTTTGTGTAATCAACAGCAAACAACAGAAGTGGCAGTATGCTACTTCTGAGATCAGGTTTTCTTAAAAAAAAAAGAATGGCTTCTATCTTGGGTTCTCTTCCCTCTTGAAACATTTGCCCTGAGGGGGAGCCACATCATGAGTAGCCTTACGGAGAGGCCCTATGGTTAGAACTAAAGTCTCTGGCCAACAGCCAGCCGATATCTGTCAACAGCCATGTGAAGAAGCTAAGAAGCAGAACTTATGGCTCCAGTCAAGCCTTGAGATGACCACAGCCCTGGCTGATGGATTGTTACGTTATGAGAGACCCCCGAGCCAGAACAAACCCAACGATGCCATGCCCAAATTCCAGACCCACAGAAACTGAAATGACGAATGGCTGTTGTTTCAATCAGCTAAATTTTAGGATAATTTTTTTAAGTGTAGTAATAGATAACTCATGCACACATCACAGACTAATATGCACCAAATGGAACTTTCCATCTCCCCTACCCCAATTCCCAATGTGTTCTTTCCCTAGCCTTCTTCTTCTTAATTAACATCTACATCTGCCCAGTTTCTGAGCCAGCATCTTGAGAATCATCCTTGGCTTCTCCTTATCTTTCACTACCGCCTCCCATTCATCAGCAAGTTCTATAGAATCAAAATCCAAAGCATTTATCAAATCCATCCTTACAACAAAATGGATGAAGAGCCCACTTTGCATAAGGCATAGCATCAGGGGCTGAAGAAACAGCAATAAATAAAACATGCCAACCCCGACCTCACATAGCTGACATTCTTATAGGAAGGAGTAAAGAATGCATAAACAAAATATATAGTATGTCACATGGGAACACGTTGTATGCAGGAAAACTAAAGGAATGGAAGGACGGGAATGCCAGGGGGTTCGGGGGGTGTTAGAATGTTATTTTAAATGTGGTTGTCGGGAAGGCCCCACTGGTAAAGTGACATTTGAAGATTCCACATTCCCGTCTCCACCGCCACTACCCCAGCCTGAGCCACCACCATCTTTCGTTTGGGCTACATCATAGCCACCTCCGTGGCACTCCCCTGCCCACAACCCTTCAGTGGCTTCCCATTGCTGTTGGATGAAAATCCAGAGAGCTTACCAGGCCCTGCAGGATCTCGTGCTGCCCTGTCTTTCCAACTTCATCTGGAACCAATCGCCCCAGCTCCAGTCACAAAGACGTTCTGGCAATTTCTAGATAATGCCAAGTTCCTTCATGGCTGCTTTGCCCGAGCAGGTCCCACTGAAAGTAATGAACATCACTTGGTCCTTCTCGTCCTTCTAAATCAGAAGGTCTTGGTGAGGACTCCTTTTCACCACCACATGCAAAGTGCCCCCCACCCCCGCTCCATTTTCCCTTATCACAGCCTTCTGTTTAAAGTTTGTAGTTGTTGGTTAATTAATTTGTTTGTTGGTTCTTTCTTTGTTTCCTGAGGTCTCTGTGCCTCCAACGAGAATATAGACTCCTAGAGGCTAGAATCCTCACCTGTCCTGTTCTGCATCGTAGCAGCCCCAGTGCGTGTCCAGCTATACGTTACACATTTACTGAATGACTAAACCAACCTTTCCTGCCAACTCTGTAATTTCGACACCAAGCGTGACCAAAAATATCATTAAATGGTAAAAGCAGAGCCTTGTTTTCACAGATCTATAGGTTTTTCGATCTAGTAGAGACCTAGAGAGCAATTACTTTTATGTGCCAAAAAAGACAAGAAACTCGTACAAAGTCACAGAACTGGAGTCAGAAATAGAATTAGGTTCCACTCATGGGTCCTCAGAGTTCTTTAAGCCAGCCACCTCGCTTCCTGCCCCCTCCACCAGTGTACCTTTAGTTCCTGCTGGACAGGGGCAGACTTGTGAAAACCAGAAGTACAGGGTGGCACAGGTTTTGGAGTTAGAAGACATGGATTTTTTCCCTAAGCTTTCCAGCCGTGTGGCTTAACCTTCTGTGCCTTACCTTCCTCCTCTGTAACACGAGAACACAGTCATAGAGAAGTGTTAGGGTGCACAGAGCTCAAAGAAGACCCCTGGCGATTCGCTTTTACGAACTGGAATAAATAAATATATAAGGGGGGGGGGCTTGGGCATTCCTATTATGATTCTAAGATCAAGGAATGGAAATAAAATGCATTTTGCTATTTTATGCCCTAAATCTATATTACAGATATTTTAATAACTTTTATAACAATAAGACAACAGCTAGCCTCCACAAATGAAAAACATAATTTCATAAAGTAGCACGCTGTGAATTTTGTGTTCGAATTATCCTTTTTAAAATTAAGTTGCTATCTTGCTATCCAGTGCAAGTTGTTTGATCTCTTTTTTCTTTGTAGTGCGCATGGAGATTTCTTTTTAAAGGGGGTTAGTTCTTTCCGGAATTACATCAGGACTTTAGGATAACTGCTGCACACCCCTGCTGTCTATGCAAAATAAAACGTAACTGGCCAAGGCGGTGTCGTAAGTCTCAGGGCTCCTTCCTCCCTGACGTTCATTCTATTTGACAATGAAAGCGATGATCTTTCAGGATAGAAGTAAATGCTTGTCAGTTTCCTCCACTGTGGCGGTGATTTAAGGACGAATGGACACGTTTTTATACAAGGCAGAAGCTCTCTTCTATAAATGTGTCCCTCTCGGAGGGGTCACTGCACCTGAGGCGTCTTCACAAATACCACAACACTGCGGCTGTAAATACGGCGTTCCTACCCGTAAGGCAGGCGCACTTAAGTGTGTTTGGAGTATCTTTATGATAGAAAGACAAGGAGACGATAAAATAAAGGGCAAGGCCGAGGCCCACGCTTAGAGGTATGATTTCAAAGCTTATCAAATGAGGACGAATATGGAAGAGAAGCCCCCAGCCCAGCGCAGCTGCCGGACTGACAACTGCGGAGCATTTCTGTCGAGCAACGCTGAGCTCGCGCCACGCGAGGCCCTCGGGCCTCACCGCGCGCGGGACTCTCGGCCTCAGGTTTCAACACAGGCTTCGCTGGACTTTACACTTTGGGGCTACTAGCTGCATCTAAGCCCAGGCCAGCCCCCTAGGCTTCGTGCAGCCTCGCGACCCCCGTCTTTGCAGCTTTCCCTGCGCATCTGGGGAAACGCAGCAGCTTGCTAAAGAGCGGGCTGCTTTAAACCTCCCTTCCCCAGGGGGACTCTCGCTGCGCGCCGCCTTCTCCCCCGGGACCCTCAGCAGGGCCAGCTTGCAGGCCTTCAACGTCTCCCCACTCCCCTCCCACTTCCCCTTCTGGCCTAGTCTATTCCCCGCCCCGGGGTCGTTGGTCCAAGTTCCGCAGGACCCGGCCACGCCCCACCCAGCCCTAGGTCACGCCCTGCGGCCCCTGCTACGCCCCATCTGGCCCTAGGCCGCGCCCAGCCGGGGCCAGGACCCGCCCCAGCCCGCCTCCAGGCCTAGTCCGCAATCAGTCTGGCAGGTGGCCTGCCCTAACCTTGGAGTGGGGAAAGAGCTGGTTCCCGCAGGATCCGATCAGCGGCTGAGTTGGGAGCCCGCTTTCTCTGTGTAAGCGTCTATTGTAGGTACCCCCCAAATGCCCTGGGAGGAAAAGGACTAGGGGCTGGAATCCCCAAGGGGAAAGGAAGCGGCTGCATTTTCCCAGGATAGTAGGCCTTGTAGGCCTTATAGAAAAGCCTGGAACATGGAGGCTTTAGTAGCGATTTTAGTTTCCTCCAAGGATTACTAATCAGAGGGGTGCACTGGCAATGTAGTATCTCAAACAAGACTTGGATCATCATTCTGAATACAAAGCAACTTTGGGTTTTTTTCTCCACTGTTTCATGGCCCGGGGCCTGAGGTTTCTCATCTTTACAAAGTCCGTACCGAATAGTTTTTAAACTGGCCTTAGCACCGCCTGTGGCAGCTGGCTTAGTGAAAGTGAGTGCATCTGTCATAAAAACCACGCTAGAAACAGTTGTCAATACACAGTAATTCCTTTAAGTATTACACTGTATTCAATTCATTTTTTTATTATAATCGTATTTTTTATTATATTATGTTAGTCACCATACAGTATATCCCTGGTTTTTGATGTAAAGTTCGATGATTCATTAGTTGCGTATAACACCCAGTGCACCATGCAATACATGTATTCAATTCATTTTATCCTGAATTCTGGGAAAAAGAGGATGAGGACTCAGATGGGAAGAATATCCAGGTGCCATTTGAAAGGAAGGTAAACATTTAATAATAATTAATAAGAATAAATAAGAATATCTAGTGTTTCGTGAGGCCAATTCTGCTACTCTAGGGGATGCATATATGTTATCTTTCTTGATTTTTAGAACAACCTATTTGCGGTAGGATCATTTTCTCCTCCAATTCCAGATGAGAAAACAGATCCCAAGAGAGAAGTACCTTGTGCCCAGCCAGGACTAGAACCCATTTTGGTCGATGTCAGTACACCACACGTTCTTAGTTGAGAGCAGGGCACTTTGATAGAAGGCTAGGTAATCGATTTATTTAAGTCAGAGAATGAAGAGAAAAGGAAATGATGTTGTGTGTGTGCGCACATATGTGAGGAAGGGTAAAACTATGAGAAGTTGGTTGGTAAAGGCTAGGCAGGGAGACAGAACTGAAGGAGAGCAATGGTCCTTAAGGATGGTCGCCGCTCAAATCCTAGGAACACGGAAGGGGATAAAAATAGGGCCCAAGAGGAGGAGAGACGAGAATAAATGCAGAGGTTAAGAACTCTGGAGGGGTGAGTATTGAGAGAGCTGGATAGCACTAGGAATAACTGGGGCTCATACTGAGATTATGTAATGACTAGCTGGATCGAGGGAAGCTTCTAGAGTGATTTCAGTGCTGGCTAACACTTCGTTCATGCTGCAACCATGAAGCCATATAAAGGTGTACCTGACAATGGCTGTTGAGGGGAGACCTCAAAGTCCATTATTTATAATGCTCTTCATCTTGGTAGTCTGTGCTGCAAGATGTGACATTATACACAAGATCCATGTTTAAAAATGACGTGAGCTCTTCTTTTATGGAAGTTACTAAACTCTCCACTCCTCTTATTGCGTTCATTGTTGCAGGATTTGTGATAGATTTCACATGCAGGCTCCTACTTTCTTTGGCTTGACTCCTTGAAAGATAGTGTTAAAGAGAAACTAGTCTAGATTTTATTTCTCTTTGAAATACCTTCAAAGAAACTTCAAATTAATAATATAGGTGTCTTTTTTTTTTTTAAAGATTTTATTTATTTATTCGACAGAGATAGAGACAGCCAGCGAGAGAGGGAACACAAGCAGGGGGAGTGGGAGAGGAAGAAGCAGGCTCATAGCGGAGGAGCCTGATGTGGGGCTCGATCCCATAACGCCGGGATCACGCCCTGAGCCGAAGGCAGACGCTCAACCGCTGTGCCACCCAGGTGCCCCAATAATATAAGTGTCTTATATCAGGAACTTTATGAAACTATTGTGAGCACATGTGCACAAACAAGGGGAGAGAAATCCATGCAAATCCAGTGAACCACAGTGAACGATGTTGGTGGCATAGAGGATATACTGTATACTTCATTTCACATCATAAGTGATTTAAGTGCTATTGTTGGCTAAGCACCAAGTGCTATCTTATTGAAAAATAATTAAAATAAGCATTCTCCAGTACTGGCCCCCAGTATCCACTAGCCCTGGGGATACGCAGACAAGAGTGGATGAAAGGGGTCTTTTGTGATGTTCTGCTGTCAAAAATGATAATCTGGTATCAAACCTTGTGCCCAACTTCATTTTTCAGCCTTTCGTCCTGGAAAAGCGGAACTTGGAGATATTTTTTGAAACCTAGAATATCAATGTACTGCCATACGCCTGTGATGAAATAGCCAAGTTAAAAATCATATTATTAAGGAACCAAAGGTTTCCAAATCAATCTCTCAGAGAAGGGTTTAGTTCAAATGTGCTCTCATTTCCACAGTACCTGCTTTTCATTTTTATAGTATCTTTGAATTTTGACAGTACCTGTACTCAGAAACCCGAAATTGGCGGAGAGAATGATATCAAAACCAAACATCCAAACCCCTCACTGTTTGGATGAGACTTCTGGAAAGCACTCAGGTTTTCATCACTCTAGTTAGTTGTTTTAAATATTTACACAAAAATAGTGTATGGGGAAAAAAATCTGAAGAGGTCAAAATATGAAGTAATCCAGATAATTATCAGATGAGCCACAGAAACAAAGCACAACCAACGATATCAGTTCGCAAATGGTGTGGCTGTCAGGTTTTAATTGTTAATTGGAAGTTAAAATTGACAGCGCTGCAGAGATTTTCTTGGTTTAATTCTTAGTCATAGTGTGATAAACTAGTCCCATCATTTCCAGGAAATCTATTAGATACCAATGTCACAAGAGGGTTAGAACAGAGCTTTCAACACACGCTTTCTGATCAAATTCCTATTCTTTATCCATCCCAGAGAATACAACTAATTAATCAGTATATTTTATTACTTCACTTAGAAACAAAGGAACAATGAAATTAAAACTTGTCTAGTTCTTAAAGAGCTAGTTGAAAACACCTAGTCCCCCAGTTCAGGAAACTTTTTAATGGGGACTGTACCTTTACAAATGAGTCATTGACAACCTTTTGTTGAAGCCAATTACAAGTTTGTCTGCAGAGCTATTATGACTTTCACAGGCACTGTGGAAAACAGTGGAGCAGTTCCTCAAAAAGTTAAACACAGAATTACCAAATGATCCAGCAATTCCACTTCTGGGTGTGTAGCCAGAAAAGGTGAAAGCAGGCACTTGAACAGATATTTGTACACCCATGTTCATAACAGCATTATTCGCAATAGTCATATGGTGGCCACAATCCAAGGGCTCATTGGTGGATGAATGGATAAACAAAATGTGGTGGATGCTTACAATGGAGTGTTATTCAGCTTTAAAGGGAACGTTGATAAGGCTACTGCATGGATGAACTTTGAAGGTGTTATGCTAAGTGAAATAAGCCAGATGCAAAAGGACACATGCTATATGATTTCACTTATATGAGGTGCCTCAAATGGTCGAATTCATAAAGACACAAAGTAGAATGGTGGTCCCCGGATGGCTGGGGGGAGGGAGAATGAGGAGTAGTTCAGTGTTTATGGGTACAGACTTTCGATGTGTGGAGGTGGACAGTGGTGACAGTTGCCCAGCAGTGTGAGTGTACTTAATGTGGTTGAACTCTACACTTAAAAAACAGTTAAAATGTTAAAATTTATGTTACGAACGTTTTACCATAATAAAAAAATTTCGACCTTAGACAGCTGCTTGTAAATAACTTGTAAAAAGTTAACTTAAATTTAGAACACCTATTACTCTCACTAGATTGGCTAGTATGCATAAGAGGTCATAATTTTCAATTATATCATCATTAATTAAAAAAAAAAACCTTTTAAATTGAATTCCCTAGTATTTGTTCTTGCCTAGCAGTTTCTTTCGGTATTTGTAACACAGACTCAGTTTTATTTGGTGGCGAGGTGCTCACGAAAGCCATTTCCTCCTTTGCCTGGGCGTATAGCTCTGCTACCTCCCAGCCTCCCTTGCAGGCACGTGTGGTCCATGCCAGCCAATGGGATATGGTAGAAGTGACACCCAGAAGGGCCCATCCAAAAACCTCCCACCCACCCAGCATCCTCCACTCTTTCTCCATTCATGGCCAGGACGGAGAGAATGCCTAGGACCTGGAAGATGGAGCCATCGGAGAGAAGCAGACTGTATCTGAATGGCCATGTGGAGCAGAACGCCCCCCTACCAACCCTAACTCTAAGAGAATGTGAGTGAAAAATTTACTCTTATTGTCTAAAGCCACTGAGATGTGGGGATCATTTGTTACAGCAGATAGTCGACCCTGATTAATATGGTATTTGTCCTGGTAAGAGAACGGGGTGGTTCCGTAGGCCACTTGAAAACCACTGACCTTTAGCCAGCTAATATTAATAATTAATATTAAATGGCTTCCCAAATCCTTGAGAGAATCATTTAAGTGTGAGTGGCATCTGTTAGCACACAATAATGCGATTATTGATCTCTAATAAATACAGTGTTGAGAGCTGAGTGAAACAGAATGAAATTAAGCCCAAAAAAGTCAGCAGGGAAGCTATTCATTAACTGTAAGCCCAGGCATACGTGTCCATGAAGAATACCAAATAGTCGTTGTCTCCATGTTGGAAAAAAAAGCAATGTGGACTTGAAGGAAACGTTAAAGCAGTGGCTTGAATTTATAATTCAAATAATTTGACTGTTTTCTCTTTAAGGAGTGTGGATAATTTCCTTGTTATCATTTCAAGATATGTTTTTGATTGTGTGTGTGTGTGTTTCCCCACAGAATTAGTTTAAAGTGCTTTTCAGAGACCTGCTGAAATCATGGTTTGAAGTATTTTGCACGGTGTGAGGAATACGGCCTTTGCAACCTTAGTTCTTAAAGAATTCATCTGTGTGAGTAGTTGGCTTGATCGTGTCACCTCGTAAATATTAAGAGAAGTAACGCTACACTGGGATATCTAAAATTATAGGAGGGTATATAAAAACCATGTTGCGGCTAAAATAATCAAAGAGCAGAGTTTGCTTCACTCTTCCAGGTAGGATGGGGGTGGAAATCCGGGACACATCTCCTGACAGGGGGTGCCAAGGCAGCTATGTTCTCAGCGAACGTGGGGAACCAGATACCTTCAGACGTGGCTCCCGAGTCTGAAAGCCCCGATTTCAATTCCTGGCTCCTTGACTTTGGGGCTGTGGGACCACTTAATTTCCCTGAGTCATGGGAAATGAAAATACTGTGGCCCACCTAGGGCAGCTTGCTGGCTGTCCTAAAGATCTGTGCTTCTTTGCTTTCGCACTAATAATTCACCAGGATTCACGGCCACCCTGTTTCGGATCCACTTTGCAGCCTCTCTGGCAGCTCGGCTCGGCCACGTGACTTAGCAGATTTGATACGTGCTCCCTCCGGCTGGGCGGCGATGGGAATTGAAGGGGCTGTCTTGGGACCAGCGATGGAATTTGTGTGTGGAGGATGGCAGAGACCCTGCACCTTCGTAGGGATTGTGTGTGGGTTAAGGGTGAGGGCTCTGTGTGTGTCTTATTTGGAACGGTACCGGGGGAGTGTTCTTGGCAGGAGGTGCGGTGAGGGATTCAGTACAGAGAGGTCAGACATAGCAGTAGAACAAAGTAAACTGCGTAGGTGGGCCTCAGGGTGTAGCACTCTAAGGAATCACCCCTGTGGCGAGCCCAGGGTCCAGAAGGTCAGGAGAAGGGCTTTGACATGCAGGCTGGGGGCAAGAAAATCAAGTATCAGAGCTGCAGGAAAGGAGCCTAGGAGCAAGGATTTGGGAATATTGGTCAGTGTGATGGCGCTGGCAGTAATGCTAATAATAATAACAGCAAATAACATTTTTTACATTTATGACAGTCTGTGTGCCAGTCTCTACTCCAGTAGCCTTTTGTCACCATTTTTAAGATTTTATGTTTATATAATCCCCCATTTTATGGATGTGAAAACTGAGGCTCAGAGATGTGAATTCTTTTTGCTCAAGGTTTCATAGCTGATAAAGGGCTAACCTGAGATGTAAATCTAGGACTGGCTGACTCCAAAACCCAAATGCTAAGAAATAATGACCCAGTAATCCAAGTTAAGTGCTTAGCACAGGACATAGCAAAGGCATCAAGAAACGTTAGCTGTTCCGACCTTGACAAGAGAATGAGTACTGGCACACATCGGCAGGAGCAAAATTGGACCTAAGCCAGAGACTCCATGAGGCCAGACCCCTTATATGCTGTGTGTGTGTGTGTGTGTGTGTGTGTGTGTGTGTGTGTAGCAGAGATGGGATGACGTAGGAGGTGGTTGGCTGGTGATTCCCATTGAAAAGTAAAGAAGTGAGAAGTTAGGGAGCAAAATAAGTCCGGATCCCATGCATTCTTCTTTTTCTTCAATTGTATAAAGAAGGAACCAGATGCTTAGAGAACAGGGAAGCTGGAAAGGCAAGCTAGCGCTTCCCTGGATCGTCACAGAATCAGATGTTTAGAGTCAGAAGATCTTAAAACAATCTAGTATCCAACTCTCTTCTCTCGGGAGGAGGTAAACGACATTTGCTGGGATTTTTAAAAATCGCTGACCGCTGAGAAATAAGCAAACTCAAAAGCGCTCTTAACTCAAAGAATCTGAGGTCCCAGAGAAAGGTCTTAACGTTACAAAAACAGAGCGAGTGAGTCAGAAAGCACTCCATAATTGTGGCATATGTGTGAGATTAAGGTTAGAATTTGTGTTAATAGTGACTGATGTAATAGGAAAACATCTATATTAGATTTTGACATTCTTTTTCTTAAAGTCCCTTAAAATAGAGCATTTTATTATGCTGATGTTTTCATGGTAATAGGATGTGAGGATGATGTGGTCATTTTAATACAGAACTATCTTTTTTAACATAAGGTGCATAAATTTGTGGACGCTTTAACAGATAGTCCTATTTGAATATCAGGCACATGGTATTTTTTTTTTCTTATTTTTTAGAGAGGGAGGGAGAGATAGGGAGAGAAAGAGAGAGAGAGAGAGAGAGAGAGAGAAGTGGGGGAGGGGCAGAGGGGGAGGGAGAGAGAATCTTAGCCAGGCTTCGTGCCCAGTGCGGAGCCCAACTCAGGGCTTGAGCTCAAGATCTTGAGATCATGACCTGAGCTGAAATCAAGAGTTGGATGCTTAACCGACTGAGCCACCAGGTGCCCCAGGCACATATATTTTTAATTGATACAGAAGAATATATTCAGTGAACGTTACAGGTGATATAAAGCCTGATAATAAAATCAACATCTGTGAACCCACCACCCAAGGTTACCAATACCATAGACGCCCCACACTTTCCTCTCTGGTCTCATTACCTCCCCACCCCCTACCCCTGCTAGAGACAACCACTCTCCTACTATTAAGATATCCAGTATTTCAATATTTCAGGCACTGCCACGGCACCATATCCTGGATGCAGGATTCCAAAGGGTAGGGAAAATATTACTGTTATAAATCAGACTTGCGAAGTGACAGCAAATGCCATACTTCTTAACACAGTTTTGCCAAAAATTTTTTGTCTTGAAAATTAGCTAATGATTGTACTTCTCAGAGACATAGAAAATAAGGTAGAAATGACTTATAAAAGTTCTCTCACAACAGAATTAAGCACATAGGATGCTAGCTAAATTCCACAACAAATGAATAAAGTTGACTTGGTCTCAGTCTTATAATAAGGGATTATAATTCCCCAAGGAATGATGTCTGCAACAGGTGCATATCGAGAAGACGATTTGAACATTAATACTCAAAATCCTATAATGTTCAGAGCATGAATATACAGACAGAGGCTTAACAAAGTCACGAAATATGTATTTGTGAGAAAGTCTGTATTGTACTTGGCAGATTTGGGGTGAAGAGGAAGGCCCCCTGGCTCGCTCCTGTTGCTCAATCAGGGATCCGAAGCATTTCTGGTGAGACACTGTGTGACACTTCTCACAAACACCCCCTTTCTAACCGTGTGGTGTGGGACGAGGAAATGATGCCAGGAGTATCATAAGTTGATAGCATTAGTGCCGGCGTCACTGGGTTCCCTGCTAGAATTAGGACAGGGGCAGGTCTGGACAGCCTGAGCTTGGGGGCACCGGGAAGGACTCACTTCCAAGACAGGTCATGTTAGACCTCGGTCAGCTCCATGGTGTCCCAGGAATACCACCGATGGTAGGGACTCCATCTCCATTCTGCTTGGCCTCTCCCTACTAAACATCCTGACCCGGTCATTAAACAGAAAGAAACCTGGTAACTAGAGCCCTGGAGCCAATGATTATTTGAAATAGGAAGGCATGTGGCTTTGTCAGCGAGTGGAATAGAGAAGACCATGCAAGGAACGGCTGGAGTTATTTATGCTTAAACACACCCAAGGCAATGACGTTAACTAACTTGCTTCACTGTTTTGATGGGAGTGGTCTTCAGTATCATGGGTCTGACACGTCATGTTGGCGGTCTTACGTTGCAGCATAAACCTTGGTGCGTTTCTAGGTGCCTTCGGTTGTGTGCTCTGGAAACAGTGTTCAGTGATGGCACTGGAGATGCCTCTGGTTAATATGTGCCTGCCCCAGGACCACTGTGTGTGCTGGGCTTTGTTTAAAAGCAGCCACGTGCTCTTGAGAATGTGCCATAAAATGCCTCTACCTCATCAGCAGAGTGGCTAGAAGTCCCTTCGTCTTGCCTGGGACTTGTTTCTTGCTTGTGAGTCTGACTCTTCCTTGCTCACACTTGACTTCACAGATGTACCGGCCCTGAGTCATTCCTGTGGCTCAGATGTGTGATCCACAGGCAGCCTTATTTGAAGATGACTTTGTACTAGGTGGGGGTTGGGGGGGAAGACAGAAAGGTAAAGAGGAAAAAAGGTGGAAGGTGCAGGATTTGCGATTAATCAGGGACAAGCTACCCTTAACTCACATCATTGATTATGCTCATAGAAAACAACATACTTTTTTTTTTTAACATCAGACATTCAGTATTTTAAAATAAATCATGTAGGAATAAGATATCAGAGCTCTTAGAGGTGGGATTATTACTTTCCTCTGGCATGGGTGAAGTCATGGAAATGTTTATTTCCCTAATTTTTTTGCTTGCCTTCTTTCCTCTTTCAGATAACAGGACAGCCTGACTTATCAGCATAACAAATATTTCTGTCGGCCTTCAGAGAACATGGGGTAAGTGAAAAGGAGAGTAGTTATGTCAGCCTGCACTTTTAACCTAAGCCTAGACGCCAAGAGCTGCACTAAATTTAAAAAAAGACAAAACTTGCAGGTCTAATTAACAGTTGATAAAGTACAAATATCTTAGCACATCACATAACAGACAGATTGAGCCTTTTGACAGGCGGTGGAAACCTCACATGAAAATATTTCATCGAATGTGAGTATTAAGGTGGAAAACATGAGTTGAAGTGGGAAGAAGGGAAAAAGCCCTCTTGCTGTGGCAAGACACATTTTTCCTTCAGTTGGGAAAGGATGCGGTTCAAGGTAACAGTCCATCGTGTCTTCATTGAATTATGGTGCTGACGTGCTCATCTCCCAAAATAGGTCTGTCACCACTTTTGAACCATATTCAGCTATAATGAGAGGCAATGTGCAAAAGTTGCTTTTAGGTTCAAGTGAATCCCTAATCCATTGCAATATCTGAGAACTTTAATTTTAAAATAAGAATGGTGTTTATGTATTAATTCAGAAGCCTTGACTAACACTTCACTTTGCAGGAGAAATTAATATCTCATGCAGGAGAAATTAATATCTCATGCAGCAAAATTAATATCCCTAGGAATAGAATCTAAAACTCTCATCACAGGAATACATGTTAAATAGAGAATTAAAAATTGTGGGTTTTTTTTTTTCTCGTTATTCCAATATATACACGTTTAACTCATGCCCTTGTTTTTTTTCCTATATCTTTATTTAAAAAATTTTAATTCCGGTGAAGTTAACATACAGTGTTGTATTAGTTTCAGGTGTACCGTATAGTGATTCAACACTTCCATACATCACCCGGTGCTCATCACAACAGGGACCTTCCTTGATCCCCGTCACCTGTCTCCCTAACCCCCCCCCCACAACATCCCCTCTGGTAACCATGTTTCTTCTCTATAAAGAGTCTGTTTTTTGGTTTGTCTCTTTTTTTCTCCTTTGTTCCTTTGTTTTGCTTCTTAAATTCAACATATGAGTGAAACCTTATAAAAATTCTGTGGTTCTGAGTAATGGTTTAAAAGAGTGGAATGAACCCATTTTCCATAAAACAAGGGAGGAGTTCGAATGTATCTGGTGTTCAGAGCACTGGGGGTCACACTCTATTGCATGTTAGGGATTAACTTTGCATTGCTGGAGGCCTCCCCCATTTGGCACACCGTAATCATACTCCTTTATGTTTGACAGCAGAAAGAATGACATTTGGGGGACTCTGAAGCAGGGAGGGCTGTAACGGCTGGCTGCCCCCTGGAAATAAGAAATAGTGAATTTTTCTCCTGGTTAACACAGTCTGAACCAAAAGATTTCCATGAACAAAAATTGCCTTTAATGCCTCTCTCCATTTTCCCTGTTCACTTCTATTCTGGTCTGTTTGGTGATTCTCTCATGTTCTCTGGACTCCCCATTATGGTTCTCTCCTCCCTCTGAGAGGGGGAGTAATTCTTAGTCTGCTGCACTTGAGTCTGCCTGCCAGGCAACCCTCCTCAACCCGCCAGCCCCCTCCAGGTAGCACTCATTCTCTTTCACGCCCAAACATACATCCCTTGTGGCTGCAAGTTTCTCTTCTCTGAAGCTACTTATTTTGATGGGGGGGGGGTGGGGAAGCCATGCTCAAGTATTCATGAATGACAGTGAGTTCATGACTTGTCCATCTGGTAGGACATTTGCATACTACTGGGGGTCATCAGGGAAAGATGCATTTTCTAATCTTAGAAAAAACCTAAAAATTCAGTAGGTTACATTATTTTTAAAAAAGGGTGCCTATGGCCAGTCAAGTTTGGGAAAACCTCATATGTAATAGTCCATTATTGGAGATTCGTAACACTTGGTGGTTTTTCCAAGCACAGGTACGTTCTAAGTAGAGAGAGCCATTTGTTTGAACCTGAGATTTTCCCCAAATTTAGGAACCCTAACGAACATATCTGTCTGTGTGTGTTCTTTTCTTAGTATAACAACTATTGAGGCTCCATGGAGAACACACTTAGAGATATGCTTCAGTATTCCAAAGTAGGGATTTGTCCGACGGTGCGAATTTCAGATACCGTGGTGGCACCTTGAGTGAGTGTTCCGGAGTTCGATTGTCTTTCAATTCTTCTAAAGTCTCTTTAGAGTTGTCTTATCGTTGTCTCCTCCACCTATGAGCATTTGGCTGTCTTATCCAGTTCACTGTCATGTGTGATCAGTGCTGGTTGTACGTTTATGTAAACGAATCATTCACCTGTTCTTGACGTCATCACTGAGGCTGAAGTTCTCTTCAGCCGCTCGTTCAAGAAGAGCAGTGCATATTGCTTCCTACAGAGAAAGTGTAATTTCTGTCTACAAACAAAGGCCTTATTTTGATTCCTCTTGCCTTATTTTGACCATTTCTCTTCACCTGGTGGAGGGAGTCTGTGATATTAAGGATCGTTGCTGCAAGCGCGTCATTCCCACCAAATCAAATCCTGCAAGACCAGTGATCGATTCTTGTCGTCGTGCAGAAAACTGAGACAGACATTTCACGGCCGGGCATCGGCTCTGCTGGAGAAGCCGTGTGGGTGGTGCCGAAGCTGCTTCTGACGGAGTCAAGTTGCCACTTTAGAGCAGAACCGGCCAAGTCTGCCTGCCTGGGAGAGGCTTGCTTTTATTGGGAGCAGTTTCTCTGCCTTATTTGGGGTGAGAGGGGAGAGGCCGTCTGCAGGACAGCACATCTCTCCCCGACCTTGGGCAGAGCAGTAGCAGAACTGCTTTTCACTTAGGATCCCTTTGTACCATCCCATCAGCAACTCTGGACTGTGCTCCAAGTCTTTACCTCGGGGATTCACGTCACCTGGTGAATCCGAACCTTCTTGGAGATGTCTTCAATCATTTCATTCCTCTGTAAGTTAAGTTGGAGAGACGTTGGAAAGAGGGACATCAAGGAAGCAAAATGCTATCAGTGGAAACTACTGTAGGATACATGATTTCTTGTTGAAAAGTAAGTGGTACGCACGGCTTTGTAAAGAAAATAATGCTCTAAGAATTTACTGGAAAAAAAAGGAAGATTTGTCCCTTAAGCCATCATTCGAGAATTTATAGGGGAAGATATTGTTCTCCAAAAGCAGACCAAAGCTAAAACAAGTTAAAAACAAACAAGAATTGGAGAAAAAGACATACCACTAGATTCTTAATATTTGTCCTAAAACAATGAAAAAGGTGTATTTGTCTACATTTCCTTAGCTTTATTTATTTTTTGTAAGATTTTATTTATTTATTTGAGAGAGAGAGTGAGCACAAGCCGGGGGAGAGCAGGGGGAGGGAGGGGCTGACAGAGAGGGAGAAGCAGACTCCCCACTGAGCAGGGCACCCTAGCGGGGCTCGATCCCAGGACGGAGGGATCACAGCCTGAGCCGAAGGCAGATGCTTAACCAACTGAGCCACCCAGGCGCCCTCCATTTCCTTAGCTTTAACATGATTTTTTAAAAATATTTCTCAGAGATTTCAAACATTACTCATGAAAGCGGATTAGAGAAATGCTTAATTTTTAAAAATGTAGTTTAAAAAATTTTAATTTGAAATATAAATTTAAAAATGTACAGTACTCAACTAACTGATAGCTTTAAGGAATTCCACTGAGTCTCAGTTTACCCCTCTGTAAAAGGGACTATAGACTGGGTGTATAATTTCATGGGTTATAATAATGTGAAAGTATTTTATAATAGAAAAATACTAAGCAGATAAAGTTACTATCATTATAATTCAAATTGCTCTTAAGGGAAAGTTCTAAGAAAGTAAGCTATTCTGGGGCGCTTTTGGGTGGCACAGCGGTTAAGCATCTGCCTTTGGCTCAGGGCATGATCCTGGCGTTATGGCATCGAGCCCCACATCAGGCTCCTCTGCTATGAGCCTGCTTCTTCCTCTCCCACTCCCCCTGCTTGTGTTCCCTCTCTCGCTGGCTGTTTCTATCTCTGTCGAATAAATAAATAAAATCTTTAAAAAAAAAAAGAAAAGAAAAAAGAAAGTAAGCTATTCTATTTAGAAAGACATGGTAAGACAAAACCACATCCCCATGCCAGCACATACCAATCCATCTAGTACCTTCCACGTATGGTCTAGGTGCTTTTCCAACTGCTGTTTTTTTCACTGGGTCTCGAGGCAAGTGAGGCTTCACTTGAGCCCCTTACAAGGGGAATCTCAGTTTTCTGCAGTACTCTGGGTCCTCTGGACATCAGGCCTGGTGGTTTTCCAAGCCAGACATTTTGGGGGCTCATGTCTCCAGTGCAGATCCCAGGAGTTGGGGTACCTGATGTGGGTCACCAAACCCTGTTGTGTGTTGCCACTCCAGGGCTGGGGTTTGTGGTAAGACCATATCTCTGCCTCTCCTACCGGTCTGGATGTGGTCTTTCTACCCTTTGTTGTGGAGAAGCAATTCATCTAGTTTTCAGATCTTTTTCAGAGCCGGAGCTGTGGATTTGGTGTGTCTGTGGGAGGGCGTGAGTTCAGGGTCTTCCTACACTGCTGACTTGCAGAAGTCCCCCACCCCACTGCAGCATTCTTTCCAAGAACCAAGACATGGAAACAGCCTGTGTCCACCAACAGATAAATGGATAAAGAAAATGTGGTATATATAAAATGAAATGTTATTTAGCTGCAAAAAGAAGGAAATCTTGCCATTTGCAACGACACGGATGGAACTTGAGGGCATTATGCTAAGTGAAATGAGACAGACAAATACCATATGATCTCACTTATATGTGGAATCTAAAAAAATAAAACAAAATGAGCTCATAAACACAGAAAACAGATGGGTGGTTGCTAGAGGCTGTGGCGTAGGGGGTGGGCAAAATGGGTGCAGGTGGTCAAAAGGTACAAATTTCCAGTTATAAAATGTATGGCATGTTTCCAGTTATAAAATATATGATGTATGGCATGTTTACTATAATTAATAATACTATATTGCATATTTGCCTGTTGCTAAAAGAGTAGATCTTAAATTTTCTCATCACAGGAAAAAGTTTTGTAACTATGTGTGGTTATGGGTGCTAAGGAGACCTATTGGGTGATCATTTCACAATGTATACAAATATCAAATTGTTACATAGTACACCTGAAACTGATATCATGTTACATGTCAATTATACCTCAATTAAGAAAAAAAAGAAAATAATACCTTTTTACACTCTCGCTATTCTCCATCCTCCTTCCGTACATTTGCTGAAATCAAGCTTCTAATTGTTCCTATTATTTCCTTTTTTGCTTCTCTGTATTTTTTTTCATTCTATTCATGGGAACCAAGATGTTCTTGGCAGCCTGTTTTCCAATACAGTGCACAAGCTCGTTTCCTTTATATATTTTCTCAAGGTTACTGGATGACCATGTCAATCATCTGGGTGCTGGTCAAAAGCAAAGATTCCCAGACCCTTCTGTAGTCCTTCTGTATCAGTGTTTCTGAGTGTGGCCTCAGGATCTGAATTTCCAGAAGATTCTTGCACATACTAAAGTTCGAGAGCTGCTTAATTTTTTTTCAACTTACTTTTTCTCACTAGTGTCTCTTATTGCAAATGGAAAAGAAAACTTTGCAGTCCACAAAGAGCCTATTTTCTAGATGGCAGAAAATGGAACAAATGCTTAAGAGTATCAACATGCATTATACAATCAAGTCCTTGTATTATTTTTTCCTCAACATCAGGACCTGTGGTCGCTTTGAAGTGAGTCTAGACATAGTCTCTCTTTCAGTATCTTGATGAATTATTCCTGAAGGAAAGAGAAGGTACAAGAGATTGGCAGAGGTGAGTCCCTCTTTCTTTTGAGGAGGTGTGAAACGTAGGCAAGAACTAGATGCCCAAAGACATGACAGTTTTGTAACCTTGGAAGGATCCCTTCCTTTACCTGGGTTTCAGGTACCTCATACACCATTGAGCCAAATAATCTCTTCATTCCCTTTGAGCACTAATAAACGAAATATCATTCTTCTTCTGCAGGGGCGGCATAAAGCCGAACCAAAAGATGAAAATGGAAATGAAGGTAGAAGTTCCCTTAAACAGCAAATAGTGAAGTTGTATGCTTCATGGCCAATTTTCCTTCTTACATTTAAAAAAAAAAATTATGTAAAAATACCATACAGCAATGAAAAAGAATAAAATACACATCCAGTTGGATGCATCTCAGGAAATAATATTAAGGGGAAAGAATGAAGTTGCGGAAGAATTCAGGGATTCCATTTATATCAGCTCAAAACATTCAAGACTCAACTGCACATTGTTTGAACATATCAACATACGTGCCAGACTACAAAGAAAAGCAAGGGAATGACAACCCCGAATTCAGGGTAGTGGTTTTCCCTAGGGAGAAGCCCCATGACGTGATGGAGTGGCACATAGGAGCCCTCCGAGGTGCCCAGAACACTTTATCTCTTATCCTGGGTGGGGGTTTCATGGTCGTCCATTTTACTGTAACTCATCATATCTTATACACATGTTATAATTATTCTTTTGTAACCAATCAGTTTCTAATGAAAACAATTACAAATAAGTCAGGAACGTATCCTATTTTGACATATAGTAAATTTGTCTCCTCTACTGTGTGTGCTTCTGTGCTGTTACTCGATTTCTTTACAGACTTCCATGTTTAAGTAAATAGATCTTTCATGAGAAACCTAAAACAGAACCCTGTACTTTGGAAGTTCTTCATGTAAAAACAGAACAGCATCAACAACACAAGGTAAGAGAACATCAACAAATATGTAACAGGTACCTTTGCTAATGTAAACTAGAACTGTATAAACATGGATTGTGTAAGGCATGCATTTCTGCAAGCAGAGAAATGTGGTGCCAGATTTCCAGAGCATCGTCCTCTACAGCTATTATTAGCTCCTTACCATTTAAATAGTGCAAGTTTCTTTTATTCACAAATATTAAAAATTATGGCTTATTCTTCCCCGTCCCCTTGGTCATAAATGCAATGATTCATTTTTAAATATCATTATCCAGGCACTGCTTTGCAAGAACTATTCTTCAAAAGAACACCCGTTTGTGTGAATGTTGAGTCTGGATTTCTTGGCCACACTGTTGAACCCAGGAGTCTCCTGCTGGTAGATCAGTGATTTTGCAGCTTTGGAAAATGTTAAATTAGTCATCATGCCCCTTTACTGAAGTTGGCCAGGATTCTCAGCTCATAGGAGATAAAATGTCTTCTGAGGTAGGGAAAACAAAACAGCACCAGGCCCAAGATTTTAGATCTTGTGAACTTTCCCCCGAGGCTGAATGCCACCAGCCGTGACCACCATGTTCCCCAACATACAAACCCACCCTACCGCACTCCCTTCTTCACTAAATCCCAGCGATGATTCAGGTCCTGGAGATCACGTAGCTGTGTGTGCGTGGTGGGGGAGAGGGGAGATGGAGGGAGAGGGCAAGGGAGAGAGAATGGCTTCCTGAAGCATGTCTAACTTCTCCATTCCCAGATTACATGTAAAGAAAATAATCTCATCTCTCATATAAGCGCACAGCACAAGAATTTTGCTTCCCTGAAATTCGGCATCTAACACAGGTCACAATTAAAGATGTAGTTACAAAATAGAAATAATTTACTCAGCCCTTTTTTGAGACACGCAATAAATATGGGGGCCTATTCTATCTGTGAATGCTATGGAAATGCATTTAAAAGGCAAAAATCAGAGTAGCTCATAGCTGTTTATCCTAGAAAATGCAAAAGAAAGCCATATCCTTTCTTATATCTTGTTGCTATGGAAAGTTTCACAGTCTGGATATGCACCCTAAACTGTTTTCAAAAATGGAATAGACAATGCAATGAAAGTGAAATTCATCGTTGTTCTAAACATTTAAAACAGAGGTAGCATTTGCTGGTAAAATTTAAAAGTTTGCTCTTCTATTAAGATGGAAAAGAAGTTTTCTCCATTCATAATTTTTATAAAGCAAGGTCTTTTTTGTAGTTGTTCAAAAATAGGGTGGTAAAAGTGGATATAACAGAGCTAACATACATGACGCCTAAAAATGGATGTGAAGACACTTAGCAGCTGAAGACGCGTGCCTGAAGAGATGTGCGTGGAATCCCGACTTGAGGAACCGTCTAATTCGGTGGGTTATTACCGGATGCCCATTTGTCTGCGCGAAATGAAAGCAGAGAAACTGTTAAGGGCATAGAGAAATAAGATAAGATCTTGTAGGAGTCCAGGCTTATGTGCAAGTCAAATTAAAGGGCCCCATCATCAACGTGATGAAAAGCAGCTGACATTTCTAACACAAATAAGACCTGAAAATTTGGGTGGAATTGCTTATATTTCTCTTCAGACTCCCAAAGAAAGACCCTATTAAGTCACAAATTGTACCAAGTGCCTTAAAGAGGTGCCTGTCTGTTTTAATTTTCCTGACAGTCCTCACTGAGGCTTGGTCTAATAGTGATTGTATAGCCCTATTAGGAATGCCTCTGATAGAAAAATGCAGTTGTCAGCTAGTGCTTTATTATTTTGATGCTATGCAATAATTTCTCTCATAGCTGTTGTTATAAGAGGATATATTGGCCTACTCTCTCAGCTCCTAATTAAGCAACAGTGAAATTTTATACTGATATTGGATTTAAAGGGAAGATTGCAAATGCATTTATCTTCCAAACCTATCTAATTTTCATTAGTGTACTCTTCTAAACATAAAGAAATCCATTTTAGAAATGGATTGAACAATGCGATGCATTTTGTATTATTTTTCTGAAATCTAATTCCTGTTGGGTATTTAATACTTATCTTCCATTTAAAAATATAGACTGGAATGGGGGTGCATGGGTGTAGCAGCCGGTTAAACATCTGAGTCTTGGTTTCTGCTCTGGTCATGATCTCAGGTCGTGATCTTGGGGTTGTGAGATGGAGCCCCACATCAGGCTCCGTGCTCAGCATGGAGTCTGCTTAAGATTCTCTGCCTCTCGCTCTACCCCTCCCCACCGTGCTCTCCGTCTCTCTAAAATAAATAAGTCTTTAAAAAAAATACATAGACTGGAATGACTATATGTGACTGAGGCATTTTCAGGCACTTTTTTTTTTTTTGCATGTATTACAAAAATAGGTGCTATAGAAATGTCACATTTCATCAATAACTTGTTTTGATTTTGAAGTGGTGAACCAGTAAGATAAACACTGAGCAGGTATAAATTAATCTAAAGGAAATAGTTCGGGGCGCCTGGGTGGCTCAGGCGTTAAGCATCTGCCTTTGGCTCAGGGCGTGATCCCAGCATTCTGGGATCGAGCCCCGCATCGGGCTCTTCCATTGGGAGCCTGCTTCTTCCTCTCCCACTCCCCCTGCGTGTGTTCCCTCTCTCGCTGGCTGTCTCTCTCTCCCAAATAAATAAATAAAATCTTAAAAAAAAATAAAGGAAATAGTTCTTTTACAAACAGGTAACCATTTCAAAACTAGCAAGAACATCAGTGTGACTGGAATAGTTACAATGAAACAAACAAACAAAAAGGATTGATGGCCAATCTGCCCCTTGATGCAGTTGTGTCTAATTTAGGCACGGGTCAGTGTTTTCTCTCAACTCCAGCTATTTTTATTCCCATCTTGGTTTGCTATAATTTGGTATTTCCTGGCCCTGACCATCATAATCATTAACCTTTTGGCAAATGCCCGGGTAATCTGTATCCGCCTATATTTCTGCCTATATTTCCTGACCACCCCTTCATTCCCAGTACTGCTGATTTTGATTCTTGCCCTAGTTGATCGAATACTATTTCAGCTCCGACGGACCTCCTGTTGTTAGCCTCAAATTGTTTCTTTGGTGTCTAAGCAATATATTTCCAATTTTATAAGCTATCATGAAATAAGTACCTCCAGATGCTGACAGAGACTTTACATATAATATTTAATCAGCAACACTGCTATAGAGCAGATATAATTATTCTCATATATATATAAATATATAAAGCCAAGACTCAGAAAAGAAAAAGACTTGCCTAAAGGTTCTCATAGTTTCTAAGTGGCAGAGGCAGGATTTGAAGCCTGGGCCAGTGGACTTTGCAACAGGTACTCCTCCCCTCCTTTCTCCCTAGGCCACGCCCTCTAGATAGAGACCTTGGTGGAATTATCAGCCCAGTGCCTAGGAAAGCAAAATGGTCTGTACAGGAACCATCTAAGAGGAAGTGAAGGGTGAATAGGCAATGATAGAATGGATTAACACATTTGGAGGTGAGGCCCGAGGTATCTGAGAAGTTGGTGAGGATGTCAGATGAGTCTTATCGGGTATCTGGACGACAGACTGCAGATCAATGAGAAGCCAGGTAGGGTTGGGGGCTGTACTTCTGCACTGGGGGTGATTTTGCATTCACCCCTCGCCCCACCTAGGAGCATTTGTTGATGTCTAGAGACATTTTTGGTTGTCACGACTCGGGGCAGTGGAACTAGCATCTAGGGGTTAGAGGCCAGGGATACAGCTAAATATCCTACAATTTCACAGGACAGTCCCCCTCCACCCCCAAAAAATGATCTGGCCCCAAATGTCAATAGCTAGAAAACCCAGGCCAGGGTGACTTGAAGGTATCAGAGTGGGAGAATATTGCTTCACTAGGGTCCATTTCATTACACTGATCTTTCTTTGTGAGGCCAACTGTTTTCACTTAATTATGTGCAATGAGTAGGATTTAAATTATTTCAAAATGAATGAAGCAATTTTCAGCTTGTTCATTTCTGATGGGTTGAAAGCCGATTCGCTATTATGCTACAGACAGAAAGTCTTCAGTAATCTATCTCCTCTCGATGTTCTTTGACCCTCATGACTTTGAAGTAACTACTAACTTAAAAAGAGCACTCAGCTTTGTCTATGATGGAGAGAACATCCTCACTCTTGTCATTGTTTTTAAAGCAGAGGTTAAAAAAAAAAGTGCTTCTTCGCACCCCGTCTTCTGTTTTCGTCGAATCCTATAGAAATCCGGGATGCTATTTTGGCTGGTGACAGGAGACAACTTCTCAGAACCTGATATCACACTATCCAGTCTTGAAGTGGAGACACTTCCTCTTCATTCTCTGTGGGTTTCTTTTCAAAACACCACAATGAAATCATTGCTTTTCCCTCTAAGATGGAATCTTAGATCGAGCAGAGTATTAGCAGCTCATATATTCATCAGGTTTCTCTCTTTCTTTCTTTTTTTTTAAGATAAGGTTTCTTCTGTATAGAATATGAAAAGGCGTTTTAATGCTATCTCTCTGACTTATTCTCCCGTGCTTTTCCCTTTACAGGCTCACATTATTCATAGCAATACCCGCTCTTATTTCTTTTTAAATAGTGTGGCTTTTAAGCTGGGCAGACCCTGGTGGAAATGATCAGGGAGGATTTCATAGAAATATTGCTTCTTTGGCGGAGCTTTAGTTCCCATCCTAACAGATTGAAGGAAAGCAGTGTTTGTCCTCGCTCAGCTCCAAGGCGCGGAGAATGTTTGCCACTCTTCCTTATCAAAATCCCCTCCTCTGGAGTTCTTGAAGATGGAACAGAAATAAAGTTTTATCTTGTTTTTGTTTTTTTCCATGTCAGCCCCTGATAGCCATTCAGGGTAAAGGATATTATGATCTTGGGTGGAGAATAGAGCAGAAGATGGAGGGGCCGTTCTCGGCTGTGTGGCTCATTTTCCCTGAGACAACCCACCGCCTTCACAACGCAGAGTCACCCGGTGGCATGTCACTGGGGGCCTCCGTGTCCTCATCAGCCGGAAGGGACACAAGCAGTCCCTCCGGCCTCCTCCATCACTAGAGCAGGTGCTTGATGTCCCGCAGATAATGGAGTGCAACAGCTACAAGCCTGTCGGGAAAATCAGCTAGCCCTTCAATAAATATTTATCAAGCGCCCACTAATAAGCGAGGTCGTGACAATGGTGTCCAACCGTTCGCTGGCAAAGGACGTGGTTTGCTCCAGATCTGCCCCCAATGTTATTGTCATAACGAAGTTCAAAAGGCTGCAAAGCATGGAAACTCTTTTAAGGATCAAAGGTCAAGAGGAAGTACATGGCACTGAAGTCAGAAACTTTTCACTTCCGGGTAACCCCGTGAACCAAAGCGGATCTGAGGGCGCCAGACCTGGTAGGGAGGTACTGTGGCGTCGCTCTTGTGTGTGCCGTCTCCTTCCCATCCCCCTACCGGCGAAAGACCTGCTCTAATCGGACAGGAGCTCTCTCTCCGCATAATGTGCCCCTCTGCTTCATTGTTCTGTAGCCGAGTTTCACCTCTCTTCCTCTAATATTTATTGAGCACGAACTGCCCGCTCGGCTTACACATTAGGACATTTCCAGAAGGGAAATACTATTATTAGTTCTCATCTCGTAGGTAAGAGACTTCAGTTTGGATAGTTAGCGACTTGCCCGGGGTCCCACAGGGAGAAAGTGATGGCGCTGAACTTGGACCCCCTGTGATTTCACTCCAGACCTAGTTGCGACTTCTCAGACAGACTGGTTTATTTATTCTCCCACAACCAGAGAGATGGACATCTTGCTCTCAGACCCATCCTGGTCCTTATCCCTACGGGGACCTAGACATCGTAGGAGCCGCATCCCGACCCTCATGGAGGGTTGAAGGTCAGCCTACTTAAACAATATTGAGTGAGTAATCAATTTTTAGTGGAAAGAACGAGCCCTGACTTACAGTAAGGAGTTGTGAAACTAGAATCAGAATTAAAATGTTGGGAAAATGTTGAGTTCTTTTAAAAAACAGAGTGCACCATGAAGAAATTAGGGATAATTCCATTTATTAACATTAAGTAAAAGAGGAACACAGGGGCTCCTGACCAGAGCCTGGCTTTCTTGCTATTCCCATCTCTGAGAAAGAGCTATGAGGTCACTTTCTTCTCCACTTTCAGGGATTTCCACATTTTAGTTTCTGGCATCTGGGGGTGGGGGGTGCTGGGTTACTGTGTATTGCTTCTGACATATTTGTTTTCCCATGATGCTAAAATGAAGTTTTGTTTTGTTTTCCTTCTTTGGTCCCTGGTTAAACCTTCATTTTGCTTAGGGAAAATTGAAGGCCCCTGTTGCTAAAAATAAGAGAGATGAATTGATAGTTAAATGTATTAAATAAAAACATTATACTTGGCTGAATGTTAGAATAGCAAAACATAAAAAGTACCATTATAATATATTCTACTTCTCTTAATTTGACACTAAGCTGCTTGCTTTCCTTTATACGTAGTCAACATCAGTTCACCAGAAGGACGGTAGTTAAGAAACAAGCTGTTAAATATTAAAGCTGGAACAATGTAATTGAATGTTTTTGGTATGGCTGTGTTCTAAATATATGCTATTAAGATACTGTTCCACAAAGATATTTAATTACTGACATCTAATCATGTTATTGCTGTTTCTTTAACCAAGCAAGAATATGAAGTGCTGGAAAGAAAACAGTTTCATTTTAAACAGAAACATTTTATTAATTTCAGCAATAAAACCAAACTCAAATCTCCAAATGAAATCATCCCATTTTTAAAGATAGCACTTCTCAGTTTGGTAATCCTTGTGTAATGCTGAGATAGATGGCTATACTTACCGTGTTCAAACATTCCCACAAATAATGCACGCTATAAAAGTTAATTATGCTAGTTTATTACATCAAGATAAAATCTAAACCATGGAATTCACAAAGGAGAATTTCATAGTCAACAGTGGAGCATTATTATAGATGTTTATGACCATAACATTTTTAATGCCATAGACAATTTGGGAAGACATTAAGGCAACAATCAGAAAATCATAATATCTTTCACTGGTATAGTGCTTGCACAAATTCACAAACATTATCACATTTTATCATCACAGCAGTGCTGTGAGTTAAGCGAGGAAGATATTGTTAGAATAATTTCACATATGGGGAAATTGAGGCCACAGAAATGTATGTGACTTGTAGTTCACATGGCAAGTCCAGGGACAAAACTGAAATTGGGACCCGAAGCTCTTAATTTCAATTCCTGGGAATTAGAAGATAGGTTAAATGTGAGTAGTTTTATAATTGTGGTTTCTCATCATCAGTCTCACATTTTTTTTTATAAGATTTTATTTATTTATTTGACAGAGACGGCCAGCGAGAGAGGGAACACAAGCAGGGGGAGTGGGAGAGGAAGAAGCAGGCTCTTAGTGGAGGAGCCTGATGTGGGGCTCGAACCCAGAACGCTGGGATCACGCCCTGAGCTGAAGGCAGACGCTTAACCACTGCGCTACCCAGGTGCCCCCAGTCTCACATTTTTTTTAAATTAAAAGGGTATTGTTTTAAAATGGTATGGCCAAAATGATTTGACCAAGAATTATTTCTCTCAGACCAGACATACTAAATGTTTTGAGTTCTTGGAAATATCAAAATAATGGCTTTTGTTTTTTGGGTTTTTTGGTTTTTGGGTTTTGTTTTTTTAGCTTACAAAGCCATTTTTGTTAAAAGGTAATATTTCAGATTTTTTTTTTTTTTACTTCCTGACTTTTCTTCTCATCCTCATTTTATTTCCTCTTACAAATAGGTCAGTTTCTACTAGGAGATTTGAGAGACCATTTCTCCCTAGTATCTGGGAATGCATTCAGAGAGGCAAGTAGGAAGTAAAAATAACCCATCTTGAACACTGAAATAATTTTCTAGGGGTGTCATTTACGTTAAGTGCTGACAAGATGACTCGGTCCACATTCATAAGGAAGGAATTAGGAGGTTTGAAGTTTGATCACTGCATAAAAAATTGGACACACCACTATTGTATCTCAGTTATCATTTAGACATTCAGAATAAATCAGCTGGCCAGCTTTATAATTTCATAACTGGATTAGAATATCAGCCCGCTCATCTAATAGGTAAGAGGGAGCCCAGCTAAATAGTTGGGCATTCAGCTGCCATGAGGGTTGAGTATGTGAATTCAGCTTTCAGAATGGTCCATCCAACCTGTCTGGGACAAAATTCTGATTTAAGATTTTTCGCTTTCTAGACCAGGAGTCAGCAAACAGTTTATGTAAAGGGCCAAGGAGGAAATATTTTAGGCTTGCAGGGCCTATAGTCTCTGTTGAGACTCCCCAACGCTGCCACTGAAACACAAAAGCAGCCACAGCCAATATGCAAACACATGGGTACAGCTGCGTTCCAATGAAGCTTTATTTACAAAAACAGGGGGCTACGGGCTATAGTTTGCCACCCCCTGATCTAGACCAGTTGGATTTAGTTCTGAGATTATCTATGAAACATTATGTCAAAATGCTGAATTTGGTGGTTTTTCCAACCATTGGTTTTGGCGTATAAAATTTCATTTATTATACTTTATTGTCAAATAATAGCCTTATAGTTAGGTTGTCCTTGCTGGTTTTTTTTTTCCCCCCGAGTTTCTTTCCCGCAAACATGCATTTGGATTTATTGAACAACTGCTGAGTCATAGCAGAATTCTTGGCACTGGAGAAATAACTTAAAGTAGCATCTTCTGTGACACAGTAGCCTGAGTGGCTGTTATAAACAAAATACATGTGAGTGTCATGCGGCTGACATGGACATTTGACAAGAGGATGGGGCTTCAAAACGAGGTGTGGTAGGGGCGCCTGGGGGGCTCAGTCCACGAAGCATCTGGCTCTTGATTTTGGCTCAGGTCATGATCTCAGGGTCGTGAGATCCAACCCCGCCTCAGGCTCTGTGCTGGGTGTGGAGTCTGCTTAGGATTCTCTCGTGCCCTCTGCCCCTCCCCCCACTCTTGCCTGCGCTGCGTGTGCTCGCTCTCGAAATAGATAAATAAAGTCTTAAAAAAAAACCCAACAAAAACAAAAGGAGGTGTGGTAGAAAGACTAATGCACCCTCCACCAAAGCAGCCTATGTCCTGATCCCGAGAACCTGGGAATATGTTACCTTTCATGCCAAAGACACTCTGCAGGTGTGATTAATTTAAGGATCTTGAGATAGGGCGCTTATTCTGGATTTAGCCAGGTGGGCCCAATGTCATCTGAATGTCTTAATGAGGGAAANAGGGAGGCGGGAGTGTCTGTGAAGGGGAGGGAAGCAGAGGTCTGAGTGATTTGAGGGAGAGGTCATGAGCCAGGAAATGCCGGCTGCTTCCAGAAGATGAGCAAAGCAAGGAAACCAAGTGTCCCCTGTGGTCTCCAGAAGGAACACAGACCTACTGACACCTTGATTTGAGGACTTCTGACCCCCAGAACGGCTAAGAAGGTGTTTGGGTTGCGGTAAGTCACTGAACATATCATATTTGTTACAGCCGCCATAGGAAGCTAACTGGGGGAAGAGTTCCTTCCTCTCAGGTGGGGTGGGACACAGAAAGGATCTTGGGGGGCTGGTGCCTGCACTGGCTTTTGAAAGATCACTTTAGTGTTCTGGAGGCGGGAGAGGGGTGAGGAAGGAAAGTCTGCAAAAACAGATTCGGAGGCACAAAGAGCTTGGTGTGTCTGGGCAGTGTGGGGAAACCTGCTAACTCACTGGCTGATGTAGCAGCAAGGTTCTGTGCAAGCAGGGCTATGGAGAAAGAATGAGGTAGCATGTGTGTGGAGAGGCAGGGGATACACTTGTAACCTGCTGTGGTAGTAAAGTGATGTGGCCTTCTCTCATAGGCCCCAAAGCTCTCAATGTCATGGCTGCAGAAAAGGGGACCAACCCAGCCCCTCTTCTCACTGTTGCTGAAATTCAGTAGCCGGAGGCTGTGCTATGACCCTCCGTCTTCCCAACTCAGTTGCCCCCCAAGGGCAGCTTGCAGCAGCAGGGATGGGGAGAAATGTTGCAAAAAGTGTATTCAGATCCTAGTGCTAATTTATTGACTAAACTCTTTTGGACCCAAAACTAAACTCTTCGAGCCTGCTCTAAAAGAAGGGATAGCCAGGGGCTGGGGAGCGCTCACACGCTGAACTACACTGTTATTTTGCTGGAAGCATGTCTCTGACCCTTAAGCAGAAAAGGCAAAAAAGGGGTCGATGTTTCTAATCAAGCATCAGATATTTACCGAATATGAATGTATACCTTACGCTGTGCTTATATGAGATGCATCCTGCCGTAAAAAGACAACATAAGTTTTGGTCATGTGTGTAGAAGTATGTTTGTTTTCAGAAAGATATGCTGCTCTGATCACTGGTTATTTCTGTGTCCATCATAAAAACTGGGGTAAAGTCTAATTGATCATTTGAGAAATGACTTTTCTCTGATTATACTATTTAAGAAATGAAAGGGGATTTGAACGTCTGCATTTCCAACCAGGGACATGGTTCCCAGGACAGCATTTTCAAGTGGGAATAGTTCCTCCTTAGACCTATACCAGTAAAATGGGAAGATGAAGAAAAAAGAAAATTCATTAATATTTCACTTGGACAGATGCTCAGTTTTCTTTTATAAAGCTGGAGTTACACTTCCCAAAGTTTAACCAAGTTCCGGCTGCTGTATTTGAGTGTAGATGACTTAAAGGTGAGAATCCTATCTATTCTTCCTTGTTCTTTCACAGTTCCTAAGACAGTATCTTACACACTCTAGGTGTTTGACGGGGAATGAATGAATGACTGAAGAAATAAATTAAGGATAAACAAATGGTGGGGGACACATGGCTGGCTCAGTCAGTAGAGCATGTGCCTCTTGATCTCGGGGTTGTGAGTTTGAGCCCAGCATTGGGTGTAAATATTACTTTAAAAATCTTTAAAAAAAAATGAATGGGTGGATTTTTCTGCTTTATGTTGGGAGAGTTGAAATGGAGAAAAGAACAGAAACAATGATAACATTTTAGCCCTGTTGCTTATTGTCATATTTTCTTATCTTTTCCAAACTGCCTTATTGAATTGGATTTCTTTTTTCCTCTTGCTCACTCCCTGCTTATAAGACCAAACTCTCTTTTCTAGGGACTGGTGAAAAAAATATCATGAGGTTCACACCAGGTTCACAGGACTTAAAACAGGAATTCAAACCAACTCGAGCAAACCATTGAAATTCTGATCTCTTCCCCCAGCCGCGTCTGTGCTGTACGAAAGGATATCATATTGCTGCGCTTTTAATAAGATTCAGTCATTCTGATAAATATAAATTATTTATCACTTACTTCCCATTTTATGGCCTTGATGGTATTTAGAATTATATTACCCGGCATCATAATGCTCCCTTTTCCACTTCTCACAGTACCGAGCCCCTCTGCTGAAGGGACAAGTTGGCAAATGCAGCGTAAGAGTGACAGCCTTTCCAACAGATAGATGACGTGATTGTATAATTTAATCCCAGCCACTTACTGCATAGAAGCCTTTATGAAGGAGAGAATCACATTAGCCATTTCTCTGCTTCAAGGATATAAGCAAAGGGACATTAATCTTCTATGATTGAGGTATTGGTTTGATTGCTTGGCAAGCATGCGGCACCCTTCACCAAGACTGGAGTACATAGCATGAGCTATGTGGGTTGTTAGTCTCCCATAACAGCTTGATGAGGAGCCCTCAGATAGTTCAAATCAGAGACTGTCTGGGAAGAGGTGCCCTGGCAGATAGCTGAGCATCTAATTGCAGGGAGAGAAATATGAGTGCACGAGGAGACTGGAGATCAATGCATGGTGGCTTGCGAGGTTATTAACTCCAACACCCCCTCCCCTTCCCCGGTTGACCTCCAGAGCCCAACTCTGTTCTTGGAGGTGAACAGAAATGAGCAGAAACCAGAAATAAAAGCAGAGAGAAAGGAAAGAGTTGATCCGATTGTGTATGACTCAGAACTAGAGCGTTCTCTGCCAGATGCCTGTGGGCAAGGAAGGGACAGTCTACCTTAGACAAGTGTAAACTGACGCAGTTGGAGTTGAGATTTGGCAAGTTGTTCGAAGTTTTCCTAAAGCAAGGGAAACAGAGCTGGTGTTCCAGATCAGCTCGTCAGAGATGGGCAGCAGCACCTGTGTGAGTTTAGCAGCTGAATAGATGATCCAGGTGGATAGTCTGGTCTCAGGAACATCAGGGATGCACACGCCAACAGCACCAACAATAAATTAATTGGAAAGGAGGTTCCGGCCAAAAGACAAGAGAAACGAAGCAATCAATATGTCAAGGGGAAGCTGTTTGCAGTGATGGATGTAACATCTGGTAGGTGGTGACCTCCTGTGAAGAAGTCAATATTGATAGAGTTAGGTGGTCACTTGGGGATGTTTAAAAGGGGGATGGGGCCAGAAAATGGAGAAGCCGGTGAAATCTTAATATGGAGGGATTTCATGGATAAGCGGTCTTGGAATTTATTTAGACTGAAAAGTATTCATTCAAATAAGTCCTTCTTGACACAATTTTGCTTCCTTTTCACTCCCCATATCCCCTTTCACTTTTTGCTGTGTTCTTATAGTGAGGAAATTGCCAAAACTCCTCTCATAATTGTCTCCTGGTAGAATATATGCTCTATGAGGGCAGAGAGTGGGGTTGGGTTTCTTCCCTGCTGCATCCCCAAGTGCCTGGAATAGCATTTGACACGGGGTATGTGCTCCATCCGCATTCACTGTGGGTCTGCATCCCCTTTTGGTTTTCCCTTTCTGCTTGTGGTTGATTTCTGCACTGTGTTCTGCTTCAACTTGCTGCTGGAACCCTGAGCTAGCTAAGATAAAACAAAGCACAGAAATCTGTCTTTGGAGTTGAAAACGTTTCCGATTTGTCACTCCCCTTTCCCAACAATCTCGGTAGAAAGAATCTATTTTGTAGCGATTCTGACTACGACGTTACTTAGTATTTGATGACCTTCTCCTTGGGGAGCGCACTTCCATTATCAGCTCTCCATTACATTTTTGGAACTATCTAACTGTTTCATTGTCTTACAGTTAACTTAATACGCCTTCTTACAGTTTTCTACATACTCAGGGTTTTGCCTAGCTCCAACAGTGTAAGCCTACAGACAATCCATTATTTGAAGAAAGACAAATCCCTTCCCCCACTCCCCCAAACTATCACAGAGAGTCTATGTTAGTTTGTAGACTCTTCCCCATGCTAACAATCCCCTTTTGGCTGCATAATAATTTGAGAATGCCTTCTCTTAAAATGTCATGCTTAGAAATGCCTCTTTTCCAAAATAATATATACAGTTTGACCATCACAGAATAGAGTAGAACTATTCTCTTCCAAGAACTGGAAAAAAAGGGGCGCCTGGGTGGCACAGCGGTTAAGCGTCTGCCTTCGGCTCAGGGTGTGATCCCGGCGTTCTGGGATCGAGCCCCACATCAGGCTCCTCCGCTATGAGCCTGCTTCTTCCTCTCCCACTCCCCCTGCTTGTGTTCCCTCTCTCGCTGGCTGTCTCTATCTCTGTCGAATAAATAAATAAAATCTTAAAAAAAAAAAAAGAATTGGAAAAAAAAATGTATGGGTAAGAGTAGCAGGAAGAGCATTGAACAGTACTTTACTGCTGGTTCAAACAAAACTTGTATCAGTGATACCTTCCTGAAACAGTTGTGGGTTTTTCTTTTCATTCATGTTTCCAGAGACTGTATGATCTTTTTTGTGCTTGATTCTCATTCCAACCTGTTGTTGGGATTACTTTGTACTTTGATTGTTATCCTTTTCTGAGCATTTGTTCCTTCCATGTTTTGCATAATCTGCATATGTATAAGCATGCTTCCTAAATTTCCATCCAGGTTAATAATCGCAAGGTTGACCAGGACAGAGCCGGAGAGCAAGCATTTTGTCTTTCCACTGGGAACTTGGTTTCAAGTTTTCAGTGGCTGCTAATGCACCTTCTGCAGGAGGATTGTATCCCTCTGTGTGGTAGACCCACATTTCAGCCAGCATTAAACTACCTTACGCCCAGGTATCTAAAGACACACCTGATCTTGCTGAAATCCTGATAAAAGAGACATATGCGTCTGAATAGCATGCTCTTTATCTATAATTGTAGTAGACCTATGAAGTAAGAAAATGTACAAATCAGATCTCATCTCTACGTGTGGAAGGGAAGGATTATAGAAAATTGGTCTTCTTTTGAGCCAGGCAGGAACATATGTGGAATCCTGAGAAATACCCAACCAGTTGTTCCAGGTTCGATTATAAGCAGGGGTTCTTAAACTAAATGGAAGTCAGAATCACCTGGGTGGGGGTAGAATTCTGGGCCCCACCTCCAGATACCCTGATTCAGTGGGCTGGCGTAGGGTGGAGAAAATTGTGTTTTCATTGAGGTTCCTTAGATGGTCCTAATGTAGAATGGATGACAAGCTGTATTTGGACAAACAGTGTCTACTAAGTCCATGGAGAGTGTCAATCTTGGCTCTTGTTCATTATCTCCCCCATACCCTCCAGGAGCCTGCCCCTTGGGATGCTTGCAGATGGCATCCTTTGCTCTTGACTTTTGCACTTCTTTCTTGATGTTTAAGTTGACCCATCCTGTGATGCTTTTGTTTAGAGCCTCACTTTCTAACAGACGAAATATGGTTACACGTTTAATATTAAGGTTGAAACCAAATGTCTTGCATTTGGTTGGTTCATGCATCTCACCAGGCTTTAATGCGGCATATTTTAAGAAGAGTTAACCTTTGTATAACCTGCAAACAATACCACTATGTAGTAGGCTTCTCTGCATTTATCTGATGCCAGATCCAAGTATATGGCCTGTGAATCTGGTGAGAATAATACAATTCATTGGACAATTGCTATGGGCCAGTACCTTTTATTTATTTTTTAGTTATTATGTTTAATCATCGTACAAGGGTAGATGCAAGATTTCTGGGGCCTGAAGTTGAGACGTTTTCTTTAGGGAAAGGAATAACAAGTCCAAATACAGTATTAGGCAGGGAGTCTCAAAGAGACCCACTCTTTCTGTAGCTCCACTGCAAATACACTTGAGTCTCCAACGATGCCAAGAGGTAGATGTGTCTAACTCATGGCACAATTGAGGAAACTGAGACTCAGCTAGTTTGAATACCCTGCCAGGGATCACCCAGCCAACTACAGTAGAACTGGGATTTGAACCCAGACCCCCCTCACTCCAAAGGTTATAACCCCCATGTAACAATGGACCTCTTCACATGAAAGATGCCCATGGCTCCCGGTTGCTGTTGGTTTTGGTGGCAACTTGTTTTAGGATGTCCCCACATACCTTGAATTGAGGGTGAAGAAGAATGGAGAAATTTGAAGTGAGAAAGAACATTTGGTTGATCTAGAAGAAAGTTATGTCTTTGATGAGGTTTATAAACGGGTATGTTCTGCCCCAGTCCCTTTGATCAATTTCCGGAAGATTCACTACATTATGAGTCCGGGGATTTAAAAACTACTTTTTTTTTTTTTACACTTTATGTTCATGAAATAGCAAATAGAACTGAAATAGAATTTTATTATTTAAGGATATTTAACATAAAGTTGGGACAAGAAGCTCTTTAGTGAATAGGAAAGAGAGGTAACTCATTTTTTGAGAAACTGTTACATGCTGAGCCTGTAATCCTTACCGTGAACCCATGGGATAAACACACAAATCTCAGTTTCTTCCATGATTGAGGGAATTGAGACTGAGAGATTAAGTAAATAGGTTAAATCTATACTACTATCACAGCAAAGAAGAGGCTGCTATTATTTTAAACGGCAGCAGTTTAAAATAAAGAAAACTTCTACAAAACACCATGTCAAATCCGCGCTCATTTTATACAAATTAATTTAACGCAAGATAGTGGTTTGGGGGAACAAGAAAAAAAAAGAAGATGAATTGTATTTTCACAGAGATGAAAGACGATTTATCCTATATGCTACAGCATGCTTGAAATTCTTAAATTGCAGTCTATTTAAGGGGTTAGTTAAAATGAGTTTGAAGGACCTATTCACACCCAGTACAAAAATATGACAGAAAAGTAAAAGAATAGACAATTGCAACTTCTAATTGTGAAATCATTTGGTGTTGGGGTTCAGTGTGATTTTCAGTAAGCTCATTAAAGTCCTGGAAGACCGTCTCTCCAGCCAGAACGGATTGCCTGCAGTTCTCCCGGAGAAGCAGTCTGACTGCTGGTCCACATCCTTCTGTCTTCTGGGGCTCCGTGTCAGCCTCTGACCTCCCAAGGGTGGGAACTTTCCATGAGCGCTTAGAAAATATTTTTCCCCCTTGATTATCTATAGAGAGCTGTCCCTGGATTGTTCTCAACGCTGAAAGTAACACTTGTGAGTACATCCTTTGAAGGCCTTGCAATGTGTAGAGTAATAAAGAGAAGTATGTATGTGCCTTACAGTGCATACATTAACTTCTGCCTGGAACGGTTTTATCCCAGCCTGTTGTACAGTGCGAACACGCCAGCTTCACACAGGAGCAGCAAACTGGATTTTTGGCCTTGTTTGGCACACTGGGTATTTATTATGCAACAGAGATTATACAATGCAGATATATATTTTCTTATATAGTTCCTCTCCTCATCTATATCTCTGTAATTGCTAATTCATGTCAGAGGATGTCTCAAAGAAAAGTCACAAACCTATTTGGGGGCAATATAGAAGGAAAACTACTCAGGCATAGTTCCTCCCTTTGTCGTTAGGGTCTCAACAAAAGTATTATAAAATCTGACAGTTCATAATCACAGTTAGGCTCCCATTACTCTCTCTCCTATTTTCATAGGCTCATGTTTTTCCTGGATCGTGCCCCTCCTGTATTGCTAGCAACGTGGTTGACTGATTTGAGTCCAGTGGTGGTTCTGCAAGGATCCGTCGGTACCCTTTCCTGGGGCTGAGTAGGTCTTACTCACAGTACTCACAGACCCAGAGCACCTGAGCAGAGGCAGCTGGGCTGCATCCGAAGTTGGCATGTTTTCCCCTTCGATCTCCAGCCATATGCCTCATTCCACACTCTGGCATGGGCCCCACAGGCCTGCCTAGCACAGCCTGACCAGCAGTAGCAGCCCCTCTGAAGAGACAGCCCTTCTGAGATAATCAGATAAGCTTCCCCTATGGTGCCGTGGATTTTACCTTGCCCCTCTATAGGGTGAGAGCCTCTGATTATTGCCATGGTGATCAATTTGTCGCCCGGGAACCAGCCGGAGACCATCACACTGATTCTATGCGGGCCATTAGGTAATGCCGAGAATCTTGGAGAGAATTGCATTTTTGTATGAAAGGAATCCCTGTGGGCAACCAGCACTAGGTTTAATTGGACTGTATAGTTAATACTGACTGAGAGGGGACAAAGGGTCTGCACAAATAGTCTCGGAAGTGACCTGACTGATGGGTTAGTCATATTCTGCTCCATTGTCCTTTTCTTCCCTTTTTAGACATTTAGCAGGAAGGAGGTGAATCTTTATGTTTTAGGGCCTAAAGTTGGAGGCTATTTTCAAGTAATGGATTTGCAGATAACAAATAGTTGGGACATTTTTAGGGTACAGCATGTATTTAGGTCTTCATTGACAGGACACCTGAAAAGTAATTGTTGCTTCTTAGAGACCAATTACTAGACATCAGCCCAGCTGGAGGCCACATTCCCTCCCTCCTCCATTCTGGCTGCGATTGTGCCACAGAGAACTAGCCATTCCTGAGCACCATTCTGAACCTTAAGAACTTTACCCCCATCTACGCACACATTACCTAATCAACCCTGTTCTGCTACCAGAAAATCCCTCTTGGGTTTGAATACCACAGCGCTCTGGGAGCTCCTGCTGCTGTTGATGGTGATTTCTGGGTGAAGACTTACGCTGTTAATGAGAGCTTAGGGGGATACACAGGCTTGATCGCTTGGTTAGTTTCTCTGCCATTCTGTGCATGCTGTTCTAGGTTGTATTTTTAGGCCCTGAGGGAAGAGTCATCAGTGACTTGTCCTGAGTGGTCATACAGCCAACTGGAGAATGGTTTTAAGACTAGTATTAAAGGTCTTCTGGCTTAGGCCAAATGCCCTTGAGGGTCACAGGATTTCATGTGCCTTGATTGCTATTCTTTTCTGCTTAGGTATTCCAACTTTAGTATGAACTGGGCTCACCTGAAATAGTCCCAACTATGCTGACCCCTAAGTCCAAATGCTTTTCTCCTACTGGGATTTCCATGCCAAAAGAAAATAAGATTGTCAACGAAGAAAAGGAGCATCACGTTCTGGAAGATTCTAATCCACAATGCCAAAGCCCCTCCTCCCCTGTGGAGTTTTGCAGTGATACAGTGTTACCCCATCTTCCCCAATATCTTCCCAGACCCCAGTCATGGCTGCCACGTATCACAGGTATATATGTGGAGGGTCAGTCATTCACTCACCTACTTCAGCTGGCTGATGCGCTGCTTCGAACTCCCCTCTCCTCCAGGACACTGCGCTGTTCCTCTTTCACCCAATTGCTAAGATGCTCTTGAATGCCCTTCTCTCTTCAGGGTCCCCAGAAATAAGCATAGAGCCCACTATTTCCCCTCACAGTGAGCATGTTAAACTTAGTGGCTACTTTGCTTGATGCCATCTTGATTACGTATGTCTTTGTTTATGTTGCTAAGAGGCATTCATTTGAGTAACTACTCAGGGATATATTCTGGACTATTTCTGATTATTTCTTCCTATTCTATATTCCTATATACAATAATCTTTGTCTAACAAAACAACTAGCAAATTATTGTGTGCTTAATGTACCAAAGTGACATCCTAGGTAAAAACTAAGAATATGAAATTTTCCTTGCAAAAAACACAAAACCTCACCAGTCATGCACAATTGGCATTTACTAGATGCTTCTGAAAGATGATGGTGATGGTTTATGACATTTGGTTAGCAAATCACACCTGTACAAATATGGTTGGAAAAATACCTAATTTTAGTTGATGGCCTCAAAATTCTTTGAATTGTGGATCTCATTGCTATTACTTATTCTGGGTTATCCAGAAGTTTCTCTCATTTTGTTTGATGTCTGTAAAGTTTTATTCTTTCTCCTGAAGTTCTAGCTTTCTTGAGTTCTTTTCTCTCCTTTCATTTTATCTTTATTGTTTCCTTCCTAAGACTTAATTTCTATTTGATACTCATTTCCCCATAGCTTTAGTACTTCCTGCAAAATGCTTTTGTCATCACTCAGCAACATCCTGCCACCACTTCTCTATGTTCTGGTTGCCATAGCATTCTCCCTTGGTGCTGAAACTATAAGTAGCAGACAAAAAAACACCAATTCTTCACTCATTAATCATTTGCTCAGTCTCCAAGTCAACTGAGCCCATAGCAGAGGTTAATCATGAAGCAGATGTCCATCCATACGGGACAGTGCTCATGGACAGCAGTCACCAGTGAGTCATCTCTGAATCAAGAACTTCTGTAAATGATTATTTACTTTTCAAGTAAAAGTCAACCATTTGGTCTGGGTTAAACCACTGGTTGAGTCAGGTTGCAGAAAGTAACGTACAGGTCCAAAAAATTGATCAACAATGTAGTAAAAATTACTTTATAGTGGTCCTTGACATTTGCAGTCCTCAGTAAATGTTTTCTTTTAATGTACCTTTCTAGTTCTTTGTCAAAGGATTCTTGGACTAAGGGTAGTTTCAGATAGCCCTGAAGTTTTGCTTCTAATAATTCATTAAATCATACTTAAGTTTGTTTTATACCTTATGAGAATCTCTACTTAATGAAAATTTCATCACTTTTTAAAGTTAATTCCATTAATCTTCCAAGTCATTTCTTGATCTTAGGAGATATTAACTATTGTTATGAGTTCTTCTCTGTGGAGAAATATGTTTATATCTCTTTAAATTCCTTGTTAATTTCTATTGAAATATGTCTCAAATGTTAGGATGTAGAAAAAGTTCATTTTTTTAAAATCAATCTATATCAGAGGAGGCTATACTGGTTTGATAAATAGGATCAAACATTGTCCTCAAGTTAAAAATGACAAAAAGAATAATTTGAATGGAGAAAAAGTTGAAACACAAATGGAGTTAATGGAGGGAAGCTATTTGAGTAGAAAATCAAAGACACAGTTATGTCCTGCAAGCCAAAAGGGGGAAGATAAGGAGAATGAGCTCTGAAATCTAGCATAGTCTGGAGCCTTGGTTAAGCCACTTACGAGCTATGTGACTTTGGACAAGAAAGTCAACTACTCTGCTTTGTCCTTCTTGCCTGTGAAATGAAGATGATAATACTTCATAGGCTTTATAGGGCAGTTCTGAGGAATAAATGAATAAAGCATTTTAGGAGGATGCTTAGCACATAGCATTCCTAAATATTTTATTGGGGGGAGGGTTATTATTCATGCTCTGCTTTTATGTATGTTTAAAATCTAGAAAAAATTCTCTTGATTGTTTAGAATGCCTATTAGGAGTCAAGGATATGACTCAAGATCTTCCCACATTTAGGGGAAAAAAGTAATAGATAAAACTCAGTCCTGACTGTACAGGAAGCACCATTTTTCATTACTCTAAGTGAAATTTAGCCTAAGCTAAATACTGATTAGCCTTGAATCAAGAAGTTTTAGAGTAAATAAAGGAATGTTTTCCTAATCTGAAAATATAAGCAGGGTCAATATAAGCAGAAATTGATAATAGTCCAAAGGGATATTTTTAAATTTATTTAAATCTTTTTTTTTTTAATGATTTTTTATTATATTATGTTAGTCACCATACAGTACATCCCCGGTTAAATTTATTTAAATCTTAACCAAATAATGTATCATATTAGATAGTGCCTTCTATGTAAGCTTACCTGTAGGAGAGTTGATACTTAAAAGATCCTATGTTAGTTTTGTTAAGCCGTTTGGAATATGATGTCATAAACTGGGCATCATAGCCCACCTGATAGTAACATTACTGAATTTCCGGGGCAGTGACAATGAGAAGTAATAGCCTCTGGGTAGTATCTTTGAAAACTCAAATTTACAGAGTGATTAAAAACATTCACCATTTTTTTCTGGAAGTATATATATTGGTTGAATTGTGTTTTTTCTGTTGAGACAGGAAAATGGGAGTTATTTCCTGGCACCTCTAAGCATTACATCTTACATTACATCAAATATGTGACATACATATTTGTTATTGTTAGAAAATTCTTTTGTATAATTCAGTAACAGTCTCATAGGATGGATCACGGTGGTTTCAAACCGGCTGCCAAGAGCCCAATTTGGCCAGGTAATTTGTTTTCCCAGCTTTATTGAGGTATGATTGACAAAAATTGTATCTGTTTAGGTTGTACCAAGTGTTTTTTTTTTAGCTATATGAGGTGACGATTTCAATGTATTCATTGTGAAATGCTTACCATAGTCAAGTTAATTATATATCCATCCCTCACTTAGTTACCATTTGTGTGTGTGTGCTGAGAACACAAGATTTACACTAAAATGTTTACAAATAGCTTTTGAATTTAAATGCCTTTAGGTAGGCATGATCTTTCTAGTTTGTCACAGACTCCACCATTCCTACTGTGTTACCCTTCACCCTCTTCCCATATTTCTCCAATCCCTCATCTCATACAAAAATAAGTTATGTATTTAGTGAAACCAATCGGTTTAAGTTTTTTTTGCTGTGTGTGTGTGTGTGTGTGTGTGTGTGTGTGTGGAGAAGGTTGTAATGGGGTTGTAGTTAAATTCCAGCCCTGAACTTTAGGGGACCCCATGTAATCACAAATACCCAAATACCTACCACGAGTAAATGCTGGGGCTCAGCGTGGGCACAGCTCATCCATAATCCAAAACATCAGCTGTGGTGACTCACACCCTTCAGGTCCCAGGGGAAGTTTATTTCTATTTCCTGCTCTTTGACCTCAAAACGAAAGGTGATAGCACTTGAACACCCTCAAGGTTTTGTGGGTTTCCTGACTTTGGAATTTTGGGTTGCAGAATGGGCTGGGGGCTGGAGGTGGGTTTTGAATAGAAATGCTTAATTAAAGGAAAGCCAAATTAGTTAAATTACCAAATCTTTCTTTTAAGATGGCACGAATCAAATAGATTCTCACATAAATGTAATTTCCCAGTAGAACCTAGTTTTCTGCTTTCCTTTCTTTTCTAATCCCTGATTTTGGATTTACACACAAAGTGTTATAATATTCACAATAGTTGCAGGTGTTGACAGAGGTACATTTTGTGATATTAAATAGTTTGGAGCACTCTTACATTTGTATATATGTAAGTCTAGGTGTGTGAAGCATGGTACCAATTCTTTACAATGGCAATTAGATGAACAGTGAACCCTAAAATTACAAATAGTTTTATTTTTTATAAATATGTTTAATGAGATTTACATTTTCAATAAGTAAATGAATTTTTAAATAATTTTACTTAAGACTTTCCGTTAAATTGATCACATTAAAAATGTTGCTGTATTGGGGTACCTGGGTGGTTCAGTTGTTAAGCGTCTGCCTTCAACTCAGGTCATGATCCCAGGGTCCTGGGATTGAGCCCCGCATCTGCCTCCTTGATCAGCAGGGAGCCTGCTTCTCCCTCTGCCTGCTGCTCCCCTGATCATGCTTGCTTTCTAACTCTCTCTCTCAAACAAATAAAACCTTTTTTAAAAAAGTTGCTATACATTAATGTATTCTATATTTTCCCTTTATTTTAATTAATGTTATTGAAAAAATATATTTTAAAAAGTATATGGAGGTTCCTCAAGATGTTAAAAATAGCACTACCCTATGACTCAGCAATTGCACTACTGGGTATTTACACCAAAGATATAGATGTAGTGAAAAAAAGGGGCACGTGTGCCCCAATGGTCATAGCAGCAATGTCCACAATAGCCAAACTGTAGAAGGAGCCAAGATGCCCTTCAACAGATGAATGGATAAAAAAAGATGTGGTCCATGTACACAATGGAATATTATTCAGCCATCAGGCAGGTCGAATACCCACCATTTGTACTGACATGGATGGAACTTGAGGAGATTATGCTAAGTGAAGTAAGTGAAGCAGAGAAAGACGATTATCACATGGTTTCACTCATATGTGGAACATAAGCACGGAGGACCATAGGGGAAGGAAGGGACATCTGAAGGGGGAGACAAACCATGAGAGATATGGACCCGGGGAAACAAACTGAGGGTTTCAGAGGGGAGAGGGTAACAGGGTGATGGGTATTAAGGAGGGCATCTGTTGTGATGAACACTGGGTGTTATATGTAACTAATGAATCCTTGAACAGTACATCAAAAACTAATGATGTACTATACAGTGGCTAACCAAACATAATAAAAAATAAATAAATAAAAAGTATATGAAAAATGCTTTTGTATATTTTACATTTACATTAATTTACATTTTCATGAAAACATTCAAATTTTATCACTGAAAATCACTACAGCAAATAATTCTTAAGGTGCTTACTGACAAAAATTATATGAATATCTTCATTATAACAATGTAATTATTGATTTGTGGAAAGGACAATTAGAAAAATTGTATGGAATTATTGATAATTTATGTGTAATATGTCTTTATCTTATTACTCACTGGTGCATCCACAAAATATCCCAATATATACAGAAATAAATTTAGTCATTCACTATTTTATTGATTTTCAGTGTTATAAAAGCCAGAGCTTTATATGCGTTTTTCCCTTTTGTTACTACAAAGGTATATTTCTTAAGGTGGTAGAAGCTATTTTATTTCCTAGTTATTAACCTGATTTTTAATATGTACATATTCAGACAAATTTATGTCTCCCTTTGTCCTCTTAACCCCCATCCTGCAAACGTTAGGGGTAGGTCTCTACCAAAGCAGAGTGGAGCACCCACAGGGAAACATAAACTTTCATTCCCTTCCTGAGTTCTAGAGATGACTTCTAGAAATGACCTTTGTGGACACACAGAAATCACTTCCTCTGCACTTACCTAGACGCTGACTCATGCATCCCTCTGAGTCAGTTAATTTCGGTCCCATATTCACGCTCCTTGATCTCAGAAATTTCTGTGGCTGCCCCTCTTTATCTCCCAGCCTTTGTCTACAGAACCAGCTCCTTTGCTAGTCGAGCTATGTCAAACACAGATCTAGAGAACAAAAAGAAATTAGAGCATGGAATTAATAATACCCACTCTTCTAAAAGAATTGATGTCTTCTTGTGGGAAAAATTAGAAACACTTAAAAAATGTCATTTTACCTAAAATCATGCTTACATTTTGTGTCATTTGGGGGATGACATATTTATGTACTATTCCTATACAAAAACGTTATGCATCAACTTACTGTGGTATTTAAATGAAAAAGGAAGCATTGTCCATGCATTAGTAACTGTCTTCTCATATGAGGTATGCATCATACTGTTATTACGTGAATTCAAGATAAAAATAAACTCAAAGTGCATTCTTTACAGAATTTATATTATAATTTCAGTTCTGTTTTTTTTCCTTTTAAGTACTTTAAACAGAGATTTTTGTACTACCAAAAAAATGCATCTGTGAAAATGTGACTGTGTCTGTGCTGATGTTGATTTTTGCTGACTTTTTCTCACCTTACTCTATTTTGTCAGTGAAATTAATCTGCAGAGTCCTAAGTGCAGGCCATGTGACTTGCCATCAGGGAAAGGTCTTGAATTTTTCTGCCTAGCGCCGAAGAGCAAGTGCCCTTCTCTCCTCCCTCTTGGCCTCTCTCATTCTATGGGGAGGCTCAGAGTTGAAGAAGGTAGAGTTGAACAACCCGGGAAAGGGAGTTGACTTGCCTTAGTTATTCCTGGACACCCCACTTCCCCAGGCAAAAATAAGTGAAGGATGACTGAGCAAAACTGACTCCTTACACCCAACAGCTGCTGCCTTTCTGGAAGACATCCCTGCCCATGACTATCTGATGACTATATCATTTTATCTCTTCAACAGTTGAATAGCTTGACATTGCTGGTTTTTTTTTTTTTTAATGTTTCTTGTGTTTTTTTGTTTCAGGGCTGTCCTCCAGAAAGCATCGTCAAGGGTAAGGGCCTGTGTAGTAAGCTCCTTAACTCCCAGAGAGTATGTTCCTTCTCCCAGAGAAGGAGGAGCCCAATTCTACCTTTCCAGGTGTCCCAGCTACAGTACTTGAATTTTCTGATAGTCATTGAAGTGTCTTTTGCCTGTGTTATTGGTTTCTTCAGACTCCCAGAAAGTGTGCATTATAAATATTCAGTACCTTTTTACATTCTGAAGTGAATGGAACCTACAAATAAGTATTAAAAAATGAGTATAATTATAGGTGGTCTTATGAAATTTGAGTCTTGCCCACATTATACATGTATTGTGTTGCTGGTCAATGCAGAGAGGTAGTTTTGTGCAGTGATCCAAGCATGTCCTAGTCATTAGGATCACCTGTATGGCTTTAAAAAACTCAAATTCCTGGGCCCATTGTTAACCTACCACATAAAAAGTGGGGGGCAGTGAGAAGATTGGAGGACTTGGAAGTTATGCTACATGTATTCCATTCGCCTCTCCACATCCATGCTCTGTACAAACATTACTGAGCCCTGTTACCTTCTGGCTTCTAGACATGTTCAGCAAAGAGGGGGGCTAGAAGAAGACAGGAAAAAAGAAGGAGGGTGAGTCTGGGAATTTATTCCCCCCCCCCAGCACATCCCTACAGGTTTTTTCTAGCTGGTGACCTCCCTCTTCAAGGTCCAGTCAAGGCAAACCTCTCCATAAAAGTCTCTTCTCTGTCCTGAAAACCACTCCCCTCTTCGTCCCTTTGGTCTTGAGGTGATAACCCTCTGGATTCCTGCGCCTTCTCTTACAGTTTCTTTCTATCTGCCCATGTCTTTGAAATAGTTATTTTATTTAATAATTAAGTCTCTTATTAAATTGGCCTCAAATTATCTGAATGTGTCAGGTCTTTTGTTGGAGTCCTGATGTGGAGTTCAAAATATTCATCTAAAATTTGCGGAATCTCTTTGTTCCTGGTGATAGCCCATTGCTGTATATCTTATGAATACATCGAGTTATTTAGAATGAGTTCTCATTCTGTATATGGTTGTAGCTAGTGATTTTTTTTTTAATTTGACTTTTGAAAAAAAATTTATTACACCCATTTTAGGTATACGTTTGAGTTTTGGAAAAAAAAGTATATACCTGTGTAATTACCTCAACAATCAAGTTAAAGAACATTTTGATCACACCAAAAAGTTCTCTGTGCCCCTTTCCAGTCTATTTCTTCCCTACTTCAACCTCAGACAAAAACCGACGTACTTTTGACAGTACAGATTAGTTTTGCCTTCTACAGTTTTATATAAATCGCAATATACAGTATATATGGTTTGTTCTCTTTTTATTGCTAAGCGATATTTTAATATATAAGCATAATACAATTTGTTTATCCATTCTGCTGTTAATGGAAATTTGAGTTATTTCCAATTTTGGCTTTTATGAATAAAGATGGTATAAACATAATTGGATTTTTTTTGGTGGATATTTGTTTTCATTACTCTTGAGTAAATATCTGAGTGGAATTGCTGGGTTATAGGGCAGGTATATGTTCATCTTTATTAAATGACATCTTTTTAATATTGTTCTTATAATTCATAAATGTAATATATTTATCTACTTATTTAAATCTTGTTCAATTTCTCCCTGTAATGTTTGATAGTCTTCAGAGTAGAAATCTTGCAAAACCCTTGCATACATTTAACTCCAACTTACCGTGTGTTTGGTTTTGCTGTTGTAAATGGTATAATTTTTAAAATTCCATTTTTTTGTTGCTGATCTTCAGAAACTTTAAAAAAATGCTGACCTTGGAACCAGCAACTTTGCTGAATTTACTAATTCTAATAGTTTTTTTCCTTTGCATTTTCTATGTGCAAAAATTGTGTTAACTGCAAATAATGAACACATTTCTTGCTTTCTAATTCTTAGGCTTTTTTTTTTCTTGCCTTATCACACTGGTTAGAACTATATGACTTTAAGTAGAATTATTAACAGGCATCCCTGTCTTTTTCTCAATTTGAGAAAAGCTTGAATACTGCACACTTAAATATGGATTTGGGGGAGACATTCTTTGTCAGGTTAGAGAAGTCCCTTCTATTTTTACTTTTTAGGTGTTTCTTTGTTGTCATTAACGAGTACTACATTTTCACAAATGCTTTTTTGGAACTTACTTAGATGATTATCTCTCTATCACTTTTTATAGATTTGTTATTTGCAGACTCAATTTTTTTATAACCTGCTTTTTATTTCCTGACTCTATCATTACTTGGATAGTTTAGTTTGATGCTTTCTTATATTTATTTGCATATTTCCCCCAAACTCTGGAAAACCCTTATTTTGATATTCTGAGTAAGAACAACAACAACAAAAGTATGTTTATTCAATTCACATTTTATAACTTTTATAAGCTGATTAAAACCATGTACTCTTTTTATGGGAAATACCCCAAAACATATGTTTAAGCTCTCAAAACTACTTACATTTTTATTTTTATTTTTATTTTTTTAAAGATTTTATTTATTTATTTGACAGAGATAGAGACAGCCAGCGAGAGAGTGAACACAAGCAGGGGGAGTGGGAGAGGAAGAAGCGGGCTCATAGCGGAGGAGCCTGATGTGGGGCTCGATCCCGTAACGCCGGGATCACGCCCTGAGCCGAAGGCAGACACTTAACCGCTGTGCCACCCAGGCGCCCCTACATTTTTAATCTATTACAGTCTGTATGAGTTGTGTTATATCCTGTGAACCTAAAATGCAAATAATGATTTATGCAATTTTAGAACAAATAAAGCTAACAAAATAAGTATAAACTATATGTGACTGGAAGTGGGGAAATAATGATTGGCAATAATGATCTTTTGAAAACCTATATCTGCATCACTAGTTTGTATGCATTCAAAATGTAGAATTGTTGATGACTTTGGGGATCAATTTGATGCTTGTTGTCATAGGTCACATTCCCTCATAAACAGGCCTTGAAGCGGAGAGTAGATAGCCAGAGGTTTATTACAAACCTTACCTGTGAAGGAGTGAGGGAAGCCAAATTGGATCAATGGAGAAGTCTGAATGCGATGCAGTTACAACAGACACCTCAGTGATTTTCCTTTCTTCTATTATTGAAATATAGTTGACATACAATGTTACATTAGTTTCAGGCATACAACATAGTGATGTGACAAGTGTATAATTATGGTATGCTCACAAGTGTAGCTACCATCTGTCAATATACAACACTTTGTTATAATACCATTGACTGTATTCCCTATGCTGTACCTTTCATCCCCCTGACTTACTCACTCATAACTGGAAACCTGTACCTTCCATTCCCCTTCATCCATTTCTGCTTATCCCTACTCCCTTCCTCCCTTCTGGCAACCACCAGTTTATCCTCTGTATTTATGGATCTGTTTTTGCCTCTGTTTGTTTGTTTGTTTTGTTTTTTAGATTCCACATATAAGTAAAATCATATAGTATTTGTCTTTTCCTGACTTATTTCACTTAGCATAATACCCTCTAGGTCCATCCATGTTATTTCAAATACAAGATCTAATTCTTTTTTTATGGCTGAGTAACATTCCACTGTATAATCTTTATTCATATCTCTATGCATGGATGTTTAAATTGCTTCCGTATCTTGACTATTTAAAATAATGCTGCAAGAAACAGAGGTATGCATATAACTTTTCAAATTAGTATTTTTGTTTTCTTTGGGTATATACCTCATGGCAGAATTACTGGATCATATGGTAGTTCTATGTTTAACTTTTTGAGGAACTTCCATACTGTTTTCCACAATGTCTGCACCAAGCTACATTCCCACCAACAGTGCATGAGGGTTCCTTTTTTTTTTTTTTTTAAGATTTTATTTATTTATGTGACAGAGAGACAGCCAGTGAGAGAGGGAACACAAGCAGGGGGAGTGGGAGAGGAAGAAGCAGGCTCCCAGCGGAGGAGCCTGATGTGGGACTCGATCCCGGAACGCCAGGATCACGCCCTGAGCCGAAGGCAGACGCTTTAACGACTGCGCTACCCAGGTGCCCCAAGGGTTCCTTTTTCTCCACATCCTGACAACTCTTGCTTTTCTTGTCTTTTTTTTTTTTTGTAAGTTTATTTATTTAAGTAATCTCTACACACAATGAGGGGCTCGAACTCATGACCCCAAGACCAAGAGTTGCATGCTCCTCCAGCTGAGCCAGCCAGGCACCTCTTGTCTTTTTGATAATAGCTGACATGTGTGAGGTCATATCTCATTGTGGTTTTGATTTGCATTTCTCTGATGGTGAGTGATGTTGAATATCTTTTCATGTGTCTGTTGGCCATCTGTATGCCTTCTTTGGAGAAATGCCTATTCAGGTCCCCTGCCCACTTTTTAATTGGATTGTTTTTTGGTGTTAAGTTGTATAAGTTCTTGATGTATTTAGATATTAACCCCTTGTTGGATATATCATTTCTAAATATTTTCTCCCATTCAGTGGGTTGCTTTTTTGTTTTGTTGGTGGTTTCCCTCACTGGGAAAAAGCTTTTTATTTTGGTGTATTCCTAATAGTTTATTTATGCTTTTGTTTCCTTTGCCCAAGGAGACACAAGTAGAAAAATATTGCTAAGTCTGATGTCAAAGAAACTACTGCCTATGTTTTCTTCTAGGAGTTCTATGGTTTTGTGTTTTATATATAGGTTTTCAATCCATTTTGAGTTTATTTTTGTGTATGGTGTAATAAAGCAGTCCAGTTTCATTCTTTTGTAGGCAGTTGTCCATTTTCCCCAGCACCGTTTATTGAAAAGGTTGTCTTCTGGGGCGCCTGGGTGGCACAGCGGTTGAGCGTCTGCCTTCGGCTCAGGGCGTGATCCCGGCGATCTGGGATCGAGCCCTACATCAGGCTCTTCTGCTATGAGCCTGCTTCTTCCTCTCCCACTCCCCCTGCTTGTGTTCCCTCTCTCGCTGGCTGTCTCTATCTCTGTCGAATAAATAAAGAAAATCTTAAAAAAAAAAAAAAAAGAAGAAAAGGTTGTCTTTTCCCTATTGTATACTCTTACCCCTTTGCCATAGATTAATTGACCATATAAATATGGGTTTATTTTGGAGCTCTCTATCTTAGTTCTATTGATTTATGTAACTGTTTTTGTGCCCTTACTATGGTATTTTGATTATTATAGCTTTGAAGTATATCTTGAAATCTGGGATTGGGATACCTCTAGCTTTATTCTTCTTTCTTGAGTCTGTTTTGGCTCTTTGGAGGTTTTGTGGTTCCATACAAATTTTAGGATTCTTTTTTCTAGTCTGTGAAAAATGCTATTGGTATTTTGACAGAGATTGCATTGAACCTGTAGATTGCTTTAGATACTATGAACATTTTAACAATAATCTTCTACTCCATGAGCATGGAATATCTTTCCATTTGTTCATGTCATCTCTGAGGCCTCAGGAATTTCTACAGGAACTTCTATGACTGAAATAGTCTTCAGAGTCTTCTCATCTTGAGGCAAGTGGTTGACTTTATAAGTCATCTCTGGGCCAGTTATTGGGTATGGACTTCCCTCTGGAAGGGCACATGACCTTGGACTAATGGCAGTTCCTGGAGAGGGACTGAGCTAAGAATCCAGTCACCAACATTTCCAGCATTTGGGGAATGAGAACCTCAATCCTGAAGGGGAGACCTGGGCAGCACACCAGAACATCCACTATGGTTCTGTGTTTAAGAAAATATGATATTAAACCAAATGATTTAGACTTGGGTCAATCCATCCATCTTCATTGATAATGTTCTCATTTTCTTTATATAGTGCCCTGCAGCAGAGGTTCAACTGTACTACGATGTGCTGCGATAGAAAGAGGTAGAATTTGGAGATAGAAGGCTGTTTTTGATTCTGGTTCTGCCATTTTGCAGCTCTTTGTATACTTGTAAGGAGCGTCACTTAAGGAATCTGCATCTCAAATTCCTACTGTAGTCAATGAGAAGAATCGTACAGTTGACTCTTGAACAACATGGGTTTGAACTGCGCAGGTCTACTTATATGCAGATTTTTTTCGATTAATGTAGTACAGTACTGTACATGTATTTTCTCTTCCTTTTCACTTTCTTAATAAAAATTTCTTTCTCTAGCTTACTTTACTGTAAGAATACAATATATAATACATTTAACATATGATATATGTGTCAGTCACCAGTTTATATTATCAGTAAGTCTTCCAGCCAACAATAGACTATTAGGAGTTAAGTTTCAGGTGAGCCAAAAGTTACACGCAGATTTTTGACTGGGTGTGGGGTGGGTGACATTAACCCCCATGTTTTTCAAGAGTCAACTATGTATCTTAAAGTTTAAAAGCATAAGAAATTAGTTGGTAAACTGCTGCATTATACATTCCTATTGTGTTTTTGTTGAAGAACACTCTGTAGTCATTTGCAGATTTACTTTATCTATTTAGAAACACAATCTCATGGAGCGACTTTCAAAATATGGGGCTCCTGGGAGGCTCAGTCGGTTAAGCCTCCAACTCTTGGTTTTGGCCGAGGTCATGATCTCAGGGTCATGAAATCTAGCCCCACATCACATTGGTTGCACCCTCAGTGCAGAGTCCTCTTGAGATTCTCTTCCTCTCCCTCTGGCCCTTTCCCTGCTCATGCGTGTGCACGCGTGTGCTCTCTCTCTCTCTCTCTCAAATAAATAAATAAATAAATAAATAAAATCTTAAAAATATTTGGCTGCACTATTTTAGAAGCTGGGTAAAATGGTTAATTCTAAGGACCTCTGAATAAATTAATTAGTCTCACTTAGACTTAACTTACCTAAATTAGATAGAAGCTAAAAGACAATGGACATTTCAGTAGCTCACCTACTCGCACCCCTTAAAGAGCTCTGTCCTTAGGAGTAGCATTACATTTAGTTTCAAAAAAAGATGGGGCGCCTGGGTGGCACAGTGGTTAAGCATCTGCCTTCGGCTCAGGGCGTGATCCCGGCGTTATGGGATCGAGCCCCACATCAGGCTCCTCCGCTATGAGCCTGCTTCTTCCTCTCCCACTCCCCCTGCTTGTGTTCCCTCTCTCACTGGCTGTCTCTATCTCTGTCAAATAAATAAATAAAATCTTAAAAAAAAACAAAAACTAAAAAAGAGACTGTCTTCACTAGAAGAGAAAATGAACTCTGAAAGTTGATATTTTTACTATTCAGTCATGCATTTTTGTAACCAAACCCAAATGTTAATATAAACAAGGAGAAAAATGGAATAATACAAGCTAGTGAGTTACTCATTTCCAGAAAAATGCCCTCTAAAACTTTCTTGCTAAAGATGGGATAGTGTCTTTTCTTTGAGTAACCTTTTCCTTGTCACATAGATGCAGTGATTGTTCTTTTCCAATCAGACATATATGGTCTTCTTTCTTTTCCTGTGGCACAGATTACCAACTCATAAGCAATGACTGTTTGGGACTGAATTTTTATTTCCTTTGGACTAAGCCATATATTTTTCTGGCGGTTCCTCCTTAACGAAGACACTGAACATGGAGGCTATATCTGGGTCCAGAGGGTGGAGTGCGGTGGGGAAACCTACCAGGAATTAACTAAGGGCGACCAGTCAGTGGTCTACCTTTGTCATTCTACACGAGCGTGAGATGTGTTACGTCTCCTAAAAAACTCCACTACACTGCATTTTCTCCTTTTCTCTCCTTTGCCCCTGAAATGACTTTATGTGATTTCCTCTTGTATGCGAGTTAGTTAATAGCTAAGTTCAGTCAAAATCAATTTGTGAATAAGTAAACACCTCGTAATAAATAACACACTTTCAAAGTGCGTCTTTTTGGGATGGATCTAACATCATCCAATAAGATCCGCCAATATCATTTTACATTAACTTCTGTCATGTTTAAATGCTTTTATAGGCTAATGAGGTGGTGTGTAATTTTACTCTACCTATGCTATTTCTCAGAATATGGCACATAACAGATAAATAAGATGTCTGCGAACGTATTTGTATTGAATGTTCATGGAGGGTTTCCGCTCTTACTGCCCTCACACACGGAAGCTACCCTGGGAGATGAATGTGCCAGGATAAGTTATCTGGGGCTCATAAAATCTTTTTCAGAAGATTGAAATAAAGTCAGTGCTTGCAGAAGACAAATCAATTGTGACATTTCTGAATAGAGTGCGATGCATTTAATTAGCACAAGACATACTGGCAAATGCTGAATTACCCAATAAATCACTGGAGGCTGGAACCCATACAGAGCGGGGAATCAGCTGTCTTGTGAGATGTACAGCAAGTGATAATAGGGAGATCTGGCCATTTGTATTGTCACTTTGCCTCATTCTCGGTTTAATTTTTTTCTATTTTGACATTTGCACATGGAGCCCCTTTAATTATTTGAAACTGTCTGCGAACTCTGTCCCCACCTACTCTGAGAATATTTTACAAATATTTGCATTTGCAAAGGACATTCGCTACTGTTGATGTGATGTGGCAGATCTGGCATATAAGGTCCTCTGTGGAGGGGGAATTAGTGTAGACAGAAACCCTCAGCACAGACATTCTGAAAAAGCAACTAACAGGGTCATTGTATTGCAGTTCATTGAAAACATTGGAGGTGTTACTTTAGTCATTTTTAAATCTCACAAAGATATCTACCAGTTTAGGCAGAAAAATGGCTTACTTTAATGTTTGACACCTTTGGTTTAAAAAAAAATTTTTTTAACCTGTAACTTAGATGTTACTTCAGTCTACCTTTTTGAAATGCTACAGCTAAAAAGCATTGAGGCTCAAATCCAATGTTTTGGCTATGGAGAATCTGGAGAAAAAATTGAAAATGAATTCTAAATGAGTGTTGCTGGCTCTGGAAGAAAAGGCAGAACATTCCCTTCGACTGAGGGATATTTTATACATGAATTGATGGTTCTACTAGTGAGCCTTTTATTGACTAGCTTTCTGTGATACAAACATTAAGGTAGCTTCTTGAAGAAACGCTAGATCATGTGAAAGACTCCTGTCCCACACCCACTCCACATGGCTTCTCTGCCCCTGATACGATTATAGGAGGTGACATTTCGAACTCTTGATGATAGATAGAGGTAATGATGCTACTGACTATGGAAATATGGGGGTGCAATGTAAAGAAATAAGCAATCCTTTATTTATAAAGGGTCTTCAAGCTGGAGTCTGATTTTCCTGGAGTGTGGCAACAATAAACACACTAGCACCACTCGTCTGAAGTCACGGAGGTCCAACTTTCATTGCTATGGCTTCTAACTACAATGCAGAGAAGGAGTCTTAGAATCCCCTAGGAAGGTCCCACTCCTTCCCTCCCCCAATATTCTAAAATGTGGATATGGAAGGGGTCTCCTTACCTCGAGGAATCTACAGGGGTGGAGAGGTAGGTATCAATGAAAAAATAAAATCCACAGGTATCCAGTAATATCTGCTGCACAGACACGACCCAAATCCGTCAGCACCCTGTTCCTTTCCTCCTTACTTCCCTTATCACTGTGTTTTGAGAAGATGGCTTCCCAGTCCCAGGGGCTGAATCTTGATCAGGTTAAGCCCATCGTGCCAATTCCATTTCCTTTGCCAATGCCAGTTGAAGAAAGGGGATGTCATACAGTTTTGACTGACGGGATGTTGGGGAAGTCTGTTGGACAGGTTCTAAGAGTTCATTTGCTCTTTTTTTTTTTTTTAAAGATTTTATTTATTTATTTGACAGAGATAGAGACAGCCAGCGAGAGAGGGAACACAAGCAGGGGGAGTGGGAGAGGAAGAAGCAGGCTCATAGTGGAGAGCCTGACGTGGGGCTCGATCCCGTAACGCCGGGATCACGCCCTGAGCCGAAGGCAGATGCTCAACCGCTGTGCCACCCAGGCGCCCCAAGAGTTCATTTGCTCTTATATAGAGGCAAAGAAATAGACTTGGTTCTTTTCTGTCTCTGAATGCATTTGGAAAATTAGAGCTGATGTAATCATTTTTAGGAACAAGAGTGCAGCCTGAGGACTAACACTAACACTTTAAGGACAGCGGGGTTAATAGGGTGACCAACCATCCCATTTGTCCAGGACTGAGAGTGTTTCCAGGACTTTGAGCTTTAAATACTAAAACCAGGATTGTCCCAGGCAAACTGGTACAAGTTCGTCACCTTAGAAAAGAAAAGGTTGGGTCTTCGCTGATACCATCTAGCCACCAAGTTAGTCAACTCTTCAAAAGACCTACCTTTAGACTTTAACTATTGCGATGAATGTCCTTACTGTTCATGCTATTCTAAGTTGCCTTTTGCTTAATGCGGGTGAAAGTGTCCTATATGATTGGTATGGAAGGAATTTTATTCTAAATAAAACTCAACAAAAGTTAGTGGTACTATTATAATAGGAAGATGTGGCCTTTTTAAAATGTGTTCTTCTTAATCCTAAACCTTTCACTTATAATCATTAACTAATTCATGGGCACATTAAAATGCATGTGATAGGAATTAATAGTCAGTTAATAACCAGCCATATCATTTTGACCTAACATTTTATGTGGCCATTGTCTGCTTTTACAGTATAGTGATTTCTTAGAAATATAAATAACCATAAAGCAGACCAACCATGTACTATTGCTCAAACATCTTTAACATCAACAGCAATAAATGTCAAATGAACAGATAAGAATTCAAAAAGTGAAATAAAGTATTGATTAGCAGTTTCAAATGACCAAAACAGCAATATAGCAAGCACCGACAGAAACAGGGCCTCAGAACTATCTTTTTAAAATTAATTTTTAACTTTTAGATAACTGTAGATTCAGTGACTTTTATTTTAATTGTCTGGAGCTGTGTTTCTCCTTCTGTGCTTCCCAGAGGAAGGGTTGCATTAGAAGTCTGTCTCAAAGTCTAAGCCAAGAAGAGATTTGTACTCTTCAATTTGTTCCTCACTTGACTTCATCACAAACACCATCGAGTATTTGTGTAGTGATCGTTGAGTACTGACCTTACGTGTGACCTCAGACAATCAATTCTGTCATCTATTTAAGCACAAGAAGGATGGTAGAACTCCACGCCAATAGAATTGCTTAATTGCCTAGGTATCACGGCAATAGCAACACCGGAGAAAGCGCCCCAGATAATTGGACACTCTAACATTTGCCAATGGTATTTCTGATCTAGAAGGCTCTATCTCTGTGAGTGCACAGGGGATCCATCTCCAGCCATCTCTCCTGTTAAATGTGCTATGATACCACTCAAGCAATGAGGAAATGTTGTTGGCACTGGCATCATCAGTGCACTGACTGCACTCAGCCATTTATCTCCCTTTGTCAGAGCTGGATGGTGGCAGGTTTCAATGTCTGGTCAATTGAGGCGCTGAATCAGTGCAGGCAGGGCTTGTGACTGACAATCAGTCATGACAGCCGTCTGGGGGGGACATCCTCCGCAGACATAAGAAGGTCTCACACTCAGTGAAAAGATACATAATTGCATTTTGTCATTTGTACAACTTGAAAGGACATTCCTGCTTTGAGAAAGATGAGAATACTTAAAGGAATCCAAAGTAAGCCCTTCTTCTAGCTCCATATTTTTCCTTTTCAGGCCAAATAAGAAAATTGACTAGGGAGAATATCTGATTTCCAAACTAGTAGGTTGTTTGGAATCGCTGCTTTGCAACTGAGTTTTAATTAATGACTTTCCTTGCCTTCCAATATTGCAGCTTTTTCTTGCAAAAGTTTTCTCTGATGAAAAGATAGAGTTATAAATGCTTGATTATATCAGTTTGTCAGTATCAGCTTACCCAGAGAAGCATCACTCAGCGTAATTATTTTTAAGAATGGACCCGTCAAGCACTCTGGGTATGCCCCATAATAAGTAAAGGTTCCTATTTCTGTAAGAGAATTAGAAGTTAAAAAGCAAATATCAAGTCAGATATGGCTTCAGGAAAGATTTGGGGAAGGATCATATAAATCATTTATAATACTGTCCAAAGAAAATCAGAAGAGTCTGAAATTTCCATCTCAACCAATACTCAGAAAAAAAAGAAGCCCCCCCCCCCCGAAATGAGATAGTAGAGCACAGAAGCTAAGATCTGGAGCCAAGGTTTTGCAATGCTATGGACTTGAAATTCAAAACTGGGGGTTACCGCTTACCTGTGTGGCATGCAAGTTAAACTTTCAGAGCTTCAGTTTTTCTCATTTGAATATTGGGATCATAATATCTACTACATAGGATTTTTTTCCAATTAGATGATGTAAAGCAATTAGCAGAGTGCGGGGTGGTTCTTAATAAATGGTACCATTGTAATTAGTAGCAATTTGAATTTCTGTTATTTTTAACTACATGTGCAATTTCTTCACTTCATGTTGCCCTCTCAGGCCTGATGCATTCATCAACCTGCTAATTTGTCAGTCTTCTTTACCTGATATTTTTGAAACATTTTCTTATTGTCACCAGTCTTTCAGCCAAGCACCTTGGTATCACCGTTGACTCTTTATTATTTATTTATTTTTGTTTTCACGGTGAGAAATTTGATTCTTCTTTATAGATACATGTGATAAACAAATAAACAAATAATCCTTTCCCCATACTGCAAGTTATTAACAATATCAGACAGAAAAAAAGAAAAGAAGCCCTAGGAAGCTAGGACTACCTTAACAAATTGCCATATGCCAGGTGACTTAAAAAACAGAAATTTATTCTCTTAGAGTTCTAAAGTCTAGAAGTGCAATATCAAGGTGTTGCCAGGGTTGGTTCCTTCTGAGGACTCTGAAGAGTCTGCTTCATGTCTCTCTTCTAGCTTCTGATTTTTGCTGACAATCCCTGGCATCCCTTGGCTTATATCTGTATCACTCCAATCTCTGCCTTCTTCTTTACATGGTCTTCTCCCCCGTGTGTCTCCTCTGTGTCTCTGTGCACCTTCAAATCTCCCTCTCTTTCTAAGGACACCAGTCATTGGATTTGGAGCCCACCCTAATCTAGTATGACCTCATCTCAACTTGGTTACGTCTACAAAGAATCTCTTTTCAAGGAAGGTCACATTCTGGGCTTCTTGGTAGACATGAATTTTGGGGGGACACAGTTCAACTAGGTACGACTATAAATAAAAGTTCATATTTTGTAAAAAAGAAATAAAGTAAGTTTGCTCTTTCCTAAAGAATTTGCCACTAAAGCAGCCTTTGTATTTGCTCTCTCTCTCTTTTTAATTCTCATCGTTATTGCTCTATATAAGATTCTAATGTACAGAACTAATACTTTTAAATATGTAATCCAATCTTTTTTCCTTTCTCAAGTCCACGAAATTGACCCTAATTGGCTTGGGACATCCATCTCCTGGTTGTGGGAGTTGGGGATTAGGATTTGTTACAGGTATAGAAATAATGTCAGCTTTTGACATTCAAGGTACAACTTTGCCGTCAAGATAATTATCTTGTAAGCCTATCTATTTAGTTGAAAAAGAATTTACTAAAATCTTTTGGCACTAATCCCCCTGCGTTTTGGCATATAAATTGCTAAACCAGGAATTCGGGTCATAGAATACTCTCAAAATATATAGAAAATATGAGTATTTGTGATTAATGCTTAGGCAGCCATTTGAAATTGGAAAGAAGGGGGTGTATAAAAACACCTCTGTTCCCTGGGTTGTGGGAAGGAAATTGGGAGAGAAAGGGAGGAAAGTGAAATAAGAAGATAAAAGTCAAAAATTTATCTTGTAACTAGGATGAAAAGTACATGACAGACCATTACTCCTGCCATAATAGAATAAGTAACTATAAAATCTCAATATATTTTAAAGCTAGCAGAGAGCTATGGATACAAAGAAATCTAAAGGAAATACATTCCAGAAAAGGGCAAGCCTTTTCTAAGTGAGTAAAGCCAATTTCATCCCCGGGGCAAACTGTCAATTATATATAGCAGAGTTTGCAATAGAGAGATGGACTTTCTGGGGTAAAGAGAGCCCAGCAGAACTTTAAACCATCTGGTGACAGATTGGAACATGGAGCTACCTCAAATTCAGTGCTCGTTCTTCCCAATTCCTGCTTATTGTACATCTTTCTAGCATTTTGCTCAGCACAAGTAGACCTGGGAAGCTGAAGGTGGACCTACAAAGCAGAAAGGGATCAATACACATGGAGCAGATCTTGCCTTCAAAACATTTGAAACCAGAAGTGAACCAAAACTAATGGAGGAACTCAGCTTCAACCCAGTGCTATTCCTGCTTGGACCCAGGTAATCAATTACTCACACTAGTTGCCAGGCACAAGAAAGTGCATTTCCTCTCCGATGGAAAACGCTACTTACTCCAGTTTCTACAGTTCTTTTATTAGAATACCTGACATACAGTAAAAACAGTATGAGACATTCTAACAATTATGAAAAAATAACCAAGAGGAAAAATAGTTAAAAGAAGCTGACCCATGGATGACTCAGATGTTGCAATGAACAGATTAAAGACTTCAACCATTATGATTCTTTTAAAGGAAATACATGAAAAGATAGGAAAAAATCAATGAAAAGATGGAGAATTTTAGAAGAACAGTGAAATGCTACGGAGGAACCAAACTGACAATATAGGACGGAAAAATGCATTATCTGGAGTTAGAAACTCACCAGGTAGGCTTAATGGCCAGCTGGACACAACAAAAGAAAGGACCAATAAATGTGAAGAAGAATAGAAATGATCTAAACTGAAATAGAAGGTGAAAAAGAATGGAGAAAAAATAGCATTTGTGACATGAAGAACAATTACAAATGGTCTAATAGTTGCGATTGGAACCCCTGAAGGGAGAAGAAAGAGAAAATGAGGCAGAATAAATATTTCAAGAGAGAATAGCTGAAAATTTCCTAAAATTGATGGTAAATATCAACCTACAAATTAAAGAAGTTTGTCAAACTCCAATGTGGAAAAATACAAGAAAAGCTACACCCTGGCACATCATAGTCAAATTGTTGAACAGCAAAGAATAAGAGAAAATCTTAAAAGCAGCTAAATAATAAAAGACACATTACATTCAGGGGAACAACAAATAAATGAGATTGACTTCTAGTCAGAAACAATGGAAGCAAGAACACAATGGCATGACTTCTTTAGAGTACTGAGTAAAAATTATGCTCACCTAGAATTCTCTACTCAGCAAAAATAAACTTTTTGAAAAAAAATAAAACTTCATTTTAATGAAACTAACATAGAGGTGTTTTCTAACAAGCATAGGTTGAGATGATCCAATACTATAAGAAATAATACAGAAAAATTGTCAGGTTAAAGGAGAAATATTCCCAAATTGAAGAATAGATCTACAGAAATGAAGAGTAACATAAGAAGTAATTTTGAAGGTTTTTGAATATTTTCTATTGATGTACTTTGTAAAATATGGAAAATATGTAAAAGTAAAATACATGATAAAACTAGCACAAAGAATAGGCAGAGTTAGTGAAATTATAATTTGTAAGGTTCCTATACGCAATTGAACAATTCAAAGTAAACTAAAATGTTGCATATACATATAATAATGTCAAGAGTAACCACTGAATAAAACGCAAAAGTATATAGTTAAAAAGAAAAACTAAAGTGAAAAAAATAAAATTTTTGTTGAGAGGAAGGCAGAGAAGTTTGAACGAAGGACAGGGGACAGCTAGAGATTAGTTAGCTCATAGACTTACATCATAACAGGAATTGCATTAGATGTAAAAGGAATGAATACTCTGTTGTCGGTTTCTGTTTTGTCTGAATAACAAAGCAAGATCCAACTATGTCCTGTTTAGAAAAAAGACACACTTCACATAAAAGGACACTGATAGGTTAAAAGTAAAATGATTTTAGAAGTTATACTATGCAAACACTATAAGAAAAGCTGATGTGGCTACGTTAATATCACACAATATAATTCAAAATAAAGAGCCTTATCAGAAGTAAAGAAAGACATTTCAAAATGATAAAGGGTAATTTCATTCAGAAACCAATAACAATCTCAAATGAGTTTGCATCTAATATGTAGCTTAAAAAATCTCTGTCGTTTTATGAGAGATATTAGCAGGATTTGACACAAATTATCACACATTCCTCCCTGATACCTTCTTCACATAGCTTCCAGGACAACATTCCCATGGTTTTCCAGGGGTTAATACTTCTTACTGGTTAATAACTCTTCAGTACCTTTTCGTGAACATCTCTTCCCTGAATATGGGAATACCCTTGAATATGGACGTGTCTTAGGGTTCGGTCCCTGTTCCTCTTCTTTTCTGGGTCTTCATTGATGTTCTCAACCTCTGTAACAGTTTTAAATATCACTACAATAATAACTATCAAATCTTATATCTATAGCCTGAATTTCTCAAATTCCAGACTGTACATCCAAATGCCTATTCAAATCTCTACTCAGTTATCTTATAATCGCCTTAAACTCAACTTGATCAAAACTAAACTCTAATTATTCAGCTGCTGCTGCCACCTTTCCATATTAATTGAAAGCAACTATATTCTTTCACTTGCTAAGTCCAAAATCCTCAGAATTATTAGAGATTCCTTTCTATATTTCACATCTCACATCTAATCCCAAAAGAATTTCTGTTGGCTCTACCTTCAAAATACACTCAGAATCTAACTACTTCTTACTACCTCCATTTCTTTTCTTTCTTTCTTTCTTTCTTTCTTTCTTTCTTTCTTTCTTTCTTTCTTTCTTTCTTTCTTTTTTAAGGATTTATTTCTCTATTTTAGAGAAAGAGAGAGAACACAAGCAGTGAGCACAGGGAGGGGCAGAGGGAGAGGGAGAGAGAAACTTAGAAAACTCCGCACTGAGCCGGAGCCAACATGGGGCTTGATCTCATGACCCTGAGATCATGACCTGAGCCAAAATCAAGAGTCGGACACTTCCCCGACTGCATCACCCAGGGAACCATTACCACCTCTATTTCTACCACTTAAACTGGCTTTCTGCCTTAGGGTGCTAACTCAAGTTTATGTTTATATCCCACTACACAGAATTTTTTCAATACAGCAGTTGGAATGATGTTTTTTTTTAAAGAGTGAGATTAATATTTTTTATTTGGATGAAGATAACATAAAACACATTGTAATGTGTACAAGTCCGTGCCATTTAGTACATTCATGATGGTCTGTAACTACCACCTTTTTTGTTTTTAAACATTTCTATCATCCCAAAAGAAAACCGCACACCCGTTAAACAATCACTCTCCTCCCTGTTCCTTCCACGCCCTGCCAACCACCAATTGCATTCTGTCTCTATGGTTTTGCCTATTCTGGGTATTCTATATAACTGGAGTCATACAATATGTGACCTGTTGTGACTTTCTTCACTTACACTATTTACAAGTTTCATCCAAGTATAACATGCATCAGTACTTCATTTCTGTTTATGGTTGAATAATATCCCATTGTACGCACCACATTTTATTTTTCAGTTTATCTATCGATGGGCATTTGGTTTGTTTCTAGCATTTGGCTGTTGTGAATAGTGCTGCTATGAATGTTCGTGTGCAAGTATTTGTTTGAGTACCTGTTCTTATTTTTAATTGTTTTAAAATTTTGAGGGTATTATGCTAAGCAAAATAAGTCAATTAGAGAAAGGCAATTATCATATGATTACACTCATGTGGAATTTAAAAAACAAAGTAGATGATCATAGGGGAAGGGAGGGAAAAATAAAGTAAGACAAAATCAGAGAGGGAGACAAACCATAAGAGACTCTTAACGGTAGGAAACAAACTGAGGGTTGCTGGAGAGGGGGGTAGGCAGATGGAGTAACTGGGTGATGGGCGTTAAGGAGGGCACGTGACGGAATGAGCCCCGGGTGTTCTATGCAACTGATGAATCACTGAATTCTATCCCTGAAACTAATAGTACACTATATGTTAATTAATTGAATTTAACTTAAAAAGAGCAAAAAAAGTTGAAACAACGACAAACTTATAGAAATGTTCAAGAACAGTACAAAAGGGAGTGTCTGCCTTTGGCTCAGGTCATGATCCCGGGTCCTGGGATTGAGTCCCGCATAGGGCTCTTTGCTCATTGGGGAGCCTGCTTCTCCCTCTCCCTGCTCTGCCTGCCACTTCCCCTGCTTGCGCTCTCTCTTTCTGACAAATAAATAAATAAAATCTTTTTTCTTTTTTTTTTTAAAAAGAACAGCACCAAAGACATTTTTCCTGAATCATTTGAAAGTATGTTGCTGTCTTTCTGTACCGTAGCATATATTTCCTACAAACGGGGATGCTCTCCTAACACCACCAGTAGAACTGATACATTACAACCATCTAGTCCTCAGACCTCACTCAAATTTTGCCAGTTGTCCAATATCCTTTATGGCAAAAGGATTCGGTGCAGAATTGTGTGTTGTATTTAGTTGTCTTGTCTTTTTTTAGAGTCTTTAGTCTGAAGTAGTTCCTTTGTCTTTGACTCACATAACACTTTTGAAGATTATAGGCAGGTGATTTCTTAGAAAGTCCCTCAGTTTAGGGTGTCTGATGTTTCCTCATGATTAGATTCAGATTATACATTTGGTCAAGGATATCATAGAAATAGTGCTGTGTGCTCTCGGATGATACATGATCTCAGCTGCTGGTAGTGTGTACTCTTTTCCTGTTTGTAATTATCAAGAGTTTTGCAGGGAGGAGGTGCTTTGAAATGGTGTAAATATCCCATTTATCATCACACTTTACAGCTATTTAATTTAATGTATGAACTTATGATTTCCTATTTTTTAAAAAAGATTTTATTTATTTATTTGTCAGATTGAGAGAGAGCACAAGCAGGGAGAGCAGCAGGCAGAGAGAGAAGCAGGCTCCCTGCTGAGCAAAGAGCCCAATGCAGGACTCGATCCTAGGGCCCTGAGATCATGACCTGAGCCAAAGGCAGACACTCAACTGACTGAGCTATCCAGGCATCCCATGATTTCCTATTTTATTTAATGAGTTATAATTGATTTGTATTATTATCATGCTCACATTGCCACATATTTGGCTGGTGGCAAGCCCTTCAAGCTAACTTCTGAGTCCTTTTAACATATTCTTTTAATACTTACGTGATTTCTAGTACAAGGGGGGTATCCCTGATGCATCAAATGCATTGCTTGCACTGGGTTTGGAATCAGCTACTTCTCCAAGGACCCCTAGTTCCCTTATGGTAAAATACAGCATTTAGAAGCCGTGATCTGGGTGCTAAAAGTGCTCATTTCTGTTGGGGTATAATTTTTTCCAGTTCTGTCTGTGAACAAAGTTAGGGAGTGTGTGTGTGTGTGTGTGTGTGTGTGTGTGTGTGTGTGGTGTGTGTGTGTGTGTGTGTGGTTGCGTATGCACATATATCCACATCCAGATTATTTTCATAAGTGTATTTATGTGTGTGTATGTGTGTGTGTGTGTGTATTGAAAAGAAAGAGGTTTTTCTGTTTTTTGTTTTTTGTTTTGTTTTTTACCAATTACCTTCCATCACCACAGGATTTACTCCGATTTTCTCCCCTTCATATTTATAACTCGCTTCTGTAACCATGAAAAACTTGGCTCCCATTATTTCTAATATATTTCCCTATTTGTAACCACTCTTCCATCTGCACCACCACCCGCTCCCTAGCATAGACACCCTCCTCACCCAACTTGGGCTGTAATAGCACTTTCTGGGCTGCACCCCACGCCTCCCACACACAGATGCTCTGATTCCCACACCAAAGCACCTCACTGTAGAAGTGCCTTCCACAGACCCTCACACTCTGATTCTTCATCCTGGGTCTCCCCAGTGGTGGTTCTCCTCCTGCTTGGGCTCCAGGACCCTCGTCAGGCCAGTCCCCCACATAGATGCCCTCCTCACCCTGCTCGGTCTCCGACACCCTGTGCTGGGCAGGCTTCCTGCCCCTGTGGCTGCCCTTTTCACTTCATTTGGGCTCTGACACCCATTCTGGGTCACCATGGCCCCATCCCTCTATTCTGCAGGTACGAATGCCTCCCTTGCTTTGGGCTACCTGCTGGCTTTTGGACTACTTGTTCAGGAAGAGGGGGAAAGAGGAAGGAAAGGATGATTGTTTTAAAATCTCAGTCTGACCAAAATGGTTGTACAATGCGCGTTGCCCATCGCCTTTAGCAGTTTATGAGCCATCTTGTTCCTCCGTCGCCTCCTGAAATGGCTCCCTGTCCCATTCAGAGCAAAAGCCAAAGTCCTCATAATGGTATGCTATGCCCTACTTACTGTTTCTCATTCCTCTGTTTCTTCAACTCTTCCTAGTGTCCCCCAACCCACTTTGTACACCTGCTTTCCTTGCTGCTCCTCAAATACATAAGGCAAGCTTCTGATTCAGGATTCTTTATTGTGGCTGTTTCCTCTGCTTCGAACATTCTTCCCTCAGATTCTCCTACAAATATCTGTGCAAATCTCATCTTCTTAGAGAGGCCTAACCTGATGCATCGTTTTGCTTGGGCTGCCGTAATAAAATAATACCGCAGACTGAGTCGTTTCAACAACAGAACCATTTTCTCACGGTACTGGAGACCAGAAGTCCAAGATCAAGGTGTCAGCAGGTTTGGTTTCTTCTTGGCTTATAGATGGTCACTTGTCACTGTGTCCTCACATGGTCTTTTCTCTGTGCCTGCACGTCCGTGATGTCTCTCTGTGCGTCCTAACCTCCCTTTCTTATAAGGACACCAATCATTTGGATTAAGGTCTGCCCTAAGGACCTCATTGGAAGCTTTTTCTCTCAAGCCTCTCTCTCCAAATATAGTCATGTTCTGAGACATTAGGTATTAGAGCTTCAATGTATGAATTTTGGGATGACACAATTCAATCCATAACACTTGACTCCTGGTGTAATGTTGAGATTTGCACCAACCTGGTACTTCCAATCCCCATTACCTTATTGTACATTTTTATTTCTGCAGCTCTGATCTGTTTCTATCAGATAATTTGATTCATAATTATATATTTTTTATCATCGGTCTTCTCCAATTAGAATATAAATTCTACTAAGGACTAGAACAGTGCTTAGTGTCTAGTAAGCACTCCATGCATAGTGTTGACTGAATAAAATTTATCCATCTGGTATTGATGAACATTTGGGTTGTTTCCAGTCTGATCCTGTTACGAACAATTGCAATAAATATCATTTTACACATGACACACATGTGTAACACATGCCACACACACACACACACACACACACACATCCTATACAGTATATCCAAAGAGTGGAGTTGCTGGGTCATAGGGTGTGCATATTGTATGAGTCTCCTGTGGCTGCCATAATGAAGTACCACAAACTGGGCAATGTAAGCCAACAGAAATTTATTTCTTCACAGTCTGGAGATTAGAAGTCTGAAATGAAGGTGTCAGCATGGCCAGGCTCCCCCTTAAGACCCTAGGGAAGAACCCTTCCTTGCCTCTTCTAGCTTCTGGTGGTCGTCGGAAACCTTTGTCTTGTTTCCCTTTTTTCACATAACCTTCCTGGGGTGCCTGGGTCTCTGCCTCTTCTCTAAACCCTCTCTCCTTCCTATTACATAGGTATCAGCCGTTGGATTAGGGGACATTCTAATCCTGTATGACCTCATTTTAACTTAATTACATTTGCAAAGACACTATTTCCAAATAAGTTCACATTCACAAATGCTCAGGGTTAGGATTTGAATGTATCTTTTTAGGACACGCAATTCAACCCACAACATGTATTTACTACTTGTAGTAGATAAGGCCAAAATATTTTCCGAAATGGTTGTGCCAATTAACACTGCCACCATGGAGTTTGAGAGACTGCATTTCTCCATACCTTCTCCAATATTTATTACTGTGAGACATCTTAATTTTGGCTAATTTGTTGATTGTGTTAATTAATATCTCATTGATGATTTAATTTTAGAATGAGCTTGCTAAGTTTCAGAAAATAATTGCTATATTTGGATTTTGATTGCATTTTACATATAAAACAGTTTAGCAATAATACCATTATGGTATTGTCTCCCAATCCATGAATATGGTATACTGTGCCATTTATCTGGTAGTCTTTAATGTCACACAATAAAGTTTTATAAGGTTCCCCATCAAAAAAATAATTGAAGTCCAGATTTTTTCTTCTCTGGTTTAAGTTCTGACAGGAGTAGGCAGAGCTGCCATGTGTCAACCTGGAGTGCAGCCACAGTGAATTAAACTAGGTGGCACAACATATTAGACAGAGGGAGGATCTACATTTTAGTGTTCTCATGTTTTCCGTAGTCTATCCATAGGTATTCTCAGTTTTGGCCTGGTTCAAACCCTGCGACTGGGTACAGCATGGCAGGGAGAGGGGCTGGCAGCAGAGGCTGGAGACAGATCACTAGGCAGGCAGATTGGTGGATGGTGTGGCACTGTGTGAGGCTGGAGTAAATAAAAAATGAGGTCAGGTCAGCTGGGGTGTCTTCCCAAGTTCTAGATACACTGAGAGAGATCAGATTACAAGGTATATAAAAGGCAGATTGCAGCTGCAAGTCTAGCTGGGGAAGTGACATCTTAGGGAAAAGACTTCAGGGCTGAGGTCAGTGGATGCAGACCAGTGCTCACCAGAGGACCAACACAAAGACCTTTCCCTCTTCCCCAAGTCCACGGGCACACAGAGGTCACCCTCTTCCCTTCATACACTTGAACATCATCTTAGAAAACAAGTGGAGACGGAGATGATCTTAGAGACTGAGTGCCATTGTCCAAGAGATATTCAGTGAGAGATGTAAGGACTGTGTAGATGGTTATTAGATAGGACAGTGTCTTAAACCAGATTAGGCATTTAGTTTATCTTTGCTCCACTGATGTGCAGGTGTAAAAAGGCCAAATTAATTAAAGACCAACTTAGGGGTACTGTTTTTCTGCATAAAAGAGTTATGATATGAGTGCGAAAAGTGCAGCCCCACAACTGACTGTTCCCACTTCCTGCCTCTTCTGCTGCTATCCCATTGTGCATATGAGGAATTCTTAAAACATTTGCTTATTCTCTCACTTCCTATTCTTAATGAATGGTGCACCAATTGCAGGCATTCAGTGCTCTGCACGATGCTGTGCTAGCCCACTTATCTAGGCGTGGTCCCCACAACTTTGCAACATACCTTCAATCTACATACAGTCAGCATCACACCCCTCCAACCTATGTCCCAAAATATTTCATGTTGCTGTTTCTCTCCAAATCTTTGGTTATGATGTTCTTTTTGCTAAAGATACTCTTCCTCCTTTTTTGTTCACTCTGAGCCCATTTGTGGTCAAGTTTAAACCCAAAAGTCCTTTCCAACTAGTATAGTTTGTTCTAGAGTCTTAGCCACCTTATTGTAGGTGCTATGTGTTTTTTTTTTTTCTAATTATTTGATGTGTATCAGCCTTATCTGCTCCTTTTGGGAAACTCCCTTATACCATTTTCTGTTTCTCTATCACAGTTACCATGGCAGCAGGATAGCATATAGATATTCAGCATGTAGCTGATAGTGGTCCAGACTATTTAAAAAGTAGGGGAGAAAAAAAATAGGACCCTTACTTTTAGTTATAGGTTGCAGTTTTTATTATTCCATTGTTATTGACTTTAACTTGGACTGTTGTATCATATAGTTGTTTCCACTCAAGTAGGATACCTGTATATCCATGGGCCCAGGTAGTGAAAAATATGCCTTCCATTTACCCTTCATTATCCCAACAGTATTTAGATCATTTATGCCCAGCTCCCTTAGCTGAGGGACATTAATATTGTTATCATTTACTCAGTAATCACTACACTCCTCTGGGTATGAGCGACCTCATTTAACAGATGAGGAAACTGAGGTTTTGATTGGTTATCTGTTTAGTCACACCATAAGCTAAGCCTTGAGGAATAGGGATTTGAACATGGCTTGGCTAACTGAAGCCTAGGCTATAGAGCCCCCTACGTAATCAACTGAAGTTGAGAGCTTAAACGTTAGGATCAGATAGAGCCAACAGAACCAGAGATTTCTGAAACTGGAGAGAAGGTGAGGGGTGGGAGGTGGGATAGTTGCAAAAACTTGAGTTTAATTTGCTGTACTGTTCAGTCCCGCACCTTTGTTGGCCACGAGGCTACAGTGTGCCTTTCAGAGGCACAAAGTAGTCTTTTGTGAGACTTTTCTAGAGGCAGTTTAAGTCTTCCCAGAGTCCCTCTTGCCCTTGTGACACAAGGGAGAATAATCTCATTTTCATTTAAGAGGTAATGAGACCGAGACACCAAGGAACACAATGATTTTGCAAAATGCTATTTCATGGTGAACATTAAAATGAGAAATAAGAATAAACCCAATAACCCTCCCTACCACCCTGAGTCCAAGAAACCATTGCTCTCCCTGCTGAAGCGGAGGATTCCTATCAGGTCCTTACTTCAGACTAATACGATGTTGCAGTTTCTTTGCAAACAGATAAAATTTAAAAAAAGTAAAATCAGTGGATATTTATAAATAACTTTTTGGACAATGAAAGTACATTCGGAAAGATATCATAACAATAAGCGGGTCTCTATGACACGAGAAGGGAAGAAATGAAATGCCTATGCTTGTGTGATAGTTTTTATTGTGCTAGGGTTCACATTCATTATTCTGCTTGCTCAGTATAAGAGCTTAAAGACTGTAAAGAATGTGAAGCAAACATGTTGCTGCTGAAGTGGTGGTGGCTTGGATTTCTTTTAAAGAGGAGCCTGGAGCTTCCCTCTAGGCTTTGTGTAGCTCTAGGGATTCCGGGGAGCCAGCTCATTCAATCTTCCTGACTTAAACCTCCATGCAATTGAGGCCTCCAGAGCCACAAATCAGGCAAGAGCGGGTATGTACTGCCTGCTCATGAGAAAATCTCTCACCTGGGGAGGGGGCAGCACTCAGTAATTTGTAGGAGTTTCAGATCCCGTAGAAACCTAGTCTTCACTTTGGATACCAGAAAGACATAAAGTACTGACAGTCTGTATTGAGTTGTGAAGTTGTAGGTGTTCAACGACATGTGTGTGTACTTACATATAATATTGTGATAGTCGTATCAGGTACTACAAATACACTGTGCCACACTAATATTGTTTAAAAAAACCCAACAAAACGTTTGTGACTGCTGAGCAATCATTTTGATCGCTTCCATGACTCCTTTGCAGAAGCAGATTGCAGGTCCATTACAAAATGGGGTGGTACTAGGGCAAACACAGGCAGCAATTTCAGAAACTAGGAACCTGAATCTGCAAACTTCAAGAGACAGGAAATAGAAGTTTCTTCTCACTGACTTAAACAGGAGGGAGGGTGAAAGACACACACCAACTCATTCATGCATTTATTCATTCATGCAACATATATGCACTGAGAACGTACTCTGTGCCACATGCGGAAGCTACAGAGGCAGGGAGATGACCTGGCCCTTCTCCCATGAGCTTGCTGGTCTAGTGAGGTTGGGTGATCCCTACAATACACCAAATAACCAATCAAATATGAGTGACTCATTCAGGCAGCGCACTGAGTAGGCACTGTGGTTATACCTGGAATGGAGAATGGGCAATTCTTAAACTGAACTGTTAATCTACAATTCAAATATCTCACCCACCTTTCACAGGCAAAGGATGGGTTCCTACCTGACCCTACCTATGGTATACACTCCTCTATTTCATCTAAAGGAGTTCACAGTTTTGGAATAAAATGTTCCCTTTAATTTTTTTTTTTTAATTTTAGATGTTTGGGCAAAACTCAGGGCCAATGTTCACTTTGCTGTGTTTTGATTTCTGTACCTTGGCAAAGCAAGGGATTTTTGTGGGTGAAAATTCCTCTGAATATTTTTTTCTGGATTAGACATGCCACCTACACGATCCTTTCATAATCATCACACTCTCCTATTAATTTTTGCTTTGAAGTTCTTAACATATATGAATACATTTTCTCTATTTAGGTATGAACTTATTTATCATATACCCCATTATTTGTGATAGCATTACGTAATACATCCATAGCTTTAAAATACCCATTCCTTTCAAATGTAATTTGAATTTGCTAGTATAAATATTTGGCATAGAGAAAGCATTTTTAACAAGCGGGTGGCATTTAAACTATTTTATGAAGATGGCGTGAGCCCAGAAAGCTTGTTGGAATTTACAAATAATCCTTGATTTATATTTTACTTTGTAAACCAGGACCAGGAGAACTACTAATTAGAACCATGACTCAAAGCTATAAGGAGTCCTTATTGATTCAGATCATGAAAAGACTGGAATGATCAAAAGCAAACATCCATCTCCCTCTTCATCCAGAGTTCGGGGGTTAAGTGCTATTTGTCTCAAATCCTTGGCATTAACTCCATCTTTGTAATAAAGAAGACAATTAACATCTCTATCTAGTCACAGTTAGGATGTAGTATATTAATTAGCAAAATCACTCAATTAACAGCCCTCAGTGAAATACACCACTTGTTTCTCACCTTTACTCATCTATTTGAACACATAAACAGTAGTCACATTAAAGAAAGCGTCTACAACCCTGGAATGTGTACCTAACTTATGCTTCAACTGCGCTAAGAATAGGCGTGCTGATGTGAAGTACATGTATAGACATAATCTGTGTAGACGTGATGTATTCACTCTATTTAATTATATCACACAATGGTAAACTTGTACTCACAAATAAGCATATATGGGAATGTCTTCTCCTTTTATACGTTTTTGAGGCTCAGAAAGGTTAAGTAACTGCCTCGGGATACATAGCTGTAGTTAGTAGTAAAGCTCAGGTTTTAACCTAGGATGGGGTGTCTTCAGAATCTGGAATTTTTTTTTTTTACTGCTATGCTAGATGGCCTCCCAGGAATGTGTAAATGTCACCGAATAATCAGAGATGTGGTTAAATATTTATGTACAAGGTTAGTCATCTTAGCATTATTTCAAATAGTGAAAAATTAGAAACAGCATAAATGTCTAACCGTTGACAATGGTAAATGATTTATGGTACAAGAGAATATTATTACCCCATTAAAAATCGTGTTTTTCAAAAAACAGAGTCATTTGAAAATACTTATAATCCATTGCAAAGCAGAGAAATAAAAACAGGTTACAAGTCAATAGGGACAATATCCAGTCTATTTTTTTTTTTTTTAAGAAAAACATGTGCATACATAAAGTGTATAGGAAAAGAACAAGACTGGAAGTGAATAGACGAAAACATTTTCAGGTATTATTTCCATTTCTTGATTTGGGATAATGAGCAATTTTAATTCTATATACTTCTCTGTATTTTAAAAAATTACCTACAATGATCATACATTAGTTTTATAATTAGTAAATTCCATTTTCTAAAAGAAATGTACAAATAACTCTTTAGCTTATTGAAATCCTTTCTTCAAACCATTCAGCAAATATTTACTGAGTAGCTACCATCTTCCCTGTGCTATGAATCAAGGCAGGATACAGAGTTGAAATACATGGGCTCTGCCTTCAAGGAGCTTCCAATCTAGTTAGGAAATGGAGAAGGACATACATATTGAGTATGAAAATCATCCATGCTAAGTAGATACTCAACATCTCCTATGTTCTAGGTTCTGAGTTAATCATATTCTCTTTTATTCCAGACAGCTCTGTGATGTTGATGTTTTTATTCTCATTTTACTTAAGAACTGGGGCACAGAGAAAGCTGCCTGAAGTAATGGTGGGGCCGAGATTCAGAGTCCTGGCTGGCTGGCTCCCCAACATTTGCTATTCCGACTGCACGTGGGGCTTCTCAGGATGAGAATCTGGAGCCCAGAGAGATTTATCTTCTCGTGAAACTAGAATTGCAGTTTAAATGGAGAGAGTGATCCACTTTGACAAGTTTAATGAGCTGATCCCCACCCCCATCCCCTGACCTGTACAGGATTAACTGAGTTGACAGGTGGTTTTATTGTCACCTGAAAGCCAGAGATTGATAGGAAACAAGTGTGCGTGTGTGTGTGTGTGTGTGTGTGTGTGTGTGTCCCCTATGGCCTCCGTAGAATGGGATCATATTTAATCACTGGCTTGTCCATGTATTCAATCAATACGTACCTTCCCCCTTGTAGGTAGCAACAACTACATGTGGTACTGAGGATATATGTAAGATGGAATTAATACGCTGCAGATTCTCACAGTGGGGGTGATCTGCTGAATAATTAGTTATAAAATGTGTGTGAGAAGTGCTGTGACAGAGGGGTACAGATGGGCTGAGACCCCACCAAGAAGGAAACCTCTAACTCTTCTTGGGGAAATCAACTAGATTGGAAGCTCACTGAGGGCAGCAGCTCCGTTTATTTTTCCCTCCTCCCTTTGGAAATCTCAGTTTCACATCACAATAGAAGCTCAACACATGTGAGCCAAACTGTGGAAGTTGAGGAAGACGAGTCAAGGAAGGTCATCATTTAAATTTACATAACCAATCTAAGCACTTTCCACTTGGTCTTTTACTCAGAGCAGCTTCCATTTCCCCCACTACCATCAGTCCACAACTTCTGAAGATAAGACAACTCTTAAGAGAAGTGTCAGGAGACCCAAATGAACAACTACGTTTTCTTCCCTCTTTTTCTCAGATCAGTCACAGAAGCAGGGAACATGTAAGCATTATGGTTCTCCATCCTACTCTATCTGGATCCATGGATATCAGGATCTTCTCTACGTTCTAGAAACCTACGTTATCCTTTTCCCAATTAAATTACACTTTCTTTGCTCCAGCCCACCCAGTGTTGGCACTCGGTCTCATGCATGTCAGTGAAGTTCCCACTCCCAACCTTTGCTCACATCATTTTTACTACAAATGCCCTCCTCTTTCTCTTCTCCCAATCTTGTCCATGACACCTACTTTGCTATCGGATTTTCAAATGTCTATGGTATTTTACCCACTACCAAGAATTTACCTCACTGATTTACTTCCAAAAGTTTGTCAAGATACTTACATGGGGCTATTATAGAAACTTGGTCTATAAATTGGAAATCTGGAAATAGCTGAAATACCATCCACTGAAAAGAATCAAAATAAATCAGGAAACATCAGCATGATGAAGTACTATGCAGCCATCAAGGGTTGTCATTTCCAATCCTTGAGTATTTTAAATTGAATTATCTCTGTTCACTCAGGCCTGGTTTGTACTGTGTAGCTCCCCATCCCCCCCCCTTTATCTTTGAACTCTTCCATTGCCTACCCTCCAGCTATATTTGCTTTCTTGTTCTTTTTGGAATATGTCAATCCCATTTCCACCTTGAGATCTTTGTATTGGCATTTTTTCTTCCCACATCCCTCCATGGCTGACTCTTCCTTGCCATTCAGTTCTCAGTTTGAGCATCTCCTCCACAGAAAGTCCTCTCCAGGCCACCTAATCTGGGGGTCTGCAAACTTTTTCTGATAAAGGGCCAGATAGTGAAGCACGTAGGCTCTGCAAGCCAAGAGGCAATGCCTTCGATGCTTTGAGCAACTGTTCTCATGTAAAATGAATGATCTTTTTTTGCATTTAGAAATGTGAAAACTTTTTAGCTCATGGGCCATACAGAGACAAGACGGCAGGCAGGAATAGACACAGACCATGGTTGGCCTGATCTCTGATTTAATTTAAAGAAACTTCTCTGGCCATTCTTGATTACAATGTCCTGCTATATTTTTACCCTAGCACTTATCACTACCTACTATTTTATATGTGTGTTTGTTTATTAATTGTTTATCTTCCTGCAGTAGAGCAGGAGTGGTGCCTGTCTTGTTCACTGCTATATGCCTAGTACCTATGACAGTGTTTGGGACATAGCGGCTGCTCAAACAAACATTTGTTGAATGACTGGTTAAATTTCAAGGCAGACTATACGCTCTTTGGGGGCAGGGGCCAAAAGAGAATCATCTCTGCATGATTCATAGTACCTAAGAGATTATGTTAGATTTTTATTCTATGAATGAAGAGCTCTTCAAATTTAGCCTGTGCTACCATGATTTCGTATAAGCTCACTTCAAATAAATTGCTCTATTTTCAAAGGAAACAAGAGTAAAACCTTTGTCTTCATAAATTTAACATTTGTGCTTATCTCTTTGCAGGTAGTGCATAAGTTCATGACATGAAATAATTTGCAGTTTGCTGAGAGATTAATTTGATCCTAGAAGTTGGTGAACAGGACTCATTCTCTTAGAGACTGATGTGGCCAGAAGCCAGGGTGCAGCCCAGGGTGTGTGCATTGGGGATGGGGTGGGGCTCAACTTATGACCTTGTGTGTATATGAAAATATTTTTCTTCTGCAAGAAAATATTATAAAATGTTGCCTGAAATAAAAACTGCTTCTAGAATGACAAGGAAGGTGAAGGAGACTGAAAAGTATTATTCATTTTTCACCAGAAAATAGACCTTTTGGATTAAGAGTGAAATGTTAAATTCCTTGGTGACTAGAAGCTCTGATAGAAACAAGCCAGCCATATGTTCTTTAGGAAAATTATAAAAAGCGAGATTTGTGAAATGGATTCAGTGTTTGCAGCCAGGACAGAAGCTGATCATCAAGTGAGAGCTGGGTCATTTGCATCTACTTTTGCAGTTAGACGAAACTACGCTGTATAGAGAACATGATATGTTATGGTGATCTTTACAAATTTGCGATTTTCAAGGGTTTCAGAAACTCTCCCTCGTGAGTTAAAGAATCTGTTGTTATTTAATGAGTGCACAAGAAGATGGCATCTTCATAAGCAAGAGGTAGAGATTAACTTATAAAAAAGAATTAATTAGATGGGATGGTAGCACTGGCAGAATGTCAAGGTAGGGGATGCTCTGTCCTGTTGTTGAAGTATCTATTTCTCTGCTCTTTCCTCAGCCCCCTTCACAATTCACTGTCCTTACTGTGCACTGTTGATCCCTGCCCCTCAATTCTCCTGCCAGCCATTTTCCCCTGGAAATGTTCTACCATTAACAAATGCCTTGCTGTTTAATGTTCTCTCTGAAAGTTCAGAAAATGACATACACAATGTCTAATTATTAGCTTGCACAGTATGACCAGTGTCAACATTGTTACGTTTTGCATAATTTCGTGAACAGAATCTGTTTTACTTAAATACCATCAGACTAATTTACTCTGGATCAATGGGCAAGCTGATAACAATTACAAGATGATTGTGCAGACGGAGACTATTCTAGGGGCAAATCTGTTTCATCTAAATGATCAAAAAAATAACAAAATAATATTTGATGTATTAACTGGTGTATTTCATTCCTGGCATTCCCTTGAACCTCTTCGCTTTTCCCAATTCAGTCCGTGCCATGCCACTGGTTAATACATTAAAATATTTATCCTGCCACATTTGGATCAATTGAATTAAACTCAGAGAATAAGAGTACAATTCTTTTTGTTTTTAAAGATTTTATTTTATTTGTTTTTAAAGATTATTTTATTTATTTGACAGAGAGAGACAGTGAGAGAGGGAACACGCGCAGCGGAAGCTGGAGAGGGAGAAGCAGGCTCCCTGCTGAGCAAAGAGCCCAGTGCGGGACGTGATCCAGGACCCTGGGATCATGACCTGAGCCAAAGGCAGACGCTTAACCAACTGAGCCACCCAGGTGCCCCTAAAGATTTTATTTTTAAGTAATCTCTTCAGCCAACATGAGTCTCAAACTTACAACCCCGAGATCAAAGGTCATATGCTCTACCGACTGAACCAGCCATGTTCTCTGAGATTATGATTCTTAACTCTGGTGTTTTCAAAGCTGAAACCCAAGCATAAAACATTTGGATGTGGAAGATATATACAATTAGCCTTTTTTTTCCCTGCAAATAGATAAAAGTTGTCTGGACTGGTGGATGGAGAAGGATAGCTAGAATGGAAGCAAGGGAGCTGGGAGTTGTGTCTCAGAGAATGGACCCAGTATTCTCCCCCCTATACCACCCTGAAACAGGGTGAAAGAACTTCAGATGGTTTTTAGGAATTTGCAAGCAGAGAGTAATTTTGCCCTGTGCTTCCTGGGTACTACCCAAGAAAGCAGCAGGACCTCAGGTTGCCTGCTCTGTGGGAAATGTATTTAATTATGCATTCACTCATTTGCCCACTCAGCATTTATTTTTCTGCTTACCCAGTGGTAGACACTGGATTTAGCAATGGGAATACCAATGTGTAGAAACATGGCCTAAGAGCAAAAGTGTGGGGCCTGATACTGTTCAACAAAGCTCTTTGTCCACAGTTTGCCCTGCCAGGCTGATGGTCATTCAATGCTCTTCTGTTCAGGATAAAATCTTGACATCATCTTCAACTCATCTTCTTCTCACACCCTATATCCAATGCAATAAGAGATTCCGTTGGCTCTACCTTCAAAATACATCCAGAATCCAAAAACTTCTCCCCACCTCCATTGCTACTGAAATGGGTCCCCTTGCTCCAACCTTCCTCCTGTAGTGTGTTTTCAGCAAAACAGCCAGAGTAGTCCCTTTATGATCTAAGTCAGATTATGTCACTCTTAGGCTCAAAACTCTCCATGAATTCCCCATTTCACCCAGAGTAAAAGCCCATCCAATTCCCTTTCTGAATGTGTCTCTTGCTTTTCTCACTCTTGCTTGCTGTGCCACAGAGACCTCCCTGCTATTCCCTGAGCAGGCTTACTCCTATCCCCAGGCCTTTGCGCCTGCTGTTCCCTCTGCCTGGAATGCCCTTTCCCTAACTACCATTTGATGAATTTCTTCACTTCTGTTCTCTGCTCACATATTGCCTTCTCAATGAGTTCCATTCTGACAAGCCTATTTAAAATTTCAAGCCACAACCCCTAGCCTGCTCTCCTAAATCTTCTTTACCCTGCTCTGCTTTAGCACTTAACCAACTTCAAACATACTGTAATATTAGACTTATTTATTATGCTTATTATTTATCATTTATTTCCTCATCCTAGAATGCATACTTCATGAAGCCAGAGGTTTGAGTCAATTTTCCTCACTGAAGTATTCCAAGAGTCTAGAAAGGGGCCTGGAACAAAATAGGTGCTCAGAAGATACTTGCCAGTAGAGATTGTTGAATGAATTCCTTCAAAGACAGTATAGGAAGCAGTTGAATGATTTCTCAAGCATGTAAAAGCACAGCTGCAGTGGGAGGTCTCAGTCCCATGAAGTTCCCTGACCAGAGGGCCAGCATGGAGGAGGGCTAAGCAATGGCTGAGAGATTGTGAAGTCAGAGCAAAGGGTATCACAGCAGTGAACGCTGTGATCAGTGATGGGGACCCAAGGAATGAGGGTCATTGAAGTAACTGAGTCTACGTAGGCAGGGAGGGATCAGACAGTGTTGACCACCAGCAGTCTGACAGCCCACACCATGCCAGCACTCTATAGGACCCCAGTGATGTAGATGCAACTTTGGGTAAAAGGCAGATTAATTCTTTTCCTCCCGGAAGAATATGGGTTACAAATGAAAGTAATATCACATACAGAAAACATGACACGCCTTATGCACTTGAGTTGCATGGACTGAGATTTGTACCTTCTACCAAAACAACTTGGCCAACTTCTGTGATTCTTCAGTAAACTTGGATCCCGTCAACCATCATGTAGTAGACACATGAAGTATGCTACTGATAATGAATAAATTAAGTAGAGGGGAAAAAATGACTGCCTTTTACCATTTTTCCTTAGTGCAGAAAGTCAACTTTTCATGTCATGAACTGTTTTAACGGTCTTCTTTTTCAGATTTTCAGATGGTGGTGTAATCACAGAAGTCTGTTATTAGAATTCTCTCATTAGATGATATTTATTCCAATATCCTGTCTTGCTTGTTCTAATAGGCACAGTGTACTTACCTTGCAGACAATTAAATGGGAAGTTTGCTTCCATTTATGCATTTAAAAAAACCTTACTAAATACCTACCATATGTGAGACATTCTCTACAAGTGAAACGCATACAAGCTGAATTGCCAGCAACCTCATGGATTTCTCCATCTGTGTTCCACTGGGACATCAAGAATAACATATCTAAAATGAAACTCATCTTCAACCTCTAAATCCACTTTCCCTCTGTTCCTTAACTTGGCTAACGTCCACTCTATCCATCTAGTCATCCAAACCAGAAACCCTGGAGGCTTTCTAACACAGTGCTACTCAAAGTGTGGTCTGTACCCCAGATTGCACCGTGGCATGATAAATACACAAATTGAAAGTAAGCGTTAGAAACTTTTATAGCAGTTTGACATTTCTGCAACATCCAAGCACATGATCATTTTCTTTTGTTTCGTTTTACGAAAGTATTGCTCCTCAGTGGTTATGAATTCTATAAATTGAGCTTGACTAAGGTAGTTTGAGAAGCACTGTTCTAGACTGCTTTTTTCTCCTCACCATCTATCCGGGGACGCATCAATTCTGCAGTTCCTTCTCAAATATATCTCAAATTCGTTCTCTTCTCTTCTTTCAGGTGAGGCTCTCATTTCTTACCTGGCATATGACAATTGGTAGGTAACTGCTTTCTTTCTCCTAAAGCTTCTATGCTCTTCTTAGCAATCATATACCATATTGCTTCCAGAGCAGTATTTTAAGACACAAATATGATCATATGCCTCTCTGTTTAAAATCTGAGAGTGGTTCTTGACTAGCCACAGAATGAAGGGCATTTTCCTTTACGTGATTTCCAAGGTCCTCCACAATCTGGATCTTGACTACTTTTTAATTTAATCTTCTGTCATTCTTTGCTCTGTAGTACACACTATCCATATCAGATTTATTTGGGTAACTAAACACACCTTACATTTTCACACCTCTGTAATTTTAAATGTTATGTCCCATGGAACTGTAAGAACTGTCTGTATTTTCTCCTTGGGAAAAAAAAATCCTTCTTTTCGATAACACTCCACTCAACAGAATCAAATTGGGATTGTAACATCAGGAGAAGGGCAAAGTATTGGCACCTCTAGGTCAGAAGTGAGTAAGGGAGTGAGCATAGCAAGGCCAGTAAGAGAAGATCTAAAGCTTGAGGTGAGGTTTCTGAGCCAAATGGAAAAGTCACTGTGGCTCTGGACAAGTCCAGATCTAGGAGACAAGAACCAAGTCAGTTCTAACAAAGAATAAATTGTGGTGGTGGTATTAAGGCGCCAACGCTGAGGTCAAGAGAAATGTCACAAGACATTCCCCAGGAATGAAAGCTGGGGAACTGAATAGGATCCAGATCAAGGTACTATCTGAAATCTCTGAATGTGCACACTCTCCCTACACTGGGGTCTGCTTGGTGTCCTTGGCACTCCAGCTAGTGTTTGCTTCCTCATGCTCACAGGCAGAGATTCTCACTGTGGGATACTTTATGTCAAGGAATCTGGTATATTCTGCTCAGATACCACCTTCTTTCATCTCCTTGCTCCAGTCTGCTTATGTGTGCACACTTATATATTTATTAGCTGTTATCTCATTGAATTGTAATTAATTAATTACTTCTTTATTTAGTATTTCCCACTCTGCTAGACTAGGAGCTTCTGGATTGCAAGACTGTACCTTAATTATCTCCATACCCTCAGTGCTTAGCATAGTTCATTGGCATATGGCTGGCATTTAAACACATACTTGTGAAATGAATTATTAAGTGAAAACACAAGTGCTTATTTAGGACATTCAAAAAGTAGACTTAGAGCATCCTTTTTGGTTGCCCTTTAGTATGCTTCATGACTCACTGTAAAATCTTGGGTAATGTCACACACCAGGCAGCGATCATTTGACCTCAAGCTTCCATAACCTACAACTAGTACACAACACAATATTGACCTGTCTTGGGAAAATTAGTCCAGGACTAGGTTTGTATGAGAAATTGAGTTGTCCAAGTTATAAATGAATCTAGTCCAGGGGTCAGCCAACTTTTTCTGAAAAAATCCAAATAGTAAATATTTTAAGGTTTGCGGTCCCTTCAGTCTCTGTTACAGCTACTCAGCTCTGCAAAACCACAGACAGCTCATAAATGAATGAATGTGGTAGTGATCCCATAAAATCTTATTTACAAAAACAGGCCAGATTTGGTCTCTTGGTTACAATTTGTCCGCCCCTGGTCTTGTCAGTTCTTCCGATACTTCATTATCAGAAGAGATCAGAGTGGAAGAAGAAAATAGACATTGATGGTTACTCCTTATCCTGAGCTAGTTCCTTGAGATGTTATCTCATTTAGCCTTCATAGCATTCTGCCAAAGACATACTATTATCTCATTTCACGGATGGGAAAAGTAAATTGTTCAAGCGAAGTGGCTTTGTTAGATCATAGAAGCGATAAGTGCTGAATTCTCTGCTTCAACCAGAACAAGATGACAAGACGCTTCCTTCACCCAAATACACTGTCTCTACTCTTAATTGACCCTTCGTTGTGAGAGACGTAAATTGTGGCAAGTTTAAAGTTATCTTTATCAGGAGAGGCATGGCTGCGTTTGGTAATAACCCCAATAATCTCAAGTATGTTAAATGCCAGTGTGGGCTGTGAAATATAGCACAGCTGTGATAGAGTGTTCAGACCTTAAGGCCATGTGGGCATTTGTGTGATTCTGTGAAAGGTTTAGTCATTTCCAGAGAGAGCAGAGAAGGTAGGCTGAGTGCTTGTAGTATGGTTCTTACTCATTCTGCACATTCATCTCAGATTAGCAGGGGCCCTGATTGTTACCTCTGGTGGGGAGATGGAAATAAAGCAGACCATGCATACATTTCATAGACTTCAGCCCAGAATTGAAACACGTTAGTTCTACTCATTCTTCGGTAGCTAAAGTAAGTCAGATGGTTTTATCTGACTTCAAGGGGGACATGTAGCCTGCCATGTACCCGTTTTGAAGAAAACTATAAATATGTGTGAATAGCACTAATGACTACCAACACTTTAGTAGGAAATTAAGATTTTTGCTAAGTAGATTAAATGTCAAAAGTTTTTGTATCTGAAATTATGCCAAAGTGTGTGGGAGAAAGTGAAGGTCCAAACGCCTTCAGAACATAGTAATGTTAATAGCACCTTATGTATTAAATACAAAAACATTCTTTTCTGCCTTATTTACTCTGCTGTATATTTGGATAGGAGTATCATCTCCAGATATTTTGGCAATGGGAAATGCAGGCATTCTAGAAAGTATTGGATATTATTTAAAATCTTGTGGAATTGTCAAATCAAAGTTTGAAGAAAATTTAGTGATGTTAGAAGTAGCATTTATATGATAATATTGTTGATTCTTCTACTTGGAAAGGCAGAATAAAAAAAAAATAGCCGATTTGGAAACAAATGATAATTAGGAAGCTGAATATGGGTAAACTTGGCTCTTTGTATATGTTTGATACAAAGCCAGCTTCTGTCCTCAGTGACCCCCTACACAAATTTCACACTCAGAACAGGGTCCTTTGCTACTATGTGTAAATGTACCTTAGGCTATGTCCAACCTCTAACACCAAGGACGTGAATAACTACTGGAAAACTGGAGGGTAACTTGCTAGGCCCCAAAGCTTATGACCTATTTTCACTGGCTGCAACCCACAGGGGGTTCACACATTACGAGACATGACTTCACTCATCACCATGGCCACTGGATGATGAAAGAACTCCAAGATTTCAGGGCTCATGCTGATCTTAATGCTGCTTCTCTCTTGTGTTTATTAGCACTTAGGAAGGGATGAGTGATGGGACTGAAGACAGCAGAGCTTCCTGCTTTCATCCAGTAGCTGAAGTGGAAAGAACTACAATCCAGGATTCATGTTTCAGCATGATGGTATTGTGTGTACTGATTTCACATTCCCACCTCTTGAACTTCTCTTTATACAGGTCAGTAATGCTGGTCAGAAGTTGTGTAGTCTCTTTAGATCAATGGCACTTTTGACTACAGAGACATCTAAATTATTATTATTATTATTATTATTAGGAAGAGTAAATGCATTCTAGTCAGTTTAAGAATGCTAGTAAATGCCTTAAGCTTACTTCCTTGGATTCATTCTTGGTCCTTAGGTGAGTTCATTGTCTATCTTTTATTTTCTGTAAGTATAACAGAAAAGTCCATGGAAATCTGTCTTACTACCACATCAGAAGGCCAAGTAAACAAATTTTAGTAAATATTTTGTTGTTTCTCGGCCAAAAAATTATAATCCCATAAATTGTAGCCCTGTAAGAACTGGTGAGCTGGGTCATACTAATGGTGCATCCAGCCAGCATCTTATCTTTGACATTTGTGATTCTGACCAACAGTTTCTGAGGAGAGTGTAGTGTGGTGCCCTTTTATTAAGCCAATCTCAAATGTGCCAAAAATATTTTTAGCTTCAGGAAGTTGTGTTACTATTTACTTTTTCTGAAATCATACTATCTATTGATAACAGTGGAAAGAGCTTTATCTAAATGCTCCTGAAATATTTTTTTTCATTGGCCCTTCACACATTATCTTTCCACTAGATAACAGCAAGCCTGTTTGACCTCTCATATCATGGAAAAGGGGAGAAGGGTCTATTGAGTTGGGAAGTAGATGTTCTGTTTCTCTGGTCTTCTAGATTCATGCCTCTCCCTTCCTTCTCAGGTCTGTGCCCTGGAGGGTAGACCTTTGTTGACTGCATCAAACACTCTTGCATGCCTTCAGACTTCCATTAGGTTTCAGCCAATGGGAGGAACTAGTAGGACATGAGAGCGTAGGAAGAAAGAAAGGTCAAGGTATTTATTCCCCTGTCATCCTCTCTCCATGGTCTGAGGTTGGCAAGAGCTCCATTTGTGTATAGAGCGTACAGCTCCTGCTGGACCATCCTCTCTACAGCATTAGGTCTCCCTGAGTTTGGGGAATGGCTCCCATGCCTTTGCCCTTTTAGTCCAAGGCTTGGTTTCTCTCCATTTCTCCTCCTTGTGTGTTTTATCATCTCCTCTTTACTACTACTTTTAACTCTGCCTACCCTTTTGCAAATAACCATTTTAATAAGCTCTCTTCAGCTACTCTTTTTGAAGGAGCCATCTGTTCCCTGTTACACCACTGACTGATACAGAGTGGTTTGTACCCTTTATTTGGGTGCTGTGCTCCTTAGGGTGGGTGCAGAGACACTGAGGAACTGATGGAGTCAGATGGGTCTTATATCTTAAGTACCAATCTTGTTGAGCTCTACAGAGCATTTGCTGGGGGAAATAATTGATGGGAGTTTTTCCCCTCTGTGCCTAGCAGGAGGAAGGAAATTTAGTGCCTTCCTATACGCTAAAAAGGAAATTGAACAGAATATAGCCTTGAACAGTGTATTAGTTTCCTATCGCTCTTATAAAAAAACTACCAGAAACTTAAGTGACTTAAAACAACACAAATTTATTATCTTAGAGCTCTGGAAGTAAAAAATACAAAATGGGTCTCATTGGGCTAAAGTTAACATGTCAGCATGGCTCTGTTCCTTTGAGATTTCTAGGAGAAAAACTATTTTCTTGTCCTGTCCAGCCTCTAGAAGGTGCCACATTCTTTGGTTCATGGCCTCCTTCCATTTTCAAAGCCAACATAACATCACTATGTTTCTCCCATAGCATCACTCTGACTCTACTGTTCGGTTTCCTCTTTTATTTATAAGGACACTTGTGGTTTCATTGGCTCACCTGGATAATCTAGGATACTCTCCTAAGCCAGAGGCTAGCTGATTGCCAACCTTAATTCCTAACCTTAATCTGCCCTTGTCATTTAACATAATGTTACAGTTTCTGGGGACTGAGAATTTGACTCCTTTGGGGCCATTATTCTGCCTATAGATAAAGCTTGACATTATAAAGAGGTTGGAACTGTATAAAACCAAACATTACGCTTCTGTCACTACACAAACACAGAGGCAGGGTAAAGAATATTACCAAGGACTTCAGGGACTTTAAATTAGAAAGTGTGAATTCTGAGAGCTCCTCCATCACCAACAAGCCATGAGACTTTGAGAAAGCAAGAATTATTCCAGCCAAACTCTGAATTTTCTTCTAACTCGGACAGACAGTAATTATTTTCATGGGTAGAGGAAGCATTTTAAATTCTAGTCCTCTGAAAAAGGACCAGAATTTCTGTTATTTATTTATGATTTCAGTGGAAAAGTTTCAAAACTTAGGACCACAGTGTACCAATATCTTTCCCATACTACCTGTAACACATTACAGTCAAGAGTTGTGGTGATGTTTTTATGGTACCAGAAGTGGTAGTTACATTGACTCTAACCAATGGAGTTTCCCTGTGCAACCTACCTATTGACCTACATTGACTTTGCTAGAAAGTTGGTCTGCATTTATTCAGTGAGATCATTGTACCTTTGCTTAAAACCAGAATATGCCATTGAAATAATAATTGACTGGTTTGTACTCCATAATAAAAGATTTTCAAGACTTGGAAGTCAGTTTTCATCTCCAGGCTCCCCAGTAGGAACCAAAAAAGCAATGTGATAGTGTGAAAATAATAAAACAAAAACAATCCTAGAGTATCTCCAGAAGTGAAAAGTATTTTCCAGTTCTCTTAACGCATCATGTATGAATTAGAGGATGTGACATTAAGACTGCTGAGACACAGAGAGCTGGGGCCCTTGTCCAAAATGCATTAACATTCAGGGCCATATTTTCTGTGCTGAGATAGGTGCTGGGAATTTGGAACATGTATATTTTTTTAAAAAATGATATCATATCTATTTCCCCAACCATTTATTTTTCCCTTCCAAAAACCATAGTAATAACCTTTTCTAACTACATAAAAACTGTGTTCATGCCAAAAAATTGCAACAGCATATGCTAATTCAGTACTGTAGTAACTTCATGACTTGATACTGCCTTAGAAATGAAGTGAGCCCTGAAACAGGGTTTGAATTGGACCCTCTGGGCAAATTCTAACAAGGAAGGTAAGTGATACTGCCTGTATCAAAGCCCAGGACTCCATCTCCTGGCCAGGGATGGACAAGATCCCTTTGAAGCATCTTGTCATGCTTGAGAAAGGAGAGGCCACAAAGAATATAGAATATGAGAAGAGGCACATATGACAAGTTTGACACAAACATGTTCCGGTATTGGCATGCAGACATGTCATGACTGGTGACTCAATCCTTTGGGATTTGGAGGTAACTGTAGGACCCTAACAGAAATACTTTGACTTGGAAGGCATTGTAGGGCTCCCTTCCCTAAATATTGGAAAGCAGAATAGATTCTTACCTGCAGTATTCTTTGCAGTAAGCTAGTACAATCTGGACCTCAAATTCAACCACTTGATACATGTACATATGACCTTGTATGTCGTATGATGTGGGAGTAACAGAAGGTAAAATTCAGTCTCTGTGGCTGTCAAGTAGGTGAGGAGATAAGATGTGAAAATGAATAGATAACGGACAACCCAGGGCCGTATTTAGTCTCTGCAGAAACTAAAAGAACTTGTGTTTTCCTGTTTTATTTTGTGCTCTTTATCAAAATACCATCCATCCTTTAAAGCCCATCCTCCAAGAAGTCTCCTTAGCTCCTGCTGAAAAGAGATCTTTTCCCCTTTCTTGTTTCATGGCACTACTTACTGCTTTTGTAGAATTAAAATATTTATTGGTGTGTATATCTTAATTACCCTACTGAATGGCGGCAGGAAGTAATATGAGCTATACTGTTTCTTCACGGTGTCTGTTTCATGTTTCACCTATAGGACGAGCCAGTAAGTATTTATCAAATGAAAAACTGAGCACATTCATTCTTATTAAATGAAAAAGTGAGGTATAATAAGAACTTAGAGTATAAGGTGGTTGCTTCTGCTTTGAATGTTGAGGGAAAAGGTTTAATGGGAGAAATAACATTTAATTCCCTTTTAGGATTATTTTAAGAGTAGAGTCCTTGCTAATATGTCAAATGCACGGTACATAAAAGGATAAGATTTATACATCTCTGAAGAGACATCCACGGAGTATCATATTCCTTCTCTACCAACACCCACTCCCGTCCTGCCTGCGTGCACGCGCGCGCGCACACACACACACACACACACACACAACGCAAGGATTTCTGACTTGGGGGATTTCGCACGTTGTCTGGCACACAGAAGAGGTCAGTAAAACTTGAATAAATGGTTGAAATATTTTGATGAAAAAAATTCCTCTCAAGTCTTTATTGCCAGTTAATAGTTTCTTCATTTTCAAAGAACAAAATTGAGATTTATTAAGACCTCTGTTGTAGGAAATTTCACATATATTTTCTAACTTCAATTCTGGCAACAGTGATGTGAGGCTGATATTATTGCCACCATTTTTATAAACAAAACTGTTGGCTCAGTGAGATCAAATAACTTTCACAGGTCACAAAGTAAGTAAAAGAGTGGCAATTGAAACCCGAAATGATCTTTCCATTACGCAGAGTATATGGATAAAGCAGATGACGTAGGTACCTCTCCTGGTGTGGTTGGTTCATACTTTAAAACAGCATTGTCATTCTTATTTTTAACCTTGCCTGCCATGAATTAAAATTTTTTTAGGCATCACCTTCAGAAGCTATTGTGATCTTTCTTTTGAAGTCACCCGAGTCTCCCATCTTGACCAAACCCTCTGGGTTTAGAGAGATGTTCATGAAATCTTTCCATCTTTTCTCTAGCATTATTGCAAACCTGGTTTCATTTTTACATTAACACATCCTCTGGTATTATATATATAAATAAAATAAACTAAATTCGGTGCTTCTTGTGCATCCTGATTGGCCAGGCCAGATGGAGTGATTTCTGAACTAGAATTGAAAATCAAAACACAGTGCTTTTTAAAGAGGTGGAAGTTTAGAAACAACTGTTCATGGCAGACTTAGCTTTAATTCTAAGGGGGTTAGGGTTTGTTTTCAAGCCCTGTTTGATGATGGAATATTGGAATCTCCACCCTTGAGCTACTATATATGTATCTCACATCTATATTGCCCTTGACAAAGAGGGGGGCATAGCTAGAGCTGAGCTGTAGGGTTTTGCAGAGCAATGTGGCTGTTATGATCATAGTTATGGTAGAAGCGACAGTTGTTTCCACTTTTGATTTTTAAAAGCCTCTATGCAGCAGAAACCAAGTGACACGAAGTCCCTTTGTTGAATAGGTTCCGGGAGGCCCCAGAACAAATACCGGAGAGTAATAGATGCTAGTTTTCAAGCACTTACTATGAGCTAGATTCCTTACACTAGCTACCTGATTTCATCTTCAGGACAATCCTATGAAATCAGCATTACAATTCCTGTTCTGAGGATACATGAGATCATTAGGGTCACACAACTAGTATAGAGAAGAGCCGATTTAAAAATCAAATGTGTGACTCCAAAACCCTTAATTTATTGCAACGTCAGCTCTGAACTTACTGTTAGGAATGTAGATTCATCAGAAGACAGGTTTCCTCTGTCACAGAGAAGAAAGGGGCTAGAACATATCTCTAAGTGATGAGATTAGCGTTCCGTGATATATAAAGCTTGGGGATATCCGATGCTTCTTGTTACTTTTCACCAAGACCAGGCAAAGGATGTCATGCAATAGGACAGTGTAACGATGATGAAACCCTTATGGAAGCCACTGTGGCATCATAGCCTACAGGATTTGGATCCGGAAAGTTTTAGAAGAGGACTTCCACTCTTTTCCCAGCGAGGTAACCTTAAGCAAATTATTTACCCCATTTAATTCTGTTTCCACGTCTGTACAATGAAGGTAAGATAGTCAATTCTCATTATTCATGGATTCTCAATTTCTAAATTTGTGTACTCACTAATTTGTATTTTTAAACCATTTTTGAGGTATGATGAATGTATAAAAAGCTGTTCATATTACTGCATACACCTAGATAAGTTTGGGGATAAGTATACACCTGTGAAACCATCACTGCCATCTGGGACAGAAACATATCCATTACCTCCCAAAGTTTCTCCCACCATCATCATTATTACTGTTGCATTGTTATTTTAGTGCAAGATAGGCTATACCTTCTTAGCAGTTTTAAGTCTATAATACAACTGTGTTAGCTATTAGAACTGCAGTGTAGAGTAAATCTCCAGAACTTACTTATCTTGTAGCACTGAAACCTGCCTTTTATCCATCGTCTCCTCATTTCCCCAGCCCCTGGCAGCCATCATTCTCTCTTCTTCTAGGAATGTCAATTTTAGATTCTGTATAAAAGTGAGATCATACCGAATTTGTCTTTCTGTCTTATTTCACAGAATATAATGTCCTCCAGGTCCATTCACGTTGTTGCAAATGGCAGGATTTCCTTCTTTTTTAAGGCTCAGTAATATTCTGTTGTACGTATATACCACAATTTCATTCATCCATTGATGGACACTTAGGCTGTTTCTCTATCTTGGCTATTATAAGCAATGCTGCAATAAGCATAGCACTACAGGTATCTCTTAGAGATCCTGATTTCAATCCTTTGGATATATACCCAGGAGTGGGTTTGCTGGTTCATATTGTTGTATTTTCAACTTTTTGAGGAAACTCCATAGTGTTTTCTGTAATGGCTGTACCAATTTACATTCCTACCAACGATGTCTAACAGTTTCCTTTTCCCTGCGTCCTTGCTAACACTTGTTATCTCTCTCTCTCCCTCTCTTAATAATGGCCACCTTAATAGGTGCGAGGTAATATCTCATTGTGATTTTGATTTACAGTTATCTGATGATTACTGATGTTGAGTATCTTTTCATGCACTTGTTGCCCTTTGTATGTCTTTTGAGAAATGTCTGTTCTGATCCTTTGTCCATTTTTAATCAGACTATTTGGGTTTTCTTGTTAAAGAGTTGTATGAATTCCTTGTGTATTATGAATATTAACCTCTTCTCAGATATGTGGTTTGCAAATATTTTCTCCCATTTTACATGTTGCTGTTTCATTTTGCTGATTGTTTCTTTTCACATGCAGAGGCCTTTTATTTTGATGTAGTCCTACGTGTTTATTTTTGCTTTTGTCTTCTGTGCTTTGGTGCCACATCCATTGCTAACACCACTGTTATGGAGATTTCCGCTGTTTTCATCTAAGAGTTTTATGGTTTCAGGTCTTGAGTTCAAGTCTTTGATCCATTTTGAATTGATTTTTTTTTTTTTTTTGTATGGCATAAGGTAAAAGTCCAGTTTCATTCTTTTGCATCTGGAATCCAGTTTCCCCAGCACCATTTGTTGAGAAGACTATCTTTTCTCCATTGTGCGTTCTTGGCACCCTGGTCAAAAATTAGTTGACTGTCTATACATGTTTATTTCTAGGCTTTCTATTCTGTTTCATCTGTCTATATATCTGTATACCAGTACCGCATTGTTTTGATTGCATTAGCTTTGTGATAAAATTTGAGATTGAGTTTTCTTTTTCTTGATCAAGATTGCTTTGAGATTGTTTTTTCTGTATCCGTGAAAACTGCCGTTGGGATTTGAATAGAGATTGTGTTGAATCTGTAGAATTTTTTGGGTAGTTATGGATGTTTTAACAATATTGTCTTTTTAAAAAAGATTTATTTATTTATTTATTTATTAACAAAGAGAGAGAGAGAGAGAATGTGAGCAGCAGGAGGGGCTGATGGAGAGGGAGAGAGAATCCTCAAGCAGACTCCCACTGAGTGGGGAGCCCAGCACGGGGCTCAAACTCAGGACCCTGAGATCATGACCCGAGCCGAAATCAAGAGTCGGATGTTCAACTGACTGAGTCACCCAGGTGCCCCAACAATATTAAGTCTTTTACTCCATGAGCACTGGGTATCTTCCCATATATTCGTGTCTGCTTTAATTTCTCTCATCAATATTTGATAGTTTTTGGTATGCAGATCCATCACCTTCTTGGTTAAACTATGCCTAAGTATTTTATTATATTTGATGCATATTACCCCAAAATCAGTGCTTGTGAGGTTTTGAGACCACAGAGCTGCAAATAATGTGAGTTGCCTAATGCACCCATTCCCCTCCAGCTGAGGTTGAGCCAGGTAATATTCTCCCTTCCTGTTTCAGCACTCATACTATAAACAAGCGTTCTTTTCATGGTCTATTGAGTGGCAAATATTTCCATATTTTTGTGCCTGTGTGTTCTCAAGAACACAAGAAAGTGTGTGTTTTTTTGGTGATTTTGCTGTTTAAAAAGGCCACTAAGCGAGGTGCCTGGGTGGCCCAGTCGGTTGAGCTCCTGCCTTTGGCTCAGGTCATGATCTCGGGGTCCTGGGATCGAGCCCCATGTTGGGCTCCCTGCTCAGTGGGGAGTCTGCTTCTCCCTCTCTCTTTACCACTCCCGGTGCTTGTGCTCTCTTGCTCTCTGTCAAATAAATATAATCTTTAAAAATAAAATAAAATAAAATGGCCACTACACATAACGCTGAAGTGCTAGTGGTCTTAAGTGTAAGAAGGTTGTGATATACCTTACAAAGAAAAATGTGTATTAGATATACTTTATTTGGGCATGAGTTAGCGTGTTGGCTGTGAGTTCAGTGTTGATGGATCAACAATACAGTACCTCTAGCAAAAGGAAGAAGAAATTTGTCTATCTGTATGTCGGTCCACTCTGAAAAAAATGCTAAAGTAATATCTGGATTGTGTGCTGAAACAATGGAGAAGATGGAAATACAGATGAATTTGTGGATTCATGAGTTGAGTTAGTAAAGCATGGCCCCAAATATTTCTATTAATGGTCAAGGGATACTCCCCCTATCATTGACATTATTCTCTCAGTCTGTAGTTTTTTCTTTTAGAGATTTTTTTTTGTCGCTAGAGCTGCTAAATTTATTGGAGTAGTTATACAAAATTCATCAGAGAAGAGTCTTTGGGGACAAATGAGAGGAGGGGTAGATTTGGCAAATATCTGGGTCACTGACCCAGGCTGGGCCATCTCAGGCATGGGGTGATGACAGGAGAGTGATGAAGTGTGCAGTCGGAGCAGTCCTGTCTCTCAGAAGGGGCAGAAGAGCTTTGAGTGCCTCTAATGGGTCGGAGGGCACAGTTCAGAAGGTGAAGAGAGAAGACACAGGTAAATAATACAAGCCTAATAGGACACATTGACTTGCTTGCTTTATTTCATAAACTTGCCCAGATTCTTGTTGAGGCTTACAAGAAAGTATTTTATTGACATGCCTCGTGCAATGAAAATGCAGCCCATTTGGCTCAAAATAGCAATCGTCGTTATTTAGAATTTGTGCTACATGCTATTTGTGTTTCATCAAGTTGCTTTATAGTCATTAATTAAACAATTACTCAAATTGAAAATGTCTCTCTTAGGAGAATGTTAAAAAATAATGATAAAGCACATAATCCTCATTAAGAACTATTAGTCCAAGTGTGACAAGCTTCATTTTGTCTTATAGAAAACAGAGATGTGATCTGGTATTTAGTCAAAATAAATGGGTTATGACACATTCCACCCTTTAAAATGTTCCAAGGCTGGTGGGATAAAAGAAGGAGATCTGCAGATGGTATGCCGAGCAAAGGCATCTAATGAACCTAGCGTTGCTCCATAGCAACAGCATTAGCATTTCATTTGTTGCAATGAATTATTTGAGTTTTTCACTTTTTCAAAGGCTTTATGCACTGATCTTTATGCAACGGTGTAACTAATGATTAAAAATGAACAAAGACTTGAAAAATAGGACTTATTAACAAAGGTTACAAGACCTGAAATAATTAAATCTGGAAGAAGGCTGATGGAATTATTTAGTCAGGATTCTTCGGTGCCTGAATGAGGACTGTCCAGAAGATAGTAGCTAGCTGTTCTTTCTCTCTAGGGAATGAATATATTAATAGATCTCAAAGAATGTCAACCTGAACTACAATAGGAGTTATTGGGGTGAGTTATGAGAAAAAACGTGCCTGGCTATTTTGGCAGGAAAGACCAAAATAATTAAGCGAAGAAGATATATGATCTTGTTCCCCTAGGAGTTTTTCCTGTCCCGCCCCCCAAATTAGAATCAATTCTCTTTGGCCTGAGAGATATCAGGACAGTCCTGTCTGAAGATAGAGGACCAAATGGTGTTTTGGTGTCTCTGTTTTCAAAAGGTTCGGTTGTTGCAGTCAATGTAGTGTGCTCAATGCTATATAAGCCTACTACTATTCTAAGACTGCACGGCTTTATTCTTTTTATAAGAAAGATCTCAAATTAGAGGTTGAAAATGTAAAAATAACAATTGCTTTAGCCCCGTGGAATTCTTAAAGCATATCCATTTTCCTTGCCTCCTAGAACTACGAGTTCATTATTAGCAAAAGCAATTTTATTCATATTTCCTCACTTGCTTCCTCCTTTATCCCCCTCCTTTTTCCTCTCTCCCTTAATCTAACCCATGCAGAGTGGTTACTTGAGGGAATGGTTTTATGAATAAAGACTGTATCCTTTGCTCAAGAGCCTTGGTGTGCGATTATAGATTAAAGCTTTCATTTTGAAAGTCAGAGCAATATACATCCATAAAAATAGCAGTAGCAGCATTATTTTAATTACTGCATGTAAAAGCATAAGAAAGATTCAAGACAAATACAGCACTGTAGCTTGTAGGCTTTAAGGGCTACACTCTGGCTAATTGTACCAGTGTTCATGCTGGGGCCAAATGGCTACCTCTCGGGGAAAGTCACAGAGGCTATTCCTGTGCCACATCTCGGTGGCTCTGGTTCCGTGCTTCTGGTCATCCCTCTGTCCTGTTGGTTGGTTTTGTTTTATATCCCCTAGTTACTCACTTCCCTGCCACATACAGGCACTATGGCTTTCTAATCCTCCACCCTAAGAACTTACCATGTGGTCCTCACTGCTATTTCCAGGTGATCACCTAAAATAATAGACTCCATGCAATATTTGGAACATACCTACACTTAAATTACTTACTGTTTAACTGGGCATCTGTTCTATATTCTTATTTCCTAAATCTGATAGCACTACATCTAGGTGGTATTTTCACTAATTCGATGGTGTTAAATGTGATTATTTCAAATGGATGGTGACTATTGGAACTCCATAAGACTGAATACTGAAAATTCCTCAAGCATAGCAATAAAGGGCAAACTCAGAGTTTAACTTAGAGGAAGTTAAGGATTTAAGAGTGACTGTCACACCTTAGAGTGAAGAAGCAGAGTGAGCTCAGTTTGGTTGGCTGACCAAACAAAGCAGACAAGGAGAATAAGATGTGTGGACTGATCTATAGGTTTGGTCTGGACCACAGAGGTTTTGTTTTTTTTTAACAGAATGGGAACTTTGTAATTGTAACCGTTTAAAGAACTTTGTGGTTGTATTTGTTTTTATCTATGAAATTAAAAAAAAATAGAACACATAAGAAGTTATGTGGCTCCCCCTGAGCCAGAGTGAGGAATGTACCATGTATATCATTGAATTCTCTTACGTGGAGTGATGGAAATGAGGTATGTATCCAATTTTGGTAAATGTTCTGTGTCACTCAAGAAGAATGTGCATTATGCTGTGTTTGCATAGAGTACTCTTAAATGTCAATTAAATCAAGTTATTTGGTCTCAACAAGATACTTGCAAACTGAATCCAACAGTACATTAAAAGAATCATTCACTGCGATCAAGTGGGATTTATTCCTGGGCTGCAGGGGTGGTTCAATATTTGCAAATCAATCAACATGATATACCACATTAATAAAAGAAAAGATAGGAACTATATGATCCTCTCAAAAGGTGCAGAAAAAGCATTTGACAAAATACAGGATCTATTCTTGATAAGAACCCTCAACAAAGCAGGGATAGAGCTAGCATACCTCAACATCATAAAGGCCATATATGAAAGACCCACGCTAACATCATCCTCAATGGGGAAAAACTCAGAGCTTTTCTTCTATGGTCAGGAACAAAACAGGGTGGGTGTTCACTCTTATCATTACTATTTAACAGAGTACTGGAAGTCTTAGCCTCAGCAACCAAACAACAAAAAGAAATAAAAAGAATCCAAATAGGCAAGGAAGAAGTCAAACTTTCACTATTTGCAAACGACATGGTACTCTACATAGAAAACCCAATAGACTCCACGAATTCAGAAAACACGAATTCAGCAAAGTCACAGGGTATAAAATCAATGAGCAGAAATATGTTGCATTTCCATATACCAATAATGAAGCAGCAGAAAAAGAAATCAAGGAATCAATCCCATTTAGAATTGCACCAAAAACCATAAGATACGTAGGAATAAGCCTAAACAAAGAGGTAAAAGATCTGTACTCTGAAAACTATAGAACACTTATGAAAGAAATTGAAGAAGACACAAAGAAATGATGAAATATTCCACGCTCATGGATTGAAAGAGCAAACATTGTTAAAATGTCTATATTACCCAAAGCAATCTAACATTTAATGCAATTCCTGTCAAAATACCACCAGCAGTGGGTAGCGCAGTCGTTAAGCGTCTGCCTTCAGCTCAGGGCGTGATCCCGACGGCCTGGGATCGAGCCCCACATCAGGCTCTTCCACTGGGAGCCTGCTTCTTCCTCTCCCACTCCCCCTGCTTGTGTTCCCTCTCTCCCTGGCTGGCTGGCTGTCAAATAAATAAATAAAATCTTAAAAAAAAATACCATCAGCATTTTTCATAGAGATAGAACAAACAGTCCTAAAATTTGTATTTTATACAAAAGACCTGGATCGCCAAAGCAATTCTGGGGGGGGGGGGCGGGTAGAGCAAAGCTGGAGGCATTACAATTCCAGACTTCAAGCTATATTACAAAGCTGTAGTCATCAAGTCGGTACAGTACTGGCACAAAAATAGACACATAGATCAATGGAACAGAATAGAGAACCCAGAAATGGACCCACAACTATATGGTCAACTAATCTTTGACAAAGCAGGAAGGAATATCCAATGGAAAAAGTCCCTTCAGCAAATGGTGTTGGGAAAACTGGACCACTTTCTTACACCATACACAAAAATAAGTTCAAAGTGGTTGGAAGACCAAAATATGAGACAGGAAACCATTAAAATCCTAGAGGAGAAGATAGGCAGCAACCTCTTTGACCTTGGCAATAGCAACTTCTTACTAGACATGATGCCAGAGGCAAGGGAAACAAAAGCAAAAATCAACTATTGGGACTTCATCAAGATAAAAATCTTTGGCACAGCAGAGGAAACAATCAATAAAACTAAAAGGCAGCCTGCAGACTGGGAGAAGATATTTGCAAATGACATATCTGATAAAGGGTTCGTATCTAAAATCTACAAAGAACTTATCAAACTCAACACCCCAAAACCAAATGACTCAGTTAACAAATGGGCAGAAGACACGAATAGACACTTTTCCAAAGAAGACACCCAGATGGCAAACAGACACATGAAAAGATACTCAACCACTCATCATCAGGGAAATACAGATCAAAACCACAATGAGATACCACTTCACACCTGTCAAATGGCTAAAATTAACAACACACGAAACAACTGATGTTGGCAAGGATGTGAAGAAAGGGGAACCCTCTTGCACTATTGGTGGGAATGCAAACTGGCACAGCCACTCTGGAAAACAGTATGGAGGTTCCTCAAAAAGTTAAAAATAGATCTACCCTATGATCCAGCAATTGCCCTACTAAGTATTTACCCAAAAGATACAAAAATAAAGATTTGAAGGGGCACATGTACTCCAATATTTATAGCAGCATTATCAACAATAGCAAAACTATGGAAAGAGCCCAAATGTCCATTGACTGATGAATGGATAAAGAAGATGTGGTGAAAGAATATTACTCAGCCATAAAAAAGAATGGAATCTTACCATTTGCAATGATGTGGGTGGAACTAGAGTGTATTATGCTAAGTGAAATAGAGAAAGACAAATACCATATGACTTCACTCATGTGGAATTTAAGAAACAATACAGATGAATATATGGGGGGCGGAAAGAGAGGGAAACAAACCATAAAAGACTCTTAGAGATAGAAAACAAACTGAGGGTTGATGGAGGGAGGTGGGTGAGGGATGAGCTAGATGGGTGATGGAGGGAGCTCGTGTTGAGCACTGGGTTTTATATGTATTTGATGAATCACTGAACTCTACTCCTGAAACCAATATTGCATTGTATGTTAACTGAAATTTAGATAAAACATTTAAGGAAAAAAAAAATAAGTTAGTTGGTGGTGTTCAAATCTACTGTGTTTTTGTTCAACACAATACTTATTAAAATAATTATTGAAAGAGGCATATTAAAATATATAATTACATCATGAATTTCTCTATTTCTTCCTGCAGTTCTATCAGTTTTTGCTTCATGGGCTGTGAAGCTGTTGTTAGAGGACTAAACATTTAGGATTACTATGTCTTTTCAATGACATGATGCCTTACCCTTTACTCTCTGTGAAATGATCCTCTTTCTCTCATAAGATAAACTGTATTCTGTAATCTACTTTGTCTGATACTCCAGCTTTCTTTTTCTTGTGTATGTGTATACACATCATATGTGTGTGTGTGTGTGTGTGTGTATCACATATTTATCCACTTAATTTTTGATGGATCCTTAGGTTTCTTCCATAATTGGCTATTGTAAAAATGCTGTCATAAATATAGGGGTGCATACATCTTTTCAAACTAGTGGTTTCACTTTCTTTGGATAAATACTCAGAAGTAGAATTGCTGGATTTTATTTGTATTTTAATTTTTTAAAAGATTATTTATTTATTTAAGAGAGAGCAAGAGTGAGAGAGCACAAGCAGGGGGAGCAGCAGAGGGAGAGGGAGAAGCAATCCCCCCACCCCCTAGCTGAGCAGGGAGCCTGAGGTGGGTTCAATCCCAGGACCCTGGAATCACGACCTGAGCTGAAGGCAGACGTTTAACTGACTGAGCCACCCAGATGCCCCTCTATTTTAATTTTTTGATGTAACTCCATACTCTTTTCCACAGTAGCTGCACAATTTTGCATTCTTGCAAACAGTGCATGAGGGTTATCTTTTCTCCACATCCTTGCCAACACTTGTTATTTATTGTCTTTTTGATAATAGTCATACTGGCAGATGTGATATAATATCTTATGGTGGTTTTGATTTGCACTTCCCTGATGATAAGTGATGTTAAGCATTTTTTTTTTTTAAAGATTTTATTTATTTATTCGACAGAGATAGAGACAGCCAGCGAGAGAGGGAACACAAGCAGGGGAGTGGGAGAGGAAGAAGCAGGCTCATAGCAGAAGAGCCTGATGTGGGGCTCGATCCCAGATCGCCGGGATCACGCCCTGAGCCGAAGGCAGACGCTTAACCGCTGTGCCACCCAGGCACCCCGATGTTAAGCATTTTTTAAAATATGTCTGTTGGACATCTGGATGTCTTCTTTGGAGGAATGTCTATTCAGATCCTCTGCCCATTTTTCAAATTGGATTGTTTGTTGTTGTTGTTTTTTTTTTTTTTGATACTGAATCACATAGGTTTATATATTTTAGATAACGACCTTATTGGTTATATCATTTGCAAATATCTTCTCACATTCGGTAGGTTGCCTTTTCATTTTGTTGGTGGTTTCCTTCAAAAAACCTTTTTAGTTTGATTTAGTTCCCTTTATTTTTGCTACAGTTGCCCTTGCCTGAGGACAGAAGTCCAAAAAATGTTGCTATGATCCATGTGAAAGAACTTATTGCCTATGTTTTCTTCTAAGAGTTTTATGGTTTCTGGTCTTATATTTAAGTCCTTAAACCATTTTGAGTTTATTTTTATAAATGGTGTATGAAAGGGTCCAGTTTCATTCTTTTGCATGTAGCTGCCCAGTTTTCCCAGCATCACTTATTGAAGAGATTGTCTTTTCCCCATTGTATATTCTTGTCTTCTTTGTTGAAGATTAATTGACCATGTCAGGGCGTGTTTACTTCTGGACTCTGTAGTCTGTTCCATTGATCTATGTGTCTGTTTCTGTGCCAGTGCCATACTGGTTTGATTACTATATCATTGTATATGGTTTGAAATCAGGGAGTATGATACATGCAGCTTTGTTCTTTCTCAAGATTGTGTTGGCTATTTGGGGTCTTTTGTGGTTCCATATAAATGTTAGGATTCTTTGTTCTAGTTCTGTGAAAAATGCCATTGGTATTTTGATAGGTATTGAATCTATAGTTTGCTTTGGGTAATATGGACATTTTAACAATATTTTTCCAGTCCATGAGTGTAGAATATCTGTCCATTTATTTGTGTTATCTTCAATATCTTTCATCAGTGTCTTATGGTTTTCAAAGTACAGGTGTTTCACCTCTTTGGTTAAATTTATTCCTAGATATTCTTTTTAATGCAATTATAGAAAGATGATTTTCTACAGTTCTCTTTCTGATTGTTCATTATTAGTGTGTAAAAATACAACAGATTTATATATATTAATTTTGTATCCTGCAATTTTGCTTAATTTATTTATTAGCTCTAATATTTTCAGGTGGAGGCTTTAGGATTTTCTATATACTGTATCATGTCATTTGATAGTAGTGAAAGTGTTACTTCTTACTTCCCAATTTGGATGGCTTTTATTTCCTTTCTTGCCTGATGGCTGTGACTAGGATTTCCAATATGATGTTGAAGAGAAGTGGTGAGAGTGGGCATCCTTTTTGCTCCTGATCTTAGAGAAAAAACTTGTTTTGCTTTTCATCATTAAGTATGATCTTATCTTTGGACTTGTCACATATGGCCCTTAGTACACTGAGATATAGTCCCTCTATACCCACTTTATTGTGAGGTTTTATCATAAATGTATGTTGAGTTTTATCAAATGATTTTTCCACATCTTTTGAGATGATCATATGATTTTTATCCTTCTTTGTGTTCATTGGTGTATCACACTGAATGATTTGTGGATGTTGAGCCATCCTTGCATTCCTAGAATAAATCCCATTTGGTAATGGTGTATGATCCTTTTAGTGTATTTTTTGCTCTGGTTTGCTAGTATTTTGTTGAGAATCTCTGTTCATCAGGGATATTGGTTTGTAATTGTGTGTGGGGGGGTGTTGTTTTTGTCTGGTTTGGTATCAGTGTAATGCTGGTCTCATAGAATAAGTTTGGAAGCATTTATTTCTCTTAATTTTTTTGGAATATTTGGAGAAGGATAGGTTCTAGCTTTTCTTTAAATTTTTGGTGAATTTATCTGTGAGATCATCTGGTCCTGGACTTTTGTTTGTTGGCAGTTTTTTTTTTTTTTTCTAATTGAAGTTCGTTGTTAGTAAATCAGTCTGTTCAGATTCTCTAATTCTTTATTCATTCTTGGAAGATAGTGTATTTCTAGAAATTTATCCATTTCTTCTAGGTTGAGCCATTTGTTGACCTATCATTGCTCATATTAGTCTCTTAAAATCCTTTGTATTTCTGCGGTATTGGTTGTAGTTTCTTTCATTTCTGACTATTCAATTGAGCCCTCCCTTTTTTTCTTAATAAGTTTGGATAAAGGCTTATCAATTTTATCTTTTTAAAGAACAAGTTTTAGTTTCACTGATCTTTTCTATTGTGTTTTTTAAGTCTCTGTTTCATTTATTTCTTCATTGATCTTTATTATTTTCTTTCTTCTACTAACTTTGGTCTTGGTTCTTTTTCTAGATCCATTAGGTATAAATTTAGATCATTTATTTGAGGTTTTTCTAGTTTCCTGAGGTCAGCCTGTATTGCTATAAACTTCTTTCTTAGAATTGCTTTTGCTGTGACCCTAGATTTTGGAATGTTGTATTTCCATTTTGATTTGTCTCAAGGTATTTTTTAATTGCTTTTTGATTTCTTCATTAATCCTTTGGTTGTTTAGTATCATATTGTTTAGCCTGCACAGGTTTTTTTACCCCCCAGTTTTCTTCTTGTGATTGATTTCTGGTTTCATACTGTTGTGATCAAAAAAGATGCTTGATATGATTTTAGTCTTCTTAAATTTATTGAGAATTCAATATTTTGATTTTCATGTAATATATCCTGGAGAACATTCCATGGGCACTTAAAAGAATTTGTATTCTGCTGTTTGGGGATGGAATGCTTAGTATATTTCCATTAAGTCCATCTGTTCCAATGTGTCATTTAAAGCTGTGTATTCTTAGTGGTTTTCAGTCTGGGTGATCTATCCTATGATATAGGGGTGTTAAAGTCCCCTAGCATGCCTTTATTACTGAACATTTCTCTCTTTATGTCTGTTAATATTTGCTGTATGCATTAAGTCCCTATGTTGGATGCCTAGATATTAATAAGTGCTACATCCTCTTGCTGGAGTGATTCTTTTATTATTAATCATATAATGCCCTTCTTTCTCATTACAGTCTTTGTTTTAAGTTTGTTTTGACTGATATAAATATTTCTACTTCAGCTTCCTTTTCATTTAGACTTGCATGGAGTATCTATTTTCTCTACCTTCACTTTCAGTATGTATGTATCATTAGAACTGAAATGAGTCTCTTGTAGGCAGCATGTAGATGGGTCTTGTATTTTCATCCATTCAGTCACCCTGTGTCTTTTGACTGGAGCATTTAGTCCATTTAAATTTAAAGTAATTATTGATAGATATGCACTTATGTATATATGGCATGTAGATATGACATTTTGTTGATTTTTTTTCCTGGTTGTTTTTGTAGTTTTTTTTTTAAAAGATTTTATTTATTTATTTGACAGAGAGAGAGACAGCCAGCGAGAGAGGGAACACAAGCAGGGGGAGTGGGAGAGGAAGAAGCAGAGTCCCAGCAGAGGAGCCTGATGCGGGGCTCGATCCCAGAATGCCGGGAGCATGCCCTGAGCCGAAGGCAGACACTTAACGACTGAGCCACCCAGGCGCCCCATGTTTTTGTAGTTCTTTTCTGCTCCTTTCTTCTCTTGCTTTCTTCCCTTGTGATTGGTGACTCTTCTTAATGTCATGTTTATATTCTTTTCTCTTTATTTTGCTTTTTTGGGGGGTATATATATTTTGTTCACCATGAGGTCTATATAACATGCTATATGTATAGCAGTCTATTTTAAGTTGATGGTTGTTTAAGTTTAAGCATTTTTTAAAAGCAGTACATTTTTACTTCCTTTCCACTTTTTGTATTTTTGGTATCATATTTTACATCTTATTATTTTGTGTATCCCTTGACGAGTAATTGTAGGTCTATATTATTTTACTACATTTGTCTTTTTACCTTCATACCGGCTATGTAAGTGGTTGGTCCACTATCTTTACTATATGTTTACCTTTACCAATGAGATTTTTTCCTTTCATAATTTTCTCACTTTTAGTTACGGTCTTTTTTTTTTTTTTTTCATTTAAAGAATTCTCTTTAACATTTCTTGTAAGGCTAATTTGGTAGTGATGAACTAATCTCTCTTGAGTTGGAGTGATAACCTTTCCAGGTAGAGTATTCTTGGTTGTAAGTCTTTTCCTTTTAGTACTTTGAATATACCTTCTACTCTCTTCTGGTCTGCAAAATTTCTGCTGAAAAGCCAATAGCCTTATGGAGGTCCCTTGTACATAACTAGTTGTTTTTCTCTTGCCACTTTTGAGATTCTCTCTTTATCTTTAATGTTGACACTTTGATTTTAATGTATCTTGGTGTAGCTCTTCTTGATTTCCCCTTATTTGGGACTCTGTGCTTCCTGGACTTGGACGTCTGTTTCCTTTGTTAAGTTAAAGAAGTTTTTCGCTATTATTTCTTCAAATAGATTTTATATCCACTTATCTAATTCTTTTCATTCTAGGACCCCTATAATGCAGATGTTAGTATCCTTGATGTTGTCTCAGAGGCCCCTTAAACTATTCTCATTTACTTAAATTCTTTTTTCTTTTTCTGTTCCACCTGACTGATTTCCTCTGCCTTGTCTTCCAGATCGCTGATCCATTCTTCTGCATCATCTAATCTGCTGCTGATTCCTCTGATGTAGTTTTCATTGCAGTTACTGTATTCTTCACCTCCAACTGGTTCTTTTTAAATATTTTGTATCTTCTTTTTGAAGTTCTCACTGAGTTCATCCACTCTTCTCTCAAGTCTGATGAGTACCATTATCACCATAACTGTGAACTCTTTATGTGGTCAATTGCTTATCTCCCTTCTAATTCTTTTTCTGAGGTTTGTCTTGTTCTTTCACTTGGACCATATTCCTCTGTTTCTGCATTTTGCCTGACTCTCTGTGTTTCTTTCTACGTATTAGGTACATCAGTTACATCTCCTGGTTTTGAAGTAGTGGCTTATGTAAAAGTTGTCCTGTGGGGTCCAGTAGAACAAAACCCCCAAGTCAGCCAAGCCAGATTCCCCAGGGGTGTCCCCTGTGTGACCTGCATGTACCCCCTATTGTGATTGGGCTGGTGTGGACTCACCGATGTGCAAGACTGCCCCCTGGTGTGGTTGTCTGTGAGCCTGGCCATGCCTGCTATAGGTGCACTGGTGAGAAGGGTTGACCCCTGACCTGTCTGGCTGACAGGCCCAGCTGCAAGTGACACAAGCACTCTAGAGTGCAGTGAACCACTTTTGGGTTGCTTTGGTGCAAGCTGAGGCCACTCACTGAGTGTGGTGGGGTGAGCAGGTTGCCTGGGAGGGGTCCTGGCAAAGGTTGGCAGGTTGGTTTGGGAAATCTGGAAGGGAATGTTGAGGTAAGGTGAGCAGTGCTAGCACATTAGATGGAGAATGTCAGAAATGGCTTCTACCAGCAATTGAGCCAGCTTGGTAGAGAGGAGTATAAAAAAACAATGGTGGCTACCAGCACTTCAGCCTCTGGAAAACATTCCAACAAATCTCTGTCCCTGTGGCACATGCCCTAAAATTAGTCAATGAATCTCTTTCATGTGTAACCCAGGCACTTTTCAGACTGCTGCCTCTGCACTGGGACTCATAGTGAGTGAGATCTGTGTGCACCCTTTAAGAGCAAAGTCTTGGTTTCCATTGCCCTCTGGCTCTTCCAGACACAAGTCCAAAGTCAGACGTTATGGGTGCTTGTGTTTCTAGGCAGGGAAGCCCAATGTGGGGCTCAGACCCTTTATTCTCATGGGAACGCCTCTGTGGTTGTGATATTCTTTCTGCTTATGTGTTACCCCATGCTGGAGTTGTGGGTTCTAACTAAACCATGTTTCCATCCCTCCAATCCATCTTGATGTGGCTTCTTACTTATAGGCAAACCTCACTTTACTGTACTTTATTGCACTTGGCAGGTACTGCTTTTTTAAAAAAATATTTATTTGAGAGAGAGAGAGAGCATGAGTGGGGAGGAGGGGAAGAAGGAGAAGTGGGCTCCCTGCCTAGTAGGGAGGATGATGTGGGGCTCAATCCCAGGACCCTGGAATCATGACCTGAGCCAAAGGTGGACGCATAACTGACTAAGCCACCCAGGTACCCCTGCAGATACTGTTTTTGTAAACGGAAGGTTTGTGGCAACGCTGCATGGAACAAATCTGTTGGTGTCATTATCTTTTTTTTTTTTTTTTCCAACAGTTGCTCACTTTGTGTTTCTATGTCGCATTTGGGTAATTCTATCAATACTTCAATATTTTTCATTATTATTATATTTGTTGTGATGATCTATGCTCACTGATTACAATTTGTTGAAAGGTTAGATAATGGCTAGCAATTTTTAGCAATAAAGTATTTTGTAATTAAGGGATGTACATACTTTTTTTTAAGCGATAATATTATTACACTCCCAATAGACTACAATATAGTAAACATAACTCTTATATACACTGGGAAACCAAAAACTTCATTTGACTCAATTCACTGTGACATTTGCTTTATTGCAGTGGTCTGGAATGAAAATACAGTATCTCTGAGATTTACCTGTATATCCTTAGTTGTGTAAAGTCTGTTCTGCTAGTCTTCAATTTGTTCTCATAGGTAGTTGTTCTATATGTAATTGTAGTTTAGTGTATCTGTGAATGGGAGTGAGCTCAGGAACTTGCTACTGCACTACCTTGATTCTGTCTCTCAACAATCTCTACCTTTTACTTGGGGGTTTAGACCATTTATGTTTGATGTAATTATTGGTGTGATTATGCTTGAGCTTATCATCTTACTGTTTGTTTTCTGTTTGTGCCATTTGTTCATTTTTTCCTTTTCCCATGATTCTGCTTTCTTTGGGATCGAGGATTTGTTATGGTTTCATTTAATCCCCTCTGTTAGCTAATTAATTGTAATTCTTCATTTTGTTGTTTTGGTGGTTGCTTTAAGCATATATCCAATTTAAAAGAAGTCTTTCTAATGTTTCCAAGACCTACTAAACATGCTCCGAGTCCAGTGCCATTGTTCTCTCAGTTCCTCTGCTCTCCTTATGTGAATATCTACGTGGTTCACTCTCTGATTTTATTTAGTCTCTGCCCAAATACCACTTTATCAGAAAAGCCCTTCCTGACCTCCTAATTAAGGTGGCTGCCTAAACTTGGTTTGTTACTATTTTTTAATCTAACTCAATTGTTCTTCATAGCCCTTATTATTTCATGATGCATATCTATTTCTTTATTGTCTCTTTCTCCCCACTAGGCTTATAAATTTCATTAGAGCAAGGGATTTTTGTTTTGTTCACTGCTGAATTTCCAGTGTATGGAAAAGTGCCTGACATATTAAGTCCTTAATAACTATTTGTTGAGTGACTGATTGAATGAAAGATTCAGAGTTGGGGAGAAGACTGATATCTAGTATAAGGTCCAGTTTGGTCTGCTACAATATCTGATCACCAGATTGCATTTGGCTAAACTAACCCTCCATCTCAGTCACTGCTCTGACTGAGGTCCTTTCAGAGTTGTACACTTGCTAGAAAAGGATAAACTTTCTAATCAGAGACAGGAACACCCACTGGTGAAATAAACATGAGGAGAAAGTGTTTTCAGGGCCTTTTTGTGCTCCTTTCTAGTCTTTTTGCACTGTATGGTCCACAGCCCATCCTGACCTTCTATATTCACACTCTAGATTCCTGTTGTCATAAGTTTTCTAATACCTTGAAGCTCAGAAGTTCAGATATGTTCAGCATTTAGAGGTCAAGGGTTTATTTTTTTTTCCAGAAAAATAATATAGCAATGTGTGTGAGGGAGAGAGAGGGAAAGAAAAAGGAATAATGATAAAATGCAACATTTGGGCAATCTGGGTGAGGAGCCATAAACATTCTTTAAATTAATTTTTATAACTTTTGTAAGCATGAAATCACTTCCAAATAAGAAGTAAAGGAAGTAACTTCAGGCATGTTTACTTCTACCCCTTCTTCTAATCCCTATGAGCTAATAGGATCACAAGTCCAATTATTTCAGTTTGTCATCTGACTTTGTACCCATTGCCTCATTTCATTTCCCTCTGGCCATACCCCACTTACTGTTCCTGCTTGCTTTCATATCCCCTACCTAGAATCTTGCAACAATCTCTGGAACTGGCCTCCTGAGGCAGTCACTTCTGGCTGCCATCCACTCCACATATGGCTGTGTGAATGCTTGGCCTGAAATATAGATCTAATCATATTGTTCTACTCAAAAGACTGTGCTATCTCCTTGTTGCCTACAGAACAAAGTGCCAACCCTTGGCTTAGAGCTTAATAGCCCTACACAATTATTCCCACACACTCTGGTCAGACTTCTATCCCCTGCCATGCCTCTGTGTCCATCCTATTTGAATACCTGCCACTCCAAGAACACACCTGCACTTTCCCTTTCTCTTTCCTTTATCTCTCATCTCTTTCCACTGAAGGGCTTCTTCAAATCTTACTGCCCCTAGAGGTCTTCTCCTTCTCCCTAAAGGTCTCCTAGTCAGTAGGACATTTCTTCTGAGGATTGTAGGTCTGTTATAGCACTGTGGTTTATGCCTTTGTTACAGAGTTTACATATCTGGCTTCAACTCTAAACTGTGAAGACTTTGAGAGAAAGAAACTTGTCTTTTTCATCTCTGTTATCTTTCTCATTTAAAACACCTCTCTAGCTTTACATATAAAGCTAACAAACATTTGCTGAATTGAACCAATTTAATTTTGAGTCTCATTTTCACCACTTCCTAATGGCTATTTCCACATAGCCCTTGTCCACCAAACTGTTTCATTTGAACCATATTCATTTTTTAAAACATAAATTTCAAAAGACCCAATAGGCTAAGTTCTTCAGTATACTATTCTGATTATCAAAGGCACAGAAATGATCAGTGTTTTAACCTCTTGAAGAAAACTCTGTGGTATAAGCTGGTGAGTGGTTATGTTCAGAATAGTTTAGAAAGGTTCTGTCACTGTTGGAATCATGCTTTTTCTTTCATCTTTAAGTAGAAGTGCTTATGCAGGTTTCTATCTTTAAAAAGCCTATTACAGTCAACACAACTAAGAGGTAGCCCACAGAATGGGAGAAAATATTTGCAAATGACATTACAGATAAAGGGCTGATATCCAAGATCTATAAAGAATTTCTCAAACTCAACACTCAAAAACTAATAAGCCAGTCAAAAAATGGGCAGAAGACATGAACAGACACTTCTCAAAAAAGGCATACAAATGGCTAACAGACACATGAAAAAGTGCTCAACTGCACTAGCTATCAGGGAAATACAAATCAAAATCACAATAAGATACTACCTTTCACCAGTTAGAATGGCAAAAACTAACAAGACAGGAAACAACAAGTGTCAGCAAGGATGTAGAGAAAGGGGAACCCTCTTACACTGTTGGTGGGAATGCAAGCTAGTACAGCCATCCCAGAAAACAATATGGAGGTTCCTCAAGATGTTAAGAATAGAGCTACCCTATGACCCAGCAATTGCAGTACTAGGTATTTACCTCAAAGATACAGATGTAGTGAAAAGAAGGGGCATGTGCACCCCAATGTTCATAGCAGCAGTGTCCACAATAGCCAAACTGTGGAAGGAGCCAAGATGCCCTTCAACAGATGAATGGATAAAGAAAATGTGGTCCATATATACAATGGAATATTACGCAGCCATCAGAAAGGATGAATACCCACCATTTGCATCGACATTGTTGGAACTGGAGGGGATCATGCTAAGTGAAATAAGTCAAGCAGAGAAAGACAATTATCATATGGTTTCACTTACATGTGAAACAGAAGGAATAGCATGAAGGACATTAGGAGAAGGAAAGGAAAAATGAAGTGGGGGAAATCAGAGAGGGAAATGAACCATGAGAGACTCCGGACTCCGGGAAACAAACTGAGGGTTTCAGAGGGTATGAGGGTGGGAGGATGGGTTAGCCCGGTAATGGTTATTAAGGAAGGCACATATTGCATGGAGCACTGGGTGTTATATGCAAACAACGAATCATGGAACACTACATCAAACACTAATGATGTACTGTATGGTGACTAACATGACGTAAAAAAAAAAAAAAAGCCTACTACAAAATAACGTTTCAAGCATCCTTTCTACAGGACCCCTGATTCACACTCTGCGTGTTGGGGAATGGCTAATTTCAAAGTCAAAAGAAAACCTTTTATGAAATTTTTGTTTGTTGACTTCTGTTATTATTTTATTTATTTTTTTGGTCACAGATTCCAATCACTGGTATTAGATACTGTAATATGTCTTTTTTGAAGAGTGAAAACAGAAAATATACATTGATTTCTAAAATCCTTATCAACTTTTTTGGATGTAAAGATTCACTATTCCCTGAAACATGTTTGAGTGGTATTAATTTAAAGAAGATTCAAAGCAATATAACATAGAATAATTACTGACGTTTGTGCTATCTGGTTCAGAGCTCCAGTATTTCGAGGATGAAATTTTCTAGAATGCTCTTCTATAAGCAAATATATGTGGCTTGATTTTGTGAGTTCTTCCCCTATGTACACACAAGTTAGGGTTCCTTTCATCTGATTTATGATCTGTTACCATAGTTTTTGTGAATTGAAAAATTTTAGTATTTAAAAATCCATTGAAATATTTAATAAAGTTCCATTTGTTTTTATTCCTTCTTGAGTTTACTATTTTCTCTTGAAGTGAATGATATTTTTCTAACACAGTTATGAGATAGACATTAAATTGGAAAATCCATTTTTTATTATATTTATTTAATCTCAAGAGACCAACATTTCATTTTTCCCACTTTCCTGGGATCTAATTTAATTTTCAAACTATTAAGGATCATTATTTAATTTCGCCTTTGGATTTGTCATGGGTAACTAGATTCATAGGTGTTTTTAATGACTCACAAAGCTGACCCTCTTGAGTCCTCCTAACTTTTGAAAGATTCCAGAAGTGTTTGTAACTAATTTCCATGTATACTCCTGATCATGCCTCTAAGTGAGCGTGCAGTTCGGTTCATTGCTGTTGTGTCAGCATAACTTCACAGATAGGGCTAGACACTGACCAGAGGGCAATAGAAGCTTTTTTTTGAACCTCTCAGCACCGAGACAACCCAACATGGTCTGACCATAGACACCTGACATGTGTACTTGCTGCTGAATCCAGCTTCACTGGATTCCTACAGTCTAGGGGACTTCGCTGCTTTCTGAGTCCTTGCGTTACACAGAGATATCTGAAGGACCTTTTCTGGGTTTTAATCACACATTTGATTTAGATAGCTTGACTATACCTCAAATAATTACCCTCCCAAACTTCCTTCTAATGATTCCTTTCTAATTACTTTGTCCCTCCCCTCCCCTCTACTTTTCTTGTCAATTATGCTTTGAACCATTCTTGCTGGATGAGTTTAAGTAATTTGGCAGCTACTTTGCAGTAATGATAGGAAAGGGCCTCGTATGTGTTTAAACCACCTCAGTTCTTATCTGCTTGCTCTTATGGGATCACATTCTGCCTGTTAATTTTAACTTGTTCTCACCCTGCTACTTATGCCAAGGTAATAATTGATTTCTGCTAATGATGCAGCAGTATATTTTAATAGCAGTACATTTATTTGCTGGGACAAAAAAAAGTTCTAAATTACTGCTTTATGTCCCAGAAATTATACATAACCATTCTTATTAAATATTATACATTCACTATAATGTTCTCAACAGCACTTTTCACTCATTTTTTTTTTCACAGAGTTTGCTTCTTACAGAACAGTCTAATCGTTCAGTGTCTTTCTTCTCTGTGGGCTTACCAATACTCGCTCGCACAGGCTTGCTCACCAACCTTCCAGCAATCCCTACACTCTGATATGTAAACTTGAAAGCCAGCTTGCCCCAGGCACAGACAAATCCCTTCTCTAAGATCTGAGCCTGCTCCCTCCCCAGTGAGAGCTAAACCTTCTCCCCAAGGAGCCCTAGGAAGGACTACCTTCTGATAGTCATAAGTATATGAGAGCAGTACCATGGTTCTTCCAATCGCAAATCTCAGAATTATCGTTGATTCTTATTTCTTCCCAGACTCCGTATCCAATCGTTCACTAAGCCTCACTACAAGCATGGAGCTGAAAAGGCATTGCAGGGGCAATTGGGGGCATAGGTTCTGACCTGGGCTGTGCTTCTAATTAACTGAGAAGCTCTGCCGTGCCCACATTTATCTTCGCACTTTCTTCCAAACATGGTTTACTCATCCTAACCATAGGTTCCTGGACCCCTTCTCCCAGGCTCTGCTCTTCCTTACCAGCCACCCATGCCACCCACCAGACCACCATTCTGCTGGCTCCACTTCTGTACTCAAGTGTGGGCAATTTCTAACCTAGAAACTCCATATAAGTGCTGCGGGTCACAGGTATGGTTTCACATTAATCCGTTCCAATCCTGAGATGCTATAGAGGAAAACCCAAAGGTCTTAGGGAAGACACTGAGATTCATTTTCTTCCATTGTCAGAAAAGAGACTGCATTTCCATTTGTTGTGCTTTTGATAAGGGATTCGTATCTTACTTAAATTGTGTACGAAGTTTGGGACTCCTTAGTCCGCACTTTAATCAGCGTCTAGGTCAGCATTTTCCATATTTCTATATTGCCTGTATAGTATATAGGGTTTCCTCACTGAAATGTTGATGGGAATGGTATTCTCCCTTCTTCATTGCCTGACAAGTTATTCCCTCCTCTTTGTTCCTACATGTTCTTTCCCCACGCAATTGTTATGGCAATTCTGAACATTAATCTTCAGTTTACACTGAGCTTGTAAATGAACAAAGTACATAAAATGAGAAAAGACCATATATAGTCTTATATATGGAACTATATAAATAATATATAGAACTCAATATGTTCTAGTATTAATGAGTTGGAAAAGACTCAACCAGAAAATGTATGTGTTTTAGTGTTTTTCAGTTATCCTTCAATTGAGTCAGGCTGGACCCTGATACATTTTCATCTCTGATAGAAGAGTTAGTATACCCTTCTTTGTTAAAAAGTTATGTTTAAATGGAGAATTCTAGGGCACCTTTGTGGCTCAGTTAGTTAAGCATCTGCCTTTGGCTCAGATCATGATCCTGCATCAGGCTCCTTGCTCAGCAGGGAGTCTGCTTCTCCCTCTAACCACCCCCCTCCGGCTCGTGATCCCTCTCTCTCACCCTCTCTCTCTCAAATAAATAAAATCTTTTAAAATAATAAATAGAGAATTCTATTAAAGTATTCAACTACTACTGTAGCAGAATGGTGTGTCTCTCTTTTTGCAGTAATAAGATCTTAAAGATTGATTAATGTGTAACTTGATTTATTTAAAATACATGAAGAACTGGTGGGAATGTAAGCCAGTAAGCCATTGGTCGATACCTGGTCAGGTTGAAAACATGCGCAGTCTATGGCCTGTGAATTCCTATTTTAGCATTATCAAGGCATTCTTCCAAATATGCAATTGTGTAGGAGATAAACATACTTTTTACTAGCTAGAGGAAATATCACTAAAAACTAACAAAGACTGAACATTGCTATCTGTTCCAAGTACTTTATAATTTCATTTAATTCTATTGCAATTTACCATCTTAGGAAAAACCTCTTCTATTATAGTAAGTTTGAGTTGATTTTCCTGAAAGTAGAATTCCATGAATCCGCTCATTATAAATTTTTCTGTCATTTTAAATATTTATACTTGCAGTGCTTTTCTTTTCCTTGCACTGTTGTTTAGAAGTCTTAGTTTATTGGATAAAATTTCTAAAATGACATTTACTATAAAGGTGAAACCATTCTGACATTAGCATATATAATCCCAGTGTTTCACCTTTACCAGTGAGTTGTTTTAGGGTCCTTATTTAGGTAAACAGTTACAATACATAGGTGTAAATTTAATAAAAATGTGTTGTACTTGCATGAAAAAAGGTATACCATTTAGTCAATGGATGAAAAACAAGATTTAAACAAACGGACACATTTACCAAATTGGCTCAATGCAAGTTCTCTTCAAATTAATATATGTTTTGCTGGCATTAAAGCAGAGCGGTGATTTCATTTGTTAGATCTTGAAAAATCCTTTCAAAAGGAAGAACATATGAAAATATTTCTCAGTGTTATAAAGGAAGACGGAAAGATGAGTAACTGAACCAGATATTAAAGCTTGTTCTAAAGTCGTAATAATTAAAAGTGTGGTATTGATTCAGAGAGAATTCAATGTTCTTTTGTGCTGCATTGGAGCCTAGTGACTCAAGCTTGTCCTTCACATCACATTTCTTCCTTGTCTCATTCTGCTTCCTTTTTATTCCTACCTGCTTCACAACCATTTTTCCCCCTGTCCCCGTTACTAATTATCTCATCATTGAATATTTCATCTCTTATTTGATAAACACAGCTTTGTTTTTTCTTGAAGGGACACATCACATGCAGTATGCTTCTATTTCCTGTCATAATTCTTTCAAATGTACTTTTTTCTTTTTATCTCAGGGCAGTGTTCTAATTTTTTGATATTGCAGATTCTTTTCATGGATTCCACATTTTCTATCTTCTCACTTGCAGTGAAAGAATGTTAACAATAGTACTTCCGCTCACAGATTTCTTTTTACTACGAGATTCTTCCTATAAGATCTTATGATTGATGGTTTATTGAAACAAATTTTTCGTAACAGGAACAAAAACAAGAAGAAACCCAGAGCCATGGGAACGCTGGGAAAAGAAAACTTCGTTTCTGTAAGCTTTGATCTGTGTTTTACTAGAAATCCCCTCTTTATAGCCAATTTTCAGTTTTGCCTGCTTTTCGTGCCAGGTATAAAATGTAACTGCCTTCTACCAAATGAATCGTATTGAAAGTTCTTCTGAAGCACAGCTTTATTCCATGAATAATCATTTACTTCATATATGTTAAAATTATCACTATGCAAACATCAGAGTCAAGGAAAATGTCAATTATGGACTATAACTCTCTAGTAGGCACCTTTCTCATTAATCCACATAACAACCTATAAAATAACTATTATATTCCCATTTCACAGACAAAATGAGTTATGAGTATATAAGTATCTAATAAACTTACTTAGATTCATTCTATAAAGTCAGAAAAACCGAACTTTCAAGGAAAGAAATAAAATTCTACAAATTCCCCTGGAAGTCATTTAACTTAACCTCTTAGGCGAGGCCTGAATGCCTTTAATAGTGTCCCTGTCAAGCAATCATTTCCCATCTGCTTGAAACCTTCCTTTGACAGGAAGTGTTTTATCTTCCAAGACACCCTATTAATCTGTGATCTGGTCAGGGCTCTGGCCTGGGAGCTCATGGGGTTCCATTCCACAGACTTTGGAAATCATGTCTAGACTCTCTCAAGTAATGACCTTGCAGTTATCAGTTTGAACAATGATGTTACCTCCTTCTCCAGAAACTAATTCACTAGTAAAACTTGAGTTTGTGTGTGGATTGAGGTCATGTAGGAAGAAGGGCAGGTATCACGGTAAATTACTGGCAGTTCTCAGAGGTCGCACAGGCCCCCTGGAGGCTAATCAAGTGAACACATTTTCTCCTTGGCAGAGCCTCTGAAGACTGGAGAGGAGTGGCGTTGAAGAGGTATGGCTGGCTGCTCTGATTTCAGCAAATAGGGTTCTCAAAGCCTCTTCATCTATAATTACTGACCCTTCCCTTTTGTTTTAAATCAGTACATTCTGGGTATGTCGCTTTATCTTCAAAAATACTCTGTTTGGTTTGCGTTTTAGCTTTTTCCTAAAAGCTACATTATTTCTCCATACCATCCTACTTGGATATATTTCACTTCATTCCTTTTCAGTCTGCAGTGACTTCCTTCAGGGATTCATAATACCAATTTGCATCTTTAATGAAAACTCCCATTTGCCAAGGGATGTCTCCTCTGTCTCAAATACTTTAACATTCGTAAGACAGAGAGCTCAGACCTCAAGCTCCCCAATTTCAGACATTTTAGAGCAATCGTGTTCAGTTTGTGATTTTATGATTTTAAAAGAAAGCAGAGAGTTCCTTGAGGGTAGGTGTCAAGTCTGATAAATTCTCTGTCCCAAAGCCAGAGTTACGTCAGTGCTAGACTCAGCAAATACTTGTTAAATGAAGAAGTGCGTTCTACTCGATTTTGTGTCTTAATTTTTGAATTGTGATTCGGGGGGTTTTGTTTTCACCCAAGTGGGAAATAAAATGTCTTCTCTCATAAACACTACCGAAATGATCTCTTGACAGGAGGAAGAGCTGCGTATCTGGAGTTGGATTATAGGATAGGAGGAGAGATGACAGTTAAATTGGGGAACTGGAGTAAGAAGGAAGAATTTCCATATTGGACGTTGGGGGAGCAAATGGACCTGAGTCTATTTGGCAGAGAGAAAAATGCAGCGGCAGTGTTGTGTGTGTGTGTGTGTGTGTGTGTGTGTGTGTGTGTGTGTGTGTGTATAGAAACAGAGAGAGAATTAGGGCGGGGGGATGTCAGTAAGGGGTTATTGAAAAGGAAACAACATCATAAACGCAAATGAGATGAAAAACTCCTAGAGTAAGGGCACCTGGGTGTCTCAGTTGTTGGTCATCTGCCTTTGGCTCGGGTCACGATCCAGGGTCCTGAGAATGAGTCCGGCGTGGGCTCCCTGCTTCTCCCTCTGCCCCTTCCCCCCAGCTCATGCTCTCTGTCTCTCTCTCTCTCATACACACACACTCTCTCTCAAATAAATAAATAAAATCTTTTAAAAAATTAAAAAAAAGAAAAACTCCCTGAGTAAACTAGTGGCACAGAAGGACTGAGAAGAGATGTGGCTGATCTTGAAATAAAGAGCCAATGGGAGAGCCAATAAGACGCACCTCCCCAAATGGAATGCTTATAAAAATAATGAAGACATGGAAAAGAAGATTGTTTTAGGTGAATGACATAGTATGAAACAGAATGAGCCAATGTTCATTTAAGGAAATCTCAGAAATATGCAGGACAAAAGATGAACATAGCAAAAGGAAAATTGGAAATGCAGCTGATATGAGGAAATATAGAAATCCAATGAGGATTGGTCAATGCACTAGAGAGTAGTGTCCTAATAAAAAAAATAGATGTAAATTTTCATTATTTATTTGCTTTGGAATGAAAGATCTGGTAAAAATGAAGGTCTCAGAATCGAGGATAGAATAGCTCTGTGAAACCAGCAAATATAAATATAACTAGTATATATACTATATATATACATATATACACAAAAATGGTGGAAATAGTTCTATTTTCCAGTAACCAGAATAAAAATCAAAGTAACTTAGATCACTTTATATGTTTCATGAAAATAGAAAATGGCAAAATTGTGAAAAATGGGGCCTCTCCCCAAACGTGGACATCTTCTATAAAGCAGGCAAATTCTCCTAAGATGACAGGGCAGGGTCTTTGATGCATTTACTAGCAGCAAGTCCAATACCGGGGAGTTGGAAACAATCTGAAGTGGGTTTTGCTTGTTTTCTTTGTTTGTTTACATGTAAATTACTAGGACCGAAACAAAGTTACTTTTGGAGTTCAAATGTGAATGTCCGCTACATAAATCTATAACTTCACCTCTCCAGTGTCTCTGCTTTGTGCTCTCTTTTTCTCTTCTAGGTCATTCGCTTTTCCAGTAGAACTTCCTTAAGCCTCTTTGCCAGTGATGGTCTTCCCTGCTCCAAACGTTTAATGGATAATCCTACTCTGAAATCTTCTGAAACACTACCCTGATCTAATAACCTAAAGTGCTTCCTTTGTCCCTTAACACCCTTCCCAGTGTAACTTGTATTCAAATGGTACGAGTATGTGACAGTACACCAAGAATCACTTTATATTCCCAATCTCTGCCTGTGATATTTGAGTTCTCGGGAAATTAGGGAAATTAATGGACCACTTATAAAATCATAGAATGTTGGAACCGGGAGGGAATTTTGAGATCATCTAGTCCAACTTATTATGAGTCATTAGTTAGCAGCTCCAAGGGACTCATTCACAACAAGAAATATAAACAATTAGGGCCTCTTTAAAAACTCTAGAGTAAGAAAAATTACAGGATTCCCCCAAGGAAGGAAATGAAGCTAAGTGTGCTAATTTGGACAGCTGCTTGAACAGCATCTCCAACACATGCAGGCACAAAGGCAGGGCTATGTTGATTCAAAACAGTAGATGAGACTTCAAATCAAACAGAGACATTTATTAAGCATAGCATCATGATTAAGGTATGCCCAAGGCGTCAAAGAACGGAGGCTGTGTTCCAGAAATATGAGAGACACAGTACCCAGCACACAGAGAAAAACCACAGTCCTCCTGGATAGTCAGTCATGCTTCTCCTTCTAAATCTGTAGCTTAGGAAGCTCGGTGCTCATACCGTTACCGAGGAACTATATCACCGCAGAGCTGTAGAAGGAGACTTAGAGAACACTGTTTATACGGAATACACTTGCTAATACCCTTGTACCGCTCTGGGGGAAGAGCGTGACTTCCCTGTTCCTGCTGATGTCATTAAAATGTATTCAAGTTAACAATTACATTTCCCCCACAAAAACTTGACGATAGCCTGGAGCTTTGTATTGTATTCTATTTCTGATCAACAAGGTTGGGCGTGTGGGAGGTCTGCCTGAGCCTTTTCTGCAGGTTTTCTTCTGGAAAGTGCTCTCAGGGTCTTAGCCTGGAGAAGTCCTTGGCTGATAAGCCCCAGCTTCTACTTTGCCTTCACTGTGAAATCTTTACGACCTCCACAGCCCAGACTGGGCAAGGTAGAGTCAAAGCCTCTCTCTGTGGGCTCTCGTAGCTCTTTACAGAGGACCAGCAAAGCAGTGGTGCCCTGGAGGTGGTGCTGCCTTCGAGAGCATTTTGGAAATCTTCAAGGAGTTTTCGTTGGAGGATAGCAGGCACTGTTGGCATGTAGTGGGTGGGAGCTGGTTTCATACAATAAAGACGTATTCTGTGTCCAGCATTTCTGCATAATTTTAATGCGCGGTGCATCTTCCAAGAGTTCGGCTTGCCATGTAGATTGAGAGAAGACTGCACATTGTTTTATTGGAAATATTACTGAGTCAGTGGCAGTGCCAGTTGTGATATTTGAGCCGTCAGCACCTGTCACCTCTCTCATTCTGCACTTGGAATTTTTGCAGTCAAGGAGAACCTAGGTAGAGGGACAATACATCATATTATGTCTATGATGTCTGTTTTATTATGTATGTTTTATTTTATCATAAGTTATCTTCCTTTTATTCCTTCTTTATTTTACAACCAGGAGACTACACACATTTTTCTGGACTCGTATAGGCAAATATATATTATCTGTGAATTTCAGTAAAGGAGATACTACAAATAATTATTATAGAAAGAGAGCATTGGGTCTGATATGGATGAGGTAGAAAGAGCAGGAGCTTTGACGTCATATCTGGATTCTAGAATGGTCTCCGCCTTTTACCAGTTTTTGGGATTCAGGGACATTACTCCTTTGTGTCACCAGGTCCTTATCTGCAAAATAGAGATAATAGCCATTGTGATTTATGTAAGTTCCTGAGACACAGCAGATGCCTTTACTCTTTCTCCTTCCTTTACTCAGTCAACAAATATTTATTGACCACCTGCTTTGGACAGGTATTAGTTTAGCTGCTTATATAAATTAATAAACAAATGGAAAAGTCTCTGGCATAGTAGAGGTCACATTCAAATGGTGAAACATCATGTAGTTTTGCTATTTCACATGAATTCTGTTGCTGTTACAACATTTTATTGAAGGTATGTGACAGTCTGTGTGCCAAATTACTCATCCTTGAAGCAGGAGGAATGTATTCGCTTCTATAGCCTTGGCAACTAGCGCCTCTTCTACCATTAATATTTTTGAGTTGGATTGGATTATCAGACATTTTCCATACTAAAACTTTAAAACTCAGAAATTCTAAGACTTAAAATTAAGTTTAAATAGTAAAAACACAAGTGAAAAATGGGTGTAGTGAGAATCAAGAACATTCTTTGCATGATTCCATAGTGTTTATTGGTGACCCAGCCTTCCTTTTGCTTAGTTCCACCTTGAACTGGGCGAGACAATGCCCTGCTCTGGCCTTAACTGTGGCATGTCCTTTCATGAGGTGAGGAGTCCAGGAAGCTGGTGTGGGGCTTGGGGGCAGATCCCGCCTCTGATCCTGCACAGCCTCCTTCCGGTCCATGTTCTGTTGTCTGCTTGGTCTGCCCCATGTCTGATTCCAGGAACTAGGCAGATGTCTTTCCCACGTCTGTTCTTTTTTTGGAATGCATGCCCTTAGGCTCAAAGGGTGGCCAGGAAATAGTACCTGGAGAGGATGTGAATGGACTGGATGTGACCACTGAGCGGGGGCACTGACCTGCCTGTATGTGAGGTGCCTGTGGTGTCCATGGGGCTGGCAGTGGAAAGTCCAGGGTACAGGTTACAGGTAGGTCATGTTCTGATCTGAAGTTCAGAGGAATCCCAGAATCAAAATGGAAACTTTGTCAAGGTAAATAGATAGAAATAACTTATTTAATGGTTTGTTACCATGATTTGTAACTTCCAAATATATCTATGTATGATATGGGCCTCTATTTTTCAGTGTACCCTGGGTCCCATGGATGGTAAAGATGGTTCTGCTTCCAGTTCTTCTCTTCTTATTAACTTAGAGCACATACAGGTGTGTGTGTGTAGTTATTTTAAAGATGCTGCTTACACTATTTCCCTGATCTTATTTATTCTAGCCAAAAGGAATTAAAAACAATTTTTTACCTATCTCTAAGAGTATTATTTTGAAATTTCTGTGCCATTAATCTAAACTTTTATTTTCCATTTGGTTGTAAATAGGATTTCAGATTTCAATAAAATTGTCACATCTCTTTTTCCTTTGTGTAGCATATTTCCCTCTGAGGATGAAAAAATCTCCATACATCTATTGATAGCTCTATTCTTAGATTCCAGCATGACAAGATATTTTGGAGCTAAAGATATTCTTAATGTTATTGGGATTTTCTGTTGGAATTTCTTTGGGTAGAATCTTCATAAGAGTTTCTTTAAAAGAGAAATATATGCATTTGTTTGTTTGTTTTTTCCATATATCCTGAAATATTTTCTCTGTAGTTGCATATTACATGCAGACTAATTATGAAACAGAGCTCCTGTCTGCCTAGTTGCTGACATTTATGATTTTTACATAGCTGTTACAAATACGTTAATATGTAATGGTATAATTTGTGATGATCTTTATGTATTTCCTAAAGATATTTTCCATAATACATATTTTAATGGAATAATTTTATTCCTCTTTATTTATATGGTAGATCCCCTTTTTGATATATGCTCGTAGTTTAAAAATGTGTATCTCAGCTTGTTCATTTTGTATGTTATGTATTGCATTATAGTATGTTACTAATATCTTTTCTTAGGTATGCAATTATCATTAATGCTTCATAATTTTCTGTTTTAAGAGGTTATTTAATTTTTTCTATTATAATAACTTCCTGTTCGTTCTAGTACATTAAAGTATTAAAATCATTGTACCCAATTATCATTTTTAAAAGATTTTGAATGGAATTCATGTTGAAATCTTAGCCATTTAGTGTTCTGCACATTGTTTCTTTCATATGAATTAGTACACTCCTCTGACTCTTCTCCGGCTAATGCAATCAAAGCAATCCTTCAAAATACAGCTTATGTATTACCACTGTCATAACTTTGACATTCATTCATTTATTTATTCAGAAATTCAACAGAATTTATTCAGTGACCGTTATGTTATATGAACAGTGTAAGTGCTGGTGATAAAAGAGCAAGTAAAAACAAACAACTGGTCTCTGCTCCCAGGGTGGGGAGATAGTGATCACATTTGCCAATCTGTAACCTCCAGTTGAGAAAGGAACTTAGCAGAAAAGAAACAGGGCTCTGTGAGAAAGACAGTGAGCAAACGTGACTCTGACCAGCCCTGGGTCTCACAGGGTAGCAATAGTGGATCCTACCCAACAGTCTGACAGTGAAGTTAACACATCTCTGATGGATTGCTTGCCAGGATGGATGCAATAATCCTCCATGTCTGTACACAGGGCTCTTTGCTCTGTGACTTTGCTGCTCTTCCCACAAAGGTTGCAGTCTATTTCCCCTCTCCTTGAATTTGGGCTGGCCTTTTGGGTTGCTGCAGCCAAGAGAATGTGGCAGGAGTGACATCATGTGAGCCCCAGAACCTAGGGTTTAAGAGGTGGTGCAGCTCCCCTCCTCACTCTTGTAGAATGTTGCCTGAGCACTACCATGTAAGGAAGTCTGGGCTGGCCTACTGAAAGGAGAAGGAAGGGCCACATGGAAGAGAGTGGAGGCTTCCAGCCAACAGCCAGAACCTATCATCAGACACATAAAGGAGGGTCTTAGACCAGCTAGCCTTATCTAGGCTACTCGTAGGCTGCCAGGTGACTGCTGCCCCATGAGTGAATCATCCAGAAGAAGAATCATCCAGATGGCTGAGCTCCTTGGTCAAATCTATTCCTAGGTGTTTTATTCTTTTGATGCTTTTGTAAATGGGATTGTTTGCTTAATTGATTTGTCATGTTGTTAGTATATAGAAACACATCTGACCCTTTGAAATTGAGCTTTAGTGGACACAAAATATTAGTTTCAGGTGTACAATATAGTGATCGACAATTATGTACATTACAAAGTGCTCGTCATGATAAGCGTAGTTGCCATCTGTCACTGTACAAAATGACTACAATATTATTACCTATCTTCCCTATGCTGTACGTTACATCCCCATGACTTATTTTATAAGTGGAAGTTTGTACCTCTTAATCCCCTTTACTTGTTTTGACTATCCCTCCACCCCGTTCCCCTCTGGCAACCATCAGTTCTTTATACTTATGAATCTGTTTCTACTTTGTTGTTGCTATTTGTTTGTTTGTTTGCTTTTTAGATTTCAGATATAAATGAAATCATGTGGTGTTTGGATTTCTCTGTCTGACTTACTTCGCTTAGCATGGTACCCTCTAGGTCCATCCATGTTGTTGAGAATGGGAAGATTTCATTCTTTTTTATGGCTCAATAATATATCATTGTGTAGATATACCACAAATTCTTTATCCATTCATCTACAGAGGAACACTTGGGTTGCTTCCATATCCTGAGTATGGGAAAAATGCCGCAATGAACATGGAGTGCAGATAACTTTTCAGATTAGTATTTTCATTTTCTTTGGGTAAGTACCCAAGAGTGTAATTGTTAAATCATATGGTAGTTCTATTTTTAGTTTTTTGAGGAACCTCCCCACTGTTTTCCACAGTGTCTGTTCCAATTTGCATTCCCACCAACAGTGCACAGGGTTCCTTTTTCTCCATATCACCCCCAATACTTGTTATTTCTTATCTTTTGATACTAGCCATTCTGACAGGTATGAGGTGATACTTTATGACGGTTTGGTTTTGCATTTTCCTGATCATTAGTGATACTGAGCATCTTTTCATGAGCCAATTAGCCATCTATATGTCTTCTTTGGAAAAATGTCTATTCAGGTCCTCTGACCATTTTTAAAAATCAGATTATTATTGTTATTATTGCTATTGAGTTATGGGTTCTTTATATATTTTGAGTATTAACTCCTTATCGGATATATCATTTGAAAATATCTTTTCCCATCCACTAGATTGCCTTTCTGTTTTGGTGGTGGTTTCCTTCATTGTACAAAAGCTTTTTAGTTTGATGTATTCCTGATTGTTTATTTTTCCTTTTGTTTTCCTTGCCTAGGGAGACATATCCAGAAAAATATTGCTAAGGCTGACATCCACGATTTTACTGCACATGTTTTCTTTCCTCCTTCCTTCCTTCCTTCCTTCCATCCTTCCATCCTTCCATCCTTCCTTTCTCTCTTTTCTTTCTTCCTTCCTTCCTTCCTTCCTTCCTTCCTTCCTTCTTTCTTTCTTTCTTTCTTTCTTTCTTTCTTTCTTTCTTTCTTTCTTTCTTTCTTTCTTTCTTCTTTCCTTGAGAGAGAGAAAGTGCATGTGCGTGCATGCATGCACAAGTTGTTTGGGGCAGAGGGAGAAGGGGAGAGAATATTAAGCAGGCTCCCTGCCCAGCATGGAGACCAATGCAGGGCTCAATCTCACATCCTGACATCACAACTTGAGCCAAAATCAAGAGTTGGATGCTTAACAGACTGAGCCACCAAGGCACCCCATATTGCCTAAGTTTTCTTTAAGGAGATTTATGGTTTCATGGTTTACATTAGGTCTTTCATCAATTTTGAGTTTATTTTTGTGTATGGTGTAGGAAAGTAGTCCAGTTTCATTCTTTTTCATGCAGCTGTCCACAGTCAAGTGGGATTTACCCCAGGGATGCAAGGATGGTTCAATATACACAAATCAGTAAGATGCACCACATTAACTAAATGAGGAATAGGATTATCTCAATAGATGCAGAAAAAGCCTTTCACAGAATTCAAGATTTATTCATGATAAAAACTCTTAACAATACAAGAAATATATCTCAACATAATAAAGCCATATATGACAAACCCACAGCTAACATACTCACTGGGGAAAAAGTAAAAGCTTTCCCTCTAAGACCAAAACAAGACAAGGATGTCCTTTCTCACTACTTTTATTCACCATAGTACTGGAAGTACTGCAGATGACATGATACGATATATAGAAAACCCTAAAGACTCCACCAAAATACCCACTAGAACTGATAATTCCGTAAAGTTGTAGGATACAAAATCAATATAGATAAATCTGTTGAATTTCTGTACACTAATAATGAAATAGCAGAAAGGGAAAATAAAACAGTCCCATTTACAATTGCATCAAAAAGAATAAAATACCTAAGAAATTTAACCAAGGAGGTGAAAGACCAGTACTCTAAAAATTATAAGATGTCGATGAAAGAAATTGCAGATGACACAAATGGAGGTGTTTTGTGCTCATGGGTTGGAAGAGTTAATGCTAAAATGTCCATACTACCCAAAGCATTCTACAGATTCAGTGAAATCCCTATAAAAATACCAATAACATTTTTCACAGAACTACAACAAAAAGTCCTAAAATTTGTATGGAACCACAAAAGACTCTGAATAGTCAAAACATTCTTGAAAAAAAAAAAAAAACAAAACAAAGCTAGAAGTATCATAACCCCAGATTTCAAACTATATTACAAAGCTATAGTAATCAAAAAAGTATGATACTGGCAAAAAAATAGACACGTAGAACCACAGAACAGAATTAAGAGCCAGAAACAAACCCACTTATATACAGTCTCTTCAATAAATGATGTTAGGAAAACTGCAAAACTGATTTTTGTACAGGCATAACTTGAAGATATTGTGAGTTTGGTTTCACACCACTATAACATAGCAAATATCATGATAAAGCAAGCCAAATGAATCTTTTGGTTTCACAGTGTATATAAAAGTTAGGTTTATACTATATTATAGTGTATTATTTATGCTTTGTACACAAAAGCATTGGTCTAGAAAAATCTATATACCTTAATTAAAAAATACTTTATTGCTAAAAAATGCTAACCATCATCAAGCTTTCAGTGAGTCATAATCTTTTTTAAGTGGAGGGTCTTGCCTCGTGTTGATGGATACTGACTGATCAGGGTAATGATTGCTAAATACTGGGACGGCTGTGGCAATTTCTTAAAATCAGACAACAATGAAGTTTGCTACATCAATTGACTTCCTTTCACCCATAATTTCTCTAGCATGTTATGCTGTTTGCCAGCATTTTGCCCACAGTAGAACCTCTTTCAACTAAGTTAATGTAATATTCTGAATCATTTGTCATCATTTCAACAGTCGTCACAGCATTTTCAACAGTAGCTTCCATCTCAAGATTTCACCCCATCACTTTCTTTGCTCATTCATTAGAAGTAACTCATCATCCATTAAAGTTTTATCATGAGATTGCAGCAATTCAAATATAATAATGAAAAAGTTTGAAATATTCCAAGAATTACCAAAATGTGACAGAGACATGAAGTGAACAAATGTTATTAGAAAAATGGGGCCAACAGACTTGATAGACATAGGGTTACTACAAAACTTCAGTTTGTGAAAAAAATAGTATTTCTGAAGAGCAATAAAATGATATATGCCTATATATTGATTTCATATCCTCAACTTTCCTGAACTCGTTTAGTAATTCTAACAGTTTTTTGGTGGAGCGTTTTGTTTTTTTCTATGTGTAAATCAGGTTATTTCCAGAGAAAATTTTACTTACTTTCTGATTTGGATGCCTTTTCTTCCTTCCTTCCTTCCTTCCTTCCTTCCTTCCTTCCTTCCTTCCCCCCCCTCTCTCTCTCCCTCCCTTCTGTCTAGTTGTTCTGACTAGGACTTCCAGTATTATGTTGAATAGAAGTGTCGTGAGTGGGTATCCTTGTCTTGTTCCAGAAAAAAACTGGGTATCCTGAGCAGCATTCTACGCCACTGGGGAAATCAGGTTACTCATTCACATTTTCTCACTTTCCCATGTGGGAGAAATCAGTCTGAAGAGGTCTCTCTTGGACCTGAGCTGTGCTGCCCAGACACATGGTGATGCAGATAACGTTAAACTGTAATTCTTACTCTCTTCAATGTGTCTATTCCCAGACTTTTTGCTCTAACAGGGTCCTGGGGCTTCTCCACTGGACTCCCAGGATCCCACAAAGGCACTCTTATCTGTGGGGGTTGTCTTCAAAATTGATGATTCTGTGGGGGAATGACAGCTATTCCACCATCTTGCTGTTGCCACTCCTAAGAACTTAGTTTTCTAAATTAACATGTATCTAACTGCTTCTGCAGGGGTGTGCTGTCTTCTTATGGAACGTAGGTAAACTTTTCCTCTTGTAATTTGAGGTCTGTATAGTAACCAGACTTGAGACTGATACAAAGGGTATTGCATGGTTATCCATATGTATGCCATAGCACCTTAACTAGACAGTACGTTCCTAACCATAGGGAAATGAGAGGAAAATCATGAATGAGGGGAAGTTTGAGCTAAGCTGAAAATGCATGCATGGTGGGGAGGACTGGGAAAGCTGCCATTTTGTGGGTCTCTTTATTTCCCCAAGGGTCCTATGTATCATGTCTTCTTTCTTCTTACTCCCATTTCTTACAACTTTCTATAGCTAGGCTTTCCTGGAAGAAACTTGAAATCCCATTAACATCATTTCATGGATTCACTTGACTGACCATCGTTCTCATAAGATTTAATATTGACATATGGCACTTTGGGAGCTGCTATACTACACTATACGTTATACCTGTATGCACCGGCTCCATTATTTCTCTGGTCTTTATTTTTGCTCCCCTGAGCTAAAGATGACTGGGCTAAATTTCACCCCTTCCTTTTTCTTGCTTTCTCCGGCAAGTTGCATCATACTCTCATCGAGTGAAGCTCAAGTAGATTGCCTTGTTGTTTTGTGAATTTTCTAATACTCTTCTATGTGTGCAAGTTCTGTCTCTCCAATTAGACCATTAGTTCACCCATGACAATTTCAGTGCATTGCCAAAGGCAGGGACTTAACAATTGATTGCTACTTAGAAGAACTTATTTGTTCATTCAACAAATATTTATTATGTGACTACTATGTGTTAGATATTCTTATTACTGCTTGGAACATATCTATGAGGAAAGTGGACAAAGATTCCTGCCTTTGTAATGTTTATTTTCTAGTAGCGGAGCCAAATAATAAACACTAGGTATAATAAGCAAGTTAACAATAATGATTTATTTGCACATAAAACATTAAGCCAATGATCTTTATTCTGATAATTCTTTCTTTTGTTGAAAAGTCCATATAAATCCAAGTTATTTTTGATTAGGAGTCCAGATTTTCATTTCTAGATCCAGTAGACCATTATGCAGGATCTGTTCCTAGCTGTAACGTCAGTACAGTACACACAAGAAAACCAAAATACTGATAACTCTCTTTACAGTACCATTGTAATTACTATTGGAATTGATGCAAAAATGAAAGGAGGACAAGAATAGACATAAAAATCTGCATAACAAAGAGGCAATATGGAATTACAGGTGGATATTGGAGCCAAATTCACCAAATGTATTAACTATATCTTAAGATGGAGGTGAGGGGATGTTTACCTCCATCTGCATGGGGTTGTTTCCAACATCTTTAAGGTTGCCTGGGATCCTAAATTCTGGAAGTGGATTAAATTTCTTTTTGTTTCCTGCTCTCTGACCATTCTTTGAAAAAGAAAAAGAAAGGAAAGGAAAAGGAAAAAAGGGAGGAAGAAAAGGAGGGAAAATAGGGAAGAGGCCTGCAGGACTCCAACATGTGGATGATCCTGCCAACGTCCGGGTCCCTCAGTTCCATGTCATTGTCATTTCCAAGGGCCCTCACTTTCATGCGGTCACTTATTCCTGTAGTCACACTACGTGCTCTGTCATCAGAACTGCTCCACCTCTACAGCCACCCATTCAGACACCCTACTTCTGGACAGCAGTCCCCCCTTCTTCTGGCCTCTTGTTAGGCTGTTTCCACTATGATTGTTCTTCGGTCTAGTGGATCCCCCAATCAGCGGAGAGACCTCGACACTTTGCCAGCCTTGTACTATGATGTTCTTCCCTTCCTTATCAGAGAGAGTCCTAGATCTGGCCTTTTGGCCACAGTGTTGTGAATACGCCTCTCGATTTCCTTTTGTACTACTTATCTCATAAAACTCTACTACTTTTTCTTCGTCTGTACATGACCAGCTGAGCCTTGCTGGAGAAGGTTGCAACAAATGGCAGATAAGCACCATTAATATTCATGATTTTTAAAACATGTCTCACATGCTGGCTAATATTCCTGTTCCATTTATTTAGTCAACTTGCTCCTTTGATCCATGACACTCATTTCGAACTTTCTACCTATCCTCAACCTCAGCCTCACTTTCTGTATGCCCCACCATCCTAACTCATAAACACACCTGCTTCTCATTTTTATCAGTTGGCTTCATCTCTTCTTCAGGAAGAATTGAAGTTGTCATTTAAATAATCATCAAATTTTCTACAATTAATCATGCACACCACTGACATGTGCCCTCTTCTTTTTTTTTCTTCTTTACTCCAGTTGCTTTAGAAGGAGTGTCCCTCCTTCTTTCCAAGACATGTTCGTCCACCTCTCTTTTGGCTCCTAATCGTGATCATGTGAACACTATGTGCTCCCCATATGCCAGGTCTTGCTCAAAGTACTGTACTCATAATACTCTTGACAATCCTAGGAATTGATCCCATAATTGCTCCCATGCTTCAGATGAGGAAACTAAGGCACAGAGTGATCGTATAACTTGTCCAAGGTAACCCAGCTAGTAACTGGTGGAGGCAGGTTTTATTTCCTGGCAGCCTGGTGGCAACAATACTATACTGCCTTTTAGGAAAGTGACAATACAACTGTCCTCTCTATACCTTGCTTAATCAACTGTTCCCTCTCATCAGAATCATTCCCATCAACATCAAACATGCCCACATCTCTTCCGTTGCTCTTATTGACCTCTCATTTCATCCAACACTGTTTCTTTTTAACAGCCAAATTTCGTGAATGAACACTTTTTGTATTTGTTGCATTCAGTTTTTCACCTTCTCCTCAGTAATCCCACTCACTCAATCTGGATCCCACACCCCCACCAATTTAGCAACCAGAATAGCTCTCAGTAAGGTCATCACTGATGTCTGTGTCCAAGAGTCAATGGGCAGTTTACCGTGTTTATCTACTGGCCTTCTTAGCAAACTTTTAACTTTCTTGAGGATTCCATTATTCTTTTATTAATTAAAAGCTTTATTTTCTAAGTAACTCACATACCATACAATTCACTCATTTAAAGTGTAAAACTCAGTGGTTTCTTTGGCATTTTCTAAGAGTTTTGCAAACATCACTACAATCAGTTTTAGAACATTTCCTATTTAGAACATTGTTCTAAAACAATTTTAGACTTTAGACTTTAGCAGTCACCCCCACTTATCCCCAAACTGCCAACCCCAGGCAACGACCAACCTACTTTCTGTCCCTGTGGATTTGCCCATTATGGACATTTCCTGTAAATGGAACCATATTATATGTGGTCCTTTGTGACCGGCTTCTTCCACTTAGCATACTGTTTTTGAGGCTCATCGATATCAATACCTCATTCCTTTTTATTGTCAAATAATACTCCATTGCAAGGATAGACCACATTTTTTTGTCTGTTCATCAGTTGATGGATATTTGGGTTGTTTCCACTTTTTGGCTATTATGAATAATTCTGCTATAAACATTTGTGCACAAGTTTTTGTGTAGACATATGTTTTTATTTCTCTTGAGTTTATATCTAGGAATGGAATTGTTGAGCCATATGGTAACACTGTGTTTAACTATTAGAGGAACTGCAGAATGTTTCCCAAAGAGGCTACACCATTTTACATCCCCACCAACAGTGGATGAGAATTCTGATTTTTCCACATCTTTGCCCATATGTGTGATTATCTGACTTTTTGATTCTAGCCATCCTAATAGATGTGTAGTGATAGCTCATTTCAGTTTTTAAAAAATTTTTTAATTTTTAAATTGAATAATTGACATGCTCTCTCCTCTTTATAGGTGTACATCATAGAGATTAAATATGGTTATACATTATGAAATGATCACCATGATAAGTCTAGTTACCATCTGTCATTTTACAAAGTTGTTATCATATTATGGTCTACATACCCGCATGGTGTGCATTACATCTCTATAACTTATCCCTCTTATAAACGGCAGTTTATAACCTCCTAATCCCCTTTATCCACTTTGCCTATCCTCCAACCTCTCCTCGCTCTGGCAGCTGACAGATTGCTTCCCATATCTAGGAGTCTGCTTCTGTTTTGTTTTGTTTGTTCATTTGTTTGTTTTTTTTAGATTCCACATATAAGTAAAATCACATGGTATTTGTTTTTGGCCCATTTCAGCCAGCACAATACCCTCCATGTCCATCCATCTTATTTCAAATGGCAAGATTTTTATTCCCTTCCATAGCTAAGTAACATTCCACTGCATATATACACCTCATCTTCTTTATCCCTCCATCAGTGGACACGTAAGTTGTTTCCCTATCGCAGACATCGTAAACAATGCTGCAATGAACGTGGGGTGCATACACCTCTTCAAATTGGTGTTTTCATTTTCTATGGATAAACACCCAGAAGAGGAACTGCTGGGTCATATGGTAGGTCTATTTCCATTTCTTTGAGGAAATCCGCATTACCCTCAAGAGTGGCTGTAGCAATTCACATTCCTCAAGTGTTCCCTTTTCTCTACATCCTCACCAAATCTTGTTATCTTTTGTCTCCCTGATAATAGCCAATCTGACAGGTGTGAGGTGATATGTTACTGTGGCTTTGATCTGCATTTCCTCACTGGAAGAATGTCCATTCAAGTCCCCTGCCCATTTAAAAATTGGGTTTTTGTTTCTTTGATAGTAAGTTGTGTAAATTCTTCACACATTTTGGGCATTAACCCCTCATGAAATGCATGATCAGCAAATATCTTCTCCCGTTCAGTAGGTTGCTTTCTCATCTTGTTTATTTATGGTCTCCTTTGCTGTGCAAAAGTTTCCCAGTTTGATGTGATCCCACTTGCCCATCCTAGCTCCTGTTTCCCTTACCTGAGGAGAGGAGTCCAAAAAAATATCGTACACACTGATGTCAAAGAGCTCACCACCCATGCCTTTCTCCAGGAATCCCACAGTTCCAGGTTCTATAATCAAGTCTTCAATCCACCCTGAAGTCACCTTTTATATGGTGTAAGCGTGGTCCAGCCTCACTCTGACTGTTGCTGTCCAGTCCTCCCAATACCACTCATTGAAGACACTTTTTCTGCCATTGTATACTCTGGCCTCCTTTGTCATAGAGTAACTGACCATACATGCAAGGATTTATCTCTGGGCTCTCTATCCCATTGATCTCTGTGTCTGTTTTTGTGCCAGTACCATAATGTTTTGATTACTGTAGCTTTGTACTACAGTTTAAAATTTGGGAATATGGTACTTCCAGGTTTGTTCTTGTTTCTCAAGATGATTTGTTCTTCTTTTGTGGTTCCATACAAATGTTAGGATTCTTTGTTCTAGTTCTGTGAAAAAAGGTATTTCGATGGGGATTTGATTGAATCTGTAGATAGCTTTGTGTCATATGGACATTTTAACAATATTTATTCTTCCAGTCCTTCATCGGTGTCTTATAATTTTCAGAGTACAGGTCTTTCACCTCCTAAGTTAAATTTATTCTTAGGTATTTAATTTTTATGTAAGCAATTGTAAATGGGATTATTTTCTTATTTTCTCTTTCTGATAGCTTGTTATTAGGGTATAGATATCCAAACAGGTTTTGTATGTTTTGTATCCTGTGACTTGACCAAATTCTCTTGTTAATTCTAACAGTTGTTTGGTACAGTCTTTAAGGTTTTCTATATATAGTTCCCTGTCATCTGCAAATAATAACAATTTTACTTCTTCTTTTGAATTTGGATGCCTTTTATTTCTTTTTCTTGCCTAAGTGCTGTGACTGGGACTTCTAATGCTATGTTGAATAAAAGTGACATGAGCGGGCAACCTGGACTTATTTATAATCTTAGAGGAAAAGCTTTCAGCTTATCAACACTGAGTATCACGTTAGCTGTGGACCAGTTATATACAGACTTTATTATGTTGAGGTCCATTCCTTTTATACTCACTCTGTCAAAAGTTTTAATCACAATGGACCTTGAATTTTGCCAAATGCTTTTTCTGCAGCTATTGAGATAATCATGATTTTTATCCTTCATTTAATGTTGTTTGATTTGCAGATGTTGAATCATCCTTGCATTCCTGAAGTAAATCCAACTTAATTGTGGTGTGTGATCTTTTTAATGATTTGTTGACTTTGGTTTGCTAATATTTTATTGAGGATTTTTGCACCTATGTCCACTAAGAATATTATAGACTGTGTTTACCTGGTAGTCTTGGCAGGCTGGCTGGACCTGTGGTGGACATGAGCAGTGGGGTCCCAGGATGTTGGGACCACTTTGGTGGGATGGCTGGAGTTGGAGCAGGCATAGGCAGGGGGAGCCTGGAACATGCTGTGCCACTGCTGCCTTGGCAGGGCAGCTGGGATGGACCCAGTCTGGGAGGAGTCTCAGGGCATGCCATGCTGAGGCTGCCTTGTTGGCACAGCTAGAGCTGGGTGCTGGGAGGTATCCTGTCATTTCGGTTTTGATTTGCATTTTCCTGATGTCTAATGCTGGAACTCTTTTATGTGCTTATTGGTCATTTGTAAAACTTCTTTGCAGAAAATCTATTTAGATTATTTGCCACATTTTAATTAGGTTATTTAGTTTTTGTTATTATACAGATTCTTTATATATCCTAAACGTAAGTTCCCTACCAAATATATGATGTGTAGAAAATTTCTTACACTCAATGGTTGACTTTGTGGATGGTGTCCTTTGAAGCATAAGATTTTTTAATTTTGATAGTGTTCCATTTATCTATTTTGTTGTTGTTGCTCATGCTTTTTCTATCCTATCTAGAAACTATAGCCTAATTCAAGATCATGAAGATATATTCCTCTGTTTTCTTCTAAGAGGTTTATAGTTTTGTTTTTTTTTAAGATTTTATTTCTTTATTCGACAGAGATAGATATAGCCAGCGAGAGAGGGAACACAAGCAGGGGGAGTGGGAGAGGAAGAAGCAGGCTCATAGCAGAGGAGCCTGATGTGGGGCTCGATCCCACAACACCGGGATCACGCCCTGAGTTGAAGGCAGACGCTTAACTGCTGTGACACCCAGGCACCCCTCTAAGAGGTTTATAGTTTTAAACTCTGATATTTATGTCCTAGACATGTTCTGAGTTAATTCTTATACATGTTATGAGGCAGGGGACTCCATTATTCTTGAAAAATTCTCTTACCCTGGCTTTCAGGAAAGCATATCCTTCTCATTTCTCCTTGACCCTCCACATGGTCTTTTCCAGTATTTTTTTTTTCAAATTCTGTATTTTTAAATGTTGTATATTCTCAAAATTTTGTAATAGTTTATCTTTTCTTCTCCCTACATACTCTCTCCTGGAGAACCTCAACAAGGGCTGAACTTCAATCATATCTATATGCTGGTGACTTCTACATCCATATCTCTATCCCAGACTTCTCTGAACTCTAGACACTTTCATCCAACTGTCAATTCTATATCTCCTCTTAGTTATCTCAAAAAATACAACAATTCAGGCTCTTCAAATTAAAACATGTGATATTCCCATTTCCCCCAATCTGGCACCGGTTGTTAACTGTGAAATCTTAAGACTTACATGCCATCCCTGATGCTTCCTTCTCTCTTACTCTCAAGTCCAATCCATTACCAAGTTCTCAAATTTACCTTCTGCACATTTCTAACAGTAATCCAATGGTTTGTCTCTCAACTATAATCATCCTAATGAAGTTACTTTCCTTATTTTCGTAGATTTCTAATAGATTTCGAACAGATCCCCACTTATCTATTCTAGACCACCTTGACTGTTTTCTCCACACTGCATCCAGGGTGTTTCCCAAATATAAACCTCACCCCACAAATTAAACACCTGCCCCATCAGCAAAAATAATTTAACCCCAAGACCCCAACAACTAAAAACAAAACAAAAAAACCCCACAAAACTTTTCCATTGCTTCTGCGGATTGGCCCCTCAAGCTTAATCATCTTAACTCTCCATGTCTAGACATACTACCCTTTTCTCTTCAAAATGTCAGAGTACTTCCCTTAACACCGTGGACTTAAATATGAGCCATTCTATCCGACTGGACTTTCCTCCCCTACACTTCCCTATTTAACCCCTTCCCATTCTGACAAATTTCAAGTCAACTGTAATTCTTTCTCTTTTTACTGAGTTATAACTTACATATAACATCGTGTAAGTTTAAAGTGTACAGCATGTTGATTCGATACTTTTATATATTGCAATATGATTACCACTATAGCTTTAGCTAACGCCTTTATCACATCACATAATTATCATTTCTTTTTTTGTGGTGAGAACATTTACAATCTTGTCTCTTAGAAATCACGAATAGACATTTTTCCAAAGACATCCAAATGGCCAACCGGTACATGAAAAGATGCTCAACATTACTAATCATCAGAGAAATGCAAATCAAAACCACAGTGAGCTATCAGCCCTCTCCTGTTAGAATGGATTTCATCAAGAAGACAAGAGACAACACACTGTGGTAAGGATGTGGAGACAAGGCGACACTAGTGCACCATTAGTAAGAATGTAACTTGATTCAGCCACTATGTAAAACCCTATGGAGGTTCTTCAAAATATAAAAATACAACTACCATAGATTCCAGCAATCCCACTCCTGGGTATATAACCAAAGAACCGCAAACAGGATGCCAAAAAAACGTCTGCGCTCCCACATTTATTGCAGCATTGGCCACAGGAGTCACGATATGGGAATAACCTGTGTCTTCCAACAAGTGATCGGATACAAATGTGGCGTGTGTATACTATGGAACAGTATTCTGCTGGGAGAAAGGAGGAGCGCCAACCCTTTGCAACAAAATGGATGGACCTTGAGGGCATTGTGCTTAGTGAGATAAAACACACAGAGAAAGACAAATATCGTGTGATATCATTTATATGTGGAATCTAAAAAAAAAAAAAAAAAAAAGAATAGGAAGGTGATTACCAGGGGCTGGGGCATCAGGGCTTAGGGCAAATAGTGCTCAAGGGCACAGACTTCAACTAGAAGACGGGTAAGTTCTAGAGGTCGAGTGCACAGCGTACTGATCATAGTCCAGTGTTATTCTTTGGTGACACTTTGTCTGATTTGCTCCTGTTTTAGGTCTTGCCTCCTTGTTCCGTGATCTGCGAGAGTGAGCCCTGTCTCTTGTCTTTTGAGTGCTTCTCTCAGTTTGTAGTTTCAGATTTTAAAGTGTGACTAGATTAGTCCCCCACGAGGAAACAGTAAGACTGAATGGCTTGGTTACCACCCCATTACCAGACTTGAGCACTGTCCTTGTATACGGTAGGTGTGAACACATGGTTTTGTGGTTTTTTTTGTCACATGAATACAAAGAATGGATGCATGTGTGTTTATTAGGAAAAAACTGATAGTGCTTGCACAGAGCTTGGATGTAGCTGACTAGACTGTAACCTCTCTGGAGCCAGGAAATCCCCTACACTTGTTATTAACTCGCTTGCTGCTACCTACACAGCATGATTCTCACTAAGCATTTGGAGATGAGCATGAAAAAGAAAGAGAAAAAAAGAACATTAATCCATGTAGTGCAACATATGACTCATCAAACAGTTTCAAGTCTGATTTTAAAAATTATACCAAGCAACTGGGTGCCATCCCTACTGGAGTTATGCTTGCTTTTCTGAAATAAGGTCATAGGTTTGAAATGTGGGGCCAGCAAGTAAGCTGAAAATTAGTCCAGAAGCTCACTTTGGAATTACATTATTTTCAGAAGTTGGCTTTCAGGAGGGAAGAAGACAAAAGGCAACAACAACAACAAAAAGCAGAGGAAAGAATATGTGATGAAGTCTTTGCCACCAGATACTCTTCAGGCAGAGGAAAAGAATGGGAAGAACATGGCAAAGGGGTAGTGATGGTGAGATCCGGGGAACCAAAAAAGTGACCGTCTAAGAGCAAATAAGCTTACGACAGTGAGTGCAGGTAGAAGACCGAAGAGGAAAATCACAGCCATGAAAGGGAAGAAGAATGTGTGTAAATTCAAAGAGAAGCTCATTGAAATAGGAAATGGGTAATAGAGTTTTCTTGAAGGAAAGAATGGTTTTCTTATTTAATGCCTGCCTCTAAGGATCTTTTCCATGAGAGTCCTGAAAGAATAAAGAAAGGACGTTTGTGGAAAGCATCCTGAGGTATTTCTGAAGAATCGTGCCGGGTAAATCCAAGGTGCTCGTAGCGATCGTACTGGTGCAGATCACAAAAGAGAGCAGACGTCCAAGGGGAGAGCCACGTGCCCAGAAGCAGCTTATTTGTAACCACGGAATCTGGCTGCATTTCCAAATTGTCACCATCAGGTCTGCAAAGGTGGCTTCAAATCACGTTGCAAGTTGAAACCGTAGCTTAAAGGTTAAACGAGCAGGGTCATGCTGTCGCCGGGCACGTATACGCGAAGCCCGAGGAAATGCGCCCTTTGCTCACTGTTCCATTTTAGACTTGGTGTCAGATTTTTATTTTTCTTAAACATAAGGGAAGTTCTGTGCTTGTTCCTGCACAGTTATCTAGCTTCAGGTTAAGCAGCAAGTGTTAGACTAGAAGCAGCAGTGGGTGTGAAGCCTTTCGACTTCTGGAGTTAGAAATTCACTATTGGGAACAGATGTCTGAGTTAGACTTCTGAGAAAACGGGGTGAAGGGCCCCTGAGAGGACCAGCTTCTGACCTGGGAGGAGCGGGAATATCCGCTTGGCCCTAACAAAAAGGGCCCGGAGCTCTTGACTGGAGCCGGCGCAGTGGAGGGAGTGAGGGAGACTCCCAGGGCCTGGAGACCCACCACCCTGCTGAGCAGTCAAGAGCTTGAAGAAGGGGGACAGTGGCTTCTCACTGCCGCCGTGATTCCCACAGCTCCCCCTCTGTGATCTCTTTACACCCTCCCACACTCGCCAGCTGCCGCTGTGACAACACAGCACAGTACTCCCTCTGTGTGTGTGCTGCTCCTCAAAGCCCAGAACCTTCCCCCACCGTCCTCCCTGCCAACCCACCAACTGCACCCCTGGGTGCACTCCCTCTTGGCCAGCCCCCTGACACTGTCTTCCCCCCACACCTCGCTTGCCTTTGGTCAGCTCAGGGATCAACTCTGCAAATTTTGCCTCTTTTCAGTCCTTTAAATTGAGTCTTTGGAACAGGAGGCCACTGTATCTATCTATAGGAGGTACAAGAAGCCTGGCGAGTCCATTGCCAGGAGCTCCAGCATATTCCGACATTCGCATCCCTCCATTTGCAGCCACTGCTTGAGAGAATATGGCACTTAAAACCAGGAGTTAGGAAGTCCCGCTTCTCCCCTAAACTGGCTACTACCTGGCTTTGCGAGTGCCAAAAAGTCACTAAGCTCATCTCCTATCCCTTTCGACTAGAACATTCTGTAATTCCTAATTCCTCCTGCCCAAGCTGTCTCTCCACTCTCGGGCACTATCTTGTTACCTGAGTGGACTGGTCACAGAACGGGGACCTGCCCGGTGCTTGCCCACCCACCACCTTGCTTACTGAGCTCCCTCTTAGTCTTTTCAGTAACATTTTTTTTTTGAGTGCCAACTAGGTGATGGACCTAATTTCTGGGTTAAAATTAATAAGCAAATAGTGGTATTTTCTTTCTTCCAAGAGTTTAGAGTTTAATATGAGACAGACAATAAAACAAGAAAAATGTTAAAAATTCTAAAATGCAAAAGGGTTGTGAGTAAATCTCACACATTTGAAATCTTTTCTTAATCCCATATCATTTTCTGAAACTCAAGCTGCAGCTTGTGTCATGTAAATTGGCCTTGAGTTTGAGATCCAGATAACTCCGGCACTTTCAGACAGCAGACTCTCCATTTCCACAGCTATGATCTTGGAAAGACTGTAAAGATCAGAAGTTCACAGGAAGACTGAGCCGGATTGTGAATGTCCCTTAGGTTTCCTGAATGTTCAAACCATATCATGTGTGGGACACTGTTTAGAAATAGGTATAGGCCTGTAATTCCCTCTCTTTCTCTCTCATACTTTAAAATGCATTTATGAATAATGTATCCCATTTAGTTTGACTTCGTAGTGCATACATTCAAGGTTTCCAGTTTCTGGAAGTTCTGAGAGATAAATTATACATTGGCACTTTAAGAGGCCCTCATTAACGCCTAGTTAAGGAGAAGAAACGAGTTCAGAGAAGCAGGACAGCTGGAACCAATGAGTGGGATCCAAACAGCACCCAAGGCCAGTTTGGTTCTGTAGGCTGTTGGAGTAGCTGGTTCTCTCGGCACTTTTAATGATTCCCTGACTATGGGAAATTCGTGGTAAAAATCATAAGTTGGTCTGGGCTTTGCTGCTGGGTCATTACAGACCAGGAGCCTTGCAGTGTGGAGGGGATACCTCGCAAGTCAACAGCAAGGGAGTGGAACTGAAGAGCTTTGAGCGGCTGGTTCCTAGGCACACAAGAGAAAGATTCCCTGGAAAATGCTCCAGAAAGCTGTGGGAACTCTTGGAGGTGAGCAAATTTCTGGAAAGGAGCAAGTATAACCTCGTTTTCTTGTTACAGGCTGCTGAGGCTGGAGATTTTTAGCATAGATAAAACTTCCTCCTTCTTCCCCAAATTCCTCTCCAGTAAGTTTGGGAAAGGCCTTCTCATCAACTCCCCCTGGACGGAATATGGATTCGTAATTCCCCCAAGGTCACAAAGCAGTCTCGGGAAGTTAGCCTTGCCTCCCGACCTGCCGTGTGATCTCTCCTACGTCGTGGTAGGTCCTTCCTAATAATTAAAAGGGTGTCGGAAAGGTGGACAGGCTCCGTGGAACTAAAGCTGCAAAATGCTTTTCCTAATTCTTCCATTATGCTTTGCAGTCAAATCGAACTGCTGTTCATTTGGAGACTAAGGACGCAATGTTCTGGATGTAGCGTTCTCAGTCCCGTTCCCCCTGGATGAGTCGCTAGGGATCACAAACAGCACAGCTGATGTTAATGGTTGCTTAACACCCAGCAGCTTCTCAAATAGCCTGCAGGTTTGGCACGAGAGCCCTTGGGCGTGAAAATTTAGGTTCTCTGTTAGGTTGTACTAAAGCTCTAAGACCGTGACCCGCGGTGATTTCAGGTTCCCTTAGATGCATGAACTACTGAAAGTTATGGGGTGTGGGGACTCCGTCACATACGGACACGGGCAATTCTGCCAGAAAAAGCGAACAATGTAATATGCTCTACAAAATCATAGTCCAAGTGTCTGAAAATAAGCCAAGCTCAATCAGTTACCAGGCTTTTCATTAACTTTGATTCACTGCTTATTTATTGATTTCATTCTGTTACCACTTGTTATCAGTAATAGGCACCAACCACTGAAGAAAACTTACGGGAAGAGAACTTAAATGAGAGGTTTTGATACAGAAGTTTGTTACATACTCACATCACCACCATTATTTGATTTTTCTTCTTTTGGAAAATGGAATACCCCGATCTACCTCTCAAAAGATGTATTTTTGGGCCATTGCTGTTGGATCAAATATAATTACATTGGATCTCAGGAATTTGTAATAATAGAAGAGTCAGTTTGAACTTGTTATTTTTCTTAAGGTCTAAATGGTTTGTTAATTGCATTAGTAGCGAGAGCAGAAGGAAAATTCTTAAGCTAGGTAAGATTTTCAATTTTCCAAGTACTTTTAGACACATACACATGTCCCTTGCAATTTGGTTACTTATACACCTCATTGGTTGATTGCCAATCTCTGAGAAGACAACTGATCTTGAAAAAGATACAGTAAGCTTCATTGTCTCCTTCCCTCATCCTTCTCTCCCTCTTGTCCCTCTCTCTTTAGAATCAACACTCAAACCCCATGGCTTCTCAGAAGACTATTTGAAAACCACTTTGTAGTAATTTCCAATGTTCTCAACACATGTTGCACTTGACATTTAAAGTGCAATGCATACTTTGGTTAGAACCTGTTGATCTGTTAACTGGAAGACATTCCAGGCTGTTGAGTCTATCATCTACACCAGTTGTTAAGACTGTGAGCTCTGGGAGGGCAGGAGTCCCGCTCCCCGCACCCCACACTAGGTGGTGTCCTTTAATAATGTTGCTATTGACTATGATAATGACAGCTGAGACTTACATAGTTGTCTGTGTCCTAGGCACTCTTGTAAGCACTTGACACACATTAACAACAACCAGTGAAACCAGTACTCTTATCATCCCCATGTACAAGGGAGCAAACCCAGGCACTGTGAGGTTGAGTGACTGTTTGAAGGTCAGTAAGGGGAAGAGCAGGATTTGAGACCAGGCAAGCTGGCACCTGGACCTGTGCCCTTAACTGTCACAATAGACCGTCTCTCAGTGCACGAAAATAAAATGGCGCACCTTATGAGAAAATTTTATTTGATTTCAGCTCTTCCCTGACTGCTCCCCTATTTGCATGACATTTTTATACCTTTCTTAGAGCTTCTGCATATTTTACCTTATAATCAAGTTTTCAAATGACCAGGTTCTAAATCACTACAAACCTTTCCATTTTTCCAAGAGCCGTGCTTTGCATTACTCATAAGTCAGATGCAGTTTTTCCTTACCTGATCTGGATGAGGCTGACGCTATTACCTGACAGGCTGAAGGCTGTATTTACCAGTCTTTTCATGCTGTGGACATCACTTGTACGTTTTCTGGGTTATTCTCTAGTCTACAGAGCTTTACTGGCATAAAAAAAAAAGTGATCAACTCTAATGAGCAATTTGTACAGCTACTCATAGTTCTTTTTATTTAACGTTGTAACTTTGCACTCTAAAGCTATTATAGTTGACGTTGTATGAAAAAATAACACAATACTGGTGTTTGACATCCTAAAAAAAGCAAAACTCAAGACTGAGCCTCCGTTGCTGTGAGCCTTCTCTAACTGCTTCCACCCCCAGTAATAATGGAAAGTGTTTGAACAGCACAGAAAATATGTAGTCGGGTCACAAATGTACTTACACCGATCTTTCTCGTCAAGTGGCTATCTGTTGGATAGAGAAGAAAACAGAACAGCTCAGTTTAGTTTCATATAAAACAAGTAAGACAAAATAATTTTTATCTATATAAGGGTTTAAGCATTCTTAGGACAACTCTTCAGTGTTTCAGATTCTCCTACATTCTCTTTGCTGTTTTCCAAGATGGCAGTCAAGAGTATGAAGCAGGGACCACAAGACAATGGTACTGGGAGAGGTGGGTGGGTGTGATAACTAATGTCAACTTAGCTCCATTATGGTTCTACCCAGCAAGGCCTGATCCTAGGTAATCTGTTGATATCTGTTATTGACGTCTTTGGTGTATAAATGCACAATATATTGTTTTTCAGGGTCTCAGAACTTGAAAAAACTCCCTGATGACTAAGCCTCCTGTTAACCTTCATCAGTTTTGAAGACTCCTTTGAGTCACCACCATATCTATCATTGGGCCCCTGGGTCATGCTGACTACCCCAAAAGCCACAGCTGTGGGGTTACCTTGCTCATGGTGGGCTCCATAACATCCTCTCTGCCTTTTGCCTAAATGCCCACGCCACACAAGAAACAAAGAACTATTAGCAAACCCCTTCTTCATTTTTTCTGGCCATGCCCACTCGGGTATGTTGAGGCCATCTGAAATGAGCTCAGAGCCCTTTGTTTCAAGGCTTCCACCAAAGAGGGAACTGGAAAAGAGGTCCTCTGCCTTCCATGTTGCCCTTAAGCGGTGTAACTGATGTCCTCAGGCCTGGTTTCCCAGCCCTGCACTGCAGATACCCAAGCATGTGTCTGACTGCATCCCACTCTTAACTCTGTTGCTCTTTTTCTTCCTACTAACAACTGGAACGGAGGGGCAGACATTTTTACCTTCCTCTTTTGGCCTGGGTGGGCTAATTCCCTAAATAGTATCCACCCTCTTCCAGAATTATGTCTTCTCTCCCTCCATTTCTGAAACTAAAGTGATAGACTGATTTGGGAGAGAGAGAAACTGGCTTCCTGAAAAGGAACATGAAATGGGAGATAATTAAAAGTAATGCTCCAGTTACAAATGTTGTTTTAGCTAATGGAGGCATTTAAATACCATTTTTTAGCAGTAGATGCAATCAAAATTATGTTGATCCTGAAAATATATGGCAGAGAGTGAAAATGGTCATTATATTAAAACTACGAGGAAACAACATGACTTTGTGATTTTAATTACAAAATAATAAATTTGGTATGATTTATTCTCAGTGCCCTCAAATCCTAGAATGTTAGAACTATAAAAGGAAAGAACTAGTATTTATTGAATGCTTGGTATGCTCTGGATACCTGCAGACAGTTATTTATATTATCTCATTTCACTCCCTAATGACACTTACAAACTTTTAAAACCTATTTGTTAGCATTCATAAAATATTTAAATTACCTACTGAGGCAACCAGTAAGAAGACAAAAGAGCAGTTTCAAAGAATGTTTTAGGAATAGGGATTTGTGAAGATGGAAGAGGTGTCTGCAAGTATAATTGCTAAATTAGACAAACCATTAGTTAACTTTCTACATCTTTCCAATTTCAGAGGTTACCCTTCAGTCTTATTGGACTAGAATTAGCTGTGTTTTTATTAGTTGTGGATTTTTAGTACAATATATAGTAGCAGAATCACATTTTCAGCAGGGCTATCAGAAAATGCTACAACATATCAAAAAGTTAAGTACTCAGGGGGCGCCTGGGTGGCACAGCGGTTAAGCATCTGCCTTCGGCTCAGGGCGTGATCCCGGCGTTATGGGATCGAGCCCCACATCAGGCTCCTCTGCTGTGAGCCTGCTTCTTCCTCTCCCACTCCCCCTGCTTGTGTTCCCTCTCTCGCTGGCTGTCTCTATCTCTGTCAAATAAATAAATAAAATCTTTAAAAAAAAAAAAAAGTTAAGTACTCAGTATTTTGGCTCTTTGTGAGTTTGCAATAATATTTTATTTCAGACTCTCCCATGAATTGAGTAATGATGTCCTCATTTTATTGATAAGGACACAAGCACAGTAAAGAGAAATAACCTGACCAAGAATTTAGGGTTATGCTGTTGGGAGACAACTCTTCATGGATCTGGCATTTTTGCATGTGTTGCAGACAGAGTCTTTTGTTTTAGACCATGTTTTCAAGGATACTGTATAGTGAACTGTAATGGCAGGCAGACAACGTCTTCTTCCAGAGCAAAGGCTGGACAATTTGTTTGCTGCCCAATGTAAAAGACTGGAGTTTGCTAAGCTCATGGTCCCTCTCCCGTAAGTCAGCACATAGAGGTATCCTTGGGCCTTTTGTATTGCCCCACAGGAACTGGGGGTCGAGGAACTGGGGTGAAGATGATACTGTATGTGTTGCTGTTAGTAACACATTGTCCTTTGTCTCTGATCCAGAAGTCTCGTGTCTTCCGGCAGCTTCCTTGAGACTGTGAGAGGTTAACTTGTTAACTTGCACATAGGGTAAAGTCTCGGGGCCTTCATAGTTGCTGTCATCCACTAGGGGCCAGAACCAGAACTCAAGATTCCAAACTCTTGGCCTATATTCTTTCCATTTTACCATATCCAGCCCTAATTTCCCACCTTCCTCAATTTCTTGCCTTTGTATCTTTTTTTTTTCCTTGTTCTAGTACCTCTAGAAATTCTAGACCACCTGTTTTCTCCTGACTAATGATTTACCTGGAATAGGCTACTCAGCACCAAGCCTCTGGAAATCGTCCTTCACCTCTACCTCACTGGCTGGCTTCTCTAGGAAAAAATAGTCCTAGGAAAAAAAACAGTCCACAAAACATTTAAAACTAATTACTCTTACTGTCTCATACTGGTAAGTTTAGTGATTTGCAACCAAGAATGCACGAGAACAATATTCCTCTAATTGGAATATACCAGAGAATGGAAGAGAAGGAAGAAGGTACTACTTAAGCAAGGTTTCTCTTCATCTGAAATTGTGTAAGTCCTCTAGGCTAGGTGTCAGAATGAAAGCAACGTCCTAGTCGTATCTCGTCCTTACCCTCCCCACACCCCCAGGATCTACCTCTCATGCTAATTAGAATACTTTATCTCTATTATAAAACACTTAGATGGCTCCCCAATAGCTCAGGAGAAAGTCCAAACTTCTTTGTGTGTTGTTTAAGGCCCTTCTAGTCTGCAGACTTCTTCCCTCAACTTCTTCCTTTCCTTTACATCTGGCCTCATCACACTGAATCCCAGGCTATTTGTAAACTTACTGAGCCTCTTTATGTCTCTATGTCTTTGTGTGGAAGTTCTTTCCTCTTCTTCCACTGCCTATTTGCTACTTAACGTTCAGAGGAACTCTTCTTAGAAGGCTTTAATGAGTGTGGGTCCTCCCTCTCTGCCCCCACTGGACTGAGCATTCCCATCCACTCGAGCTCTTTCTCTGTGACCAAGTTGCCAAATTGCAGTATTTCCCAACTTAAGTTTCCCCAAATACCACAGACAGTTCAGAGTGTTCAAGAGAGTAATGGTGTCCATTTGGCAATAAAATAATCATTCAAGCTGTCAAGCAGTAAAATAATTATCTAAGCTTTTTCTTTCCTTTGAAACTGATTCGTTAGAAAGTTTCCAAGGATTGATGATTCCTGAAGATTAGTAACCATGACCAATTCGGATGTTTTAGAATTTGGTCGAACTCTACACCCATCTTGTGGTAATAACCATTATACAACTCTAAATTATGTGCTTTTGTTACTATAGGCTGTATATTGTTTAATTTAAATCTATAACAGGCTTGATAAATTATATGGAATACAAAGAAACCTGGTTTTGAAATCCAATAAGTTAATAGGGAGATGCAAATGATATGACATCTACAAATTTGCCTCAACGTAAACTTTATTAGAGCCATTAATCACACTCATGTGATCAAGTGTTTTACATTGAGCTTTCAGCAAAAACCAATACTTCAAAATCCAATGTTAAAAAGGAGAAGCTATACCGATGACTATTTCCAATCTGATTTTTATTTATTGGGAATTAAGACTATCCCCACTCACAATATGTTATTTACAGAAATGTACTTGCAAATAGGAGTCTGAAACCTATTTTTTTTTTAAAGCACAAAATGCAAAACTACCGGGTATAAGATGGTGAAAACAATTTTGCCTTTTTAAAGAGTGTTTACCATTTAGTTAAATTTTATATTGCATTTTAATATATGTTCTCAAACCAAACTTGTCATAATTAAATGTATGTGTTGACAGATAATGCTTTTTCTTGGGAAATTTAAAGTAAAATGAAACACTTGTGCCATGTGTTAAATGGAAAACAAGTCAAAATTTATCTGTACTTAGTTTGAATGTTATTGATGTTTCTCTTCCAGATAGCTGCACGATTCGTAGTCATTTACTCCGGGTCTTTACTCAAAAGTCACATTTATAGCGAGGCCTTTCCTGACCACTCAGATTTAAATTGTAAGACACGCCCTACCATCTCTCCTCTGGTCATCTTTCCATGGTTTAGTTTCTTCTCAGCACTTTTCACTCTCTTATATACTATACATTTTATTTAAAAAATATCATTTATTATCTATCTCACTTACCAGAATATAAACTCCAGGGGGACAGGGATCTTCTCTGTCTCATGCACTATTGTATCCATGGTACCTAGGATTACATCTGGCCCTTAGCAGGTGCTCAGTATTTTTGAAAAAGTTATAACTTCATAATATTTTTTAAAATGTACTGATCTAGCAGGAAACATTTTCTACTCAAACACAATTGTATATCATTTGCCATTGTTGATATTTATACGTATTTTCATGTTACCATCTTTGTTGGCGTTTGTAGTACTATATATTGCTTTCAAAGTGTAACAAATGGGGAATAAAGCTAGGAAAAGTGTGTGTTGTAATGTTTGACATTTGTCTTTAACTAGACTGTGACTTTTTGTGGTTAATGATACTTATTCATAACATTTCTGTCTTTGTTTCTCTAGTGCTGCTAAAACTTGGCTCGTTGTTGATGCTCAAAAATAGTTATTGAATGAATAAATGATAATGTGTCAGAGGGGGCCAACGTGAGTTAGTGTGAGAATGAATTCCCAGGGCACAGAGACACAAGGCTTCACTCTAATACCTTTGCTATAAGCCTAACGTCTGACTGCACTTCTGTCACTGTGTCCAGAGGTCACTCATTAGTCACGTCCCCAGTTCTACTGGGAACTCTTTGTTCATTTCAACACCATAGTCCCAATGTCAGTTGGAAATGTGGTCTTGAGAAGATTTGTCCCTTGCTGAGCATAGACATCACTGGACTGGTGAGAGGTAGGAGTGATGGTTAGTGGAAGTATAAAGACAACTGGGGTAAACATGAACAAAAATAAAATGGAAAGTGAACACTAATTGAATGGAAAGTGAGCAGAAATGAAATGGTTCTTTTTTGCTTGGGGAATTAGAACTTGTACCAATCTCAGAGTGAAGAAGGGGAAGTGATCATAATTGTCTTGAGTTACAGTAGTTGTACTGATGAGGGTCAAGTCAATGAGTCACTCTATCTCCCCCCCCCTTTTATTTTTTACCTGCCCAGGACACAACTCCTAGTCTTAAAGGAAAAGACCCCAGTGCTCTCCTATGTTTCTGAGAAAACGTATGATAAATTCAGAACCCTGTTTCAACATGGATCACTGGTCTAGGCTTGAAAGAAGAGAGGGTGATTGTTGGAAGCTAATGAATGTCACCATTAGATGTCAGATCCCTGTGTCTTGGAGCAGTCTTCTGCTGTACTCCCACTGTAGAACTGTAGTAAGGAGATATTCTAGATAAAGGAATATAATTTTGAAATTTCAGCATATAAATAGTGGACTGTAGACAGTAATCATACTATTTATTTTCCTGGAAGGTTTGCTCTTTACAAGATTTCCCCTCAACCTTGACCATTCATTGTTTTCCACTCTCAACTGGACATGCTGGAATTAGGGCAATTCACCCTAATATTTTTTAAAAGTCTTTAATACTGGCTACTTCTTTATATAAAGAACTTGTCTGCACAATGCTTTTTTTCCAAATTCTCAAGGAGCATTGTGAGGGGGTAATTAAAGCAGTCTGTTTCTCCAGCACGTTCTGTCTGTTTTTTCTTTTCATTATTAGATGTGATGACACATTTGCCTGTGTGGCTTCCCACAGATGGCATAGAAATTTTGTGATCAAATGGTAAGAGTAAACCAACTGTCGTCTCAGATCACAGCTTACCATGTTGTTCCCCATGTGTAGGAATCTCACTTTAATAAAATGCTTGCTTCTTTTTAAAGTGGTATTACCTGGTACGCAGAAGATTTTAGAATGAAGTTCAGAACTGTGGAAAGACAACTGAACATCTGAGTTAACAGCTAGTTGTTATGTCCTGTGTTTTGATTCTGATACAAAAGTGACTTGATGGAAATAATATCCCCACAGGAAAGCTGATGATTAAAAAATAATATAAGTTAACTATGTTTACAAGAGAAGCAGAAATAACAGAGTTTGGGTTTTTCTTGAATCTCTGTGAATCGATAAAGAAATACCACGAACTTTGTTTGATTTTTAAATGTATATCCTATTTAGGCACAAAAACCTAGACTCTTCAGCAAGACACTTTTTCTTTGTCTACCAAAAACTGAATAGAACAAAATGACTCCAAAAAAGAACTTTGTTAAAGTGGCTATTGTAACATTTATTAGAATAAAGCTTAAAAATTGGCTTTGATTTTCAGAGCTAAAAGCAGAGCGAGATACATATATGTCATTTTGAATGTAAGAAGGATGATGGCCACTTGGTGAGTTACCTTTCGTTACGGGTATTTTCCTTTTGGGTTTGGGCTGGAGGGTTGTCAATGAAAGAGAAGAACCAAGCACACATTGAGCGTGAAAGCCACAGAAAATTGGTTGGGTTTGGATGGTAGTTGGGGAAAAAGTAGAAGACAAAAGCTGCTTCACTGACTGGTGAAGAGAAGAACTTTGGAGCTGAGAAGTTTGAAAATGGTCATCCAAAGCAAGGGTTGGATCAGTGAGTGTTCTATCAGTGTCTGTGGTAGGTGCCTTCAAGTAAGAACAGTTCAAAAGAAAGCACAGACTGGAAGGTTTCAGATCCTAAAGCATGAGACTCAGAATTATATCAAATAGTAATTGATAACACATGCCTCGTACAGTGGAGTCAGAGGTTAAAAAATGCAATATGTGAAATCTATGCTGGGATTCACCACTAAGTAGCATGTTGAGCTTTTGAATGAGTCCTGTAATCCCTGTGAGAATCAGTTCCTGTGGGTGGGAAACAATAGCTGGATTAGGTGGACTGTCCGTGAGCTAGCAGTGCAGAAGCTCTATAAATCCTTGTTGAACCCAGACTTGAAATTTGCTCTAATCTTCCTAGCTAATTTGCTATACACTATAATTAACGACAGTTTGATAGGATCGTTGGATTAAAATAACAGTAGAAATCCACTTGTCAGTGTCATGTGGGGTCTCAACCATTAGGCTGAACAATTATAGAGCCCTTGGATTTGGAGACTTGAAAACGAAGTGTAATTGTTATCAACTCTCTTGAGTTTCAACTAATCCAGGCTCAAATCCCAACCTGTCCACAGCTACCTCTATGATGTTGAGAAACAAACTTTACCTTTACTTTTATCTCCTATAAATTGGGCAGTTCCTTTTATCTGGATCATGGGATTATTATGATTAAATGCAGCAATGAAGGTAGAATGTCTGGTTCATAATAAATACTTGTTATTTTGATCCTTTCAGTATGATACGCTCTCGAATTTTTACTATTCCCTATACGTTTGAATTTAGATTCTGTATTGGTTTTAATATTTCTACCTAACTTATGATAAGCACTGATTTTAATGACTAAGAGAATTTGCTATGACGATTAGGTAAAAATAACTCACATGCAGGCAATATTTCATTATCTGTAGACCAGGTAGCCAGGATGTAGCAATTACTGAGTCTACTTCTTGCTTTAGTTTCACTCTTTTCAGTGTACAGGCAGTCATTTAATATTTCCAACTCATTTACTGTTGTGTAAAGTAGGGATCCTGGCAAACATTCTGCCTGGATTTTTTGTTTATTTTGTTTATTGGTGATAGTCTTGGTTTAAAATACTTAACTGTTTCCCTGAACTATGATTTCTGTGAAAGAGATCCATACACTAACTATGGCATAAGGAAAAACTGATATATCGATGGAACAGAACTGAGTCAAGAAACAAACTCTTAGGTTTACCATCTATTGATTTTTAAGGAGGGTGGCAAGATGAATTTAATGGGAGGAAGAATAGTTTTTTCAACAAATGGTGCTGGTATAACTGGATAGTCACATGTAAAAGAATGAAGTCGGACCCCTACCTCATACTAAACATAAAAATTAACTAAAATGGGTCAAATGCCATAGATAATAATTAAAACTATAAAAATCTTACAAGAAATGATAGACCTATATCTTCATGACCTTGAATTAGGCAATGGTTTCTCAGATGTGACACCAAAAGCTCAAGAACAAAAGAAAAATTGATAAATTTGACTTCATCAAAATGAAAAAGTTTTGTGCTTCAAAGGACACTGTCACAAAAATGAAAGAACAACCCACAGAATGGCAGAAAATATTTGCAAATTATATACTTAATAAGGGACTTGTATCTAGAATATATATAAACTCTTAAGACAGTAACAAGACAAATAACCTAATTAAAAATGGGCAAAGGATCTGAATAGATATGGTCAGTAAGCACATTGGCAAAATGCACACCAGTAGTCATTAGGGAAATGTGAATCAGAACCACAGTGAAATACTACTTGACACCCACTAGGATAGCTATAATCAAAAAGATAGACAATAGTGCTGGGGAGAAAGAACCTCTAATACAATTGATGGGAATATAAAATGATGTAGATGATTTGGAAGAGAATCTGACAGTTCATCAAAAGGTGAAACAGAAAGTTAATATGTGACCCAGCAATTTCATGCTTAGTGGTTCTACAGCCATTAGAAATGAAAACATATGTCCACAATAAAATGAATAAAACATGAATATTCACAGAAACATTTATTCATAATAACTCCAAAGTAGAAATTTTCCAAAACGTCCATCTACTGATAAAAGAAATGTGGTGTAATCTATACAATGGAATATTATTTGGCAACAAAAAGGGATAAAGTACTAATGGATGATAAAATACTGATGAACCTTGAAAATGTTATGCTAAATGAAGGCAACCAGTCACAAAAAATTCACATATTTATGACTGCATTTATAGATAATGTCAGTAATAGCCAGATATATAGACAGAAAATAGATTAGTGGTTGCCTAGAGCTTGAGGGATTATGGAGAAGTGGAGAGTCACTGCTGATAATATGGGGTGGCGAAATCTAAAATTACGGTGATGCCGCCCAATTTTGTGAATATATTTAAACCACTGAGGCGTAGTTTTAAATGAGCGAATTTTATGATTGTGAATTTTATCTCAATGAAGATGTTACACAAACTAAGGAAAATGCAAGGTAAATACTTTTCAAATTCACATTTGAGGTATTTTAAGACTAGAAACATGATTTCTCTAGCGGAACATAGGAATGGAGGAAGCCAGATAATTGAAACAGATCAAAGAAGAAATCTGTTTTGAGTTTTTATTAACTGTTGCGGGGCTTTTTACTTTGGGCATATGCCTATGGCATGTGTTTAGCTCAAAATATGTGCTGGAAAGCTTTTCCATTGAATAGGATCCTCGGAAATATCTTTTTAAAAGTTGTTCACGTGATCTTTAAAGTCCTATGTGCCAAGACTAGTTCCTTCTCAAGAGGCTCTTCCTCTGCCTGTATGGACTGTGGTAATGCTGGGATTCATGAAAAACTAGATTTGGGCTAGTTGGAAGCTAACCATACGTACCCGTGGTGTAGAAGGGTGGGGCATTTTGCAGGAGACTCAAAGTAACAGTTCAGTCTTAATATATCTTTATCCCATGGCCATCAATTCCATCTCTAGCTCTAGGAAGCAAATACATAGATTTTTGAAGGCAAAAGGGGGCCCAGCTGTGGTGAATTATTGCAAATCCATCCCACTGATTAAAAAAATATGCACTGAAATAACTTCAGGAGGAGAATGACAGCATAATATGGTTCCTATTTTGTGCAATTTATAATGAAAAGAGATGCAGAGAAATTATGGCTCAAGGGAGAAAATAAAAAACTTAAGTTGGAAGATAGAATCTAAGGACAAACAGTAAAGAAAATGCAATTATTTAAACTGTAGCAGAACTGGATTTAACCCCCGAACTAGTGAACACTGAGGTTCACGTGACTCCAAAAGACTTGAGGAAAAGCAATGCCACCACCAAGATGTTTTTAAAAGCAAACAGTCTTTTGTCATGTGCTAAGGCTGGGTTCTCATCTGAGGACTAAGGATCTATATGTACTAACTTACCTTATTCTTAATATCGAAGGTCCTATGTACAGAGAGGACCTTTTTTTGAGAGGCTACTCTTTCACTTCAGCAAGCCAATGGATGGACCCGCTGTGGGCACAGCCTAGGTTTTTCAGGGCTGGGCAACACTTGGGGACTTTGTCAGTTTATATCCTAAAGCATTTTATCTTGATCCCGTCCCCAAATTTGGCCTGAAGTGAACTGGCCTTGGATTGAAAGTCATTCCATTCATGGTAAAGGGCCTCAGAGCCTTGCTTACTTTTACCAGGCAGGGATCTGCACCAGCAAGAAGACTTCCAGTTTGCAGAGTTGGTTTGTGAATTTCCACCTAATGGTAAGCAGAATCATGAATCCCCGAAGATGTCCTTATACTCATCTCCTACACCTGTGAATATTTTACTTTACCTGGAAAAGACTTTGCAATTATGATTAAGTGAAGGATCTTGAATGGATGGATGGTCCTGGATTGTCTGGATGGGCCCAATGGAATCACAAGGGTTCTCAGAGGCAGGAGTGTCAGCATCAGAGATATTTGAAGATGGTGGCAGCAGGGACCATGAGACAAGGAATTCAGGCAGCCTCTTGAAGCCTGAAAATAGAAATAGATTCTCCCCTTGTATGAGTCCACTCAGGCTGCCGTAGCAAATTACCACTGGCTGGTGGCTTAAACAATGGAAATTTATTTTCTTAGCGTTCTGGAGGTTAGAAGTCCAAGATCAAGGTACTGGCAAGGCTGGTTTCTGTTGAAGTCTCTCTTCTTGGCTTAAGACAGCCGCTTTCTCATCATTGCTCTGTGCATGCATGGAAAGAGATCTTTGGTGTCTCTTCCTCTTCTTATAAAGTCACGTCCCATCAGCTCAGAGCCACACCTCTGTGACTTCATTTGACCTTAATTATCTCCTGAAAGATAATATCTCCAAGTACAGCTACATGGGAAAGGGTTAGGGCTTCAACATAGGAAATTTAGGGGACCACAATTCAGCTAATAACTCCTTATAGGCTTATAGTCTCCACAAGAAATTCAGGCCTGTTGACACTTTAAGCCCCATGAGACTTTTGACTGCAGAATTCTAAGATAATAAATTTGTATTGTTTTCAGCCACTGAATTTGAGGTAATTTGTTACAACTGCAGTAGGAAACTAATACAACATTCTCATTTGTTTTAAAACCTATTCTCCATGTGGCAGATTCATCATTATTGATAGGCTAACACAGTATATAGCTGCATTAAGGAATAAGAGCTGGCCCCACCACTCTGCCCACTCTAGTGTGTGAATGCTTGTAGACTTGTACACGGACTGGCCTCCACAGGTTTCCATTCCAAGAGGCTTTGGGAATTCCTGCAGGCCGACAACTACTTGAGATTTTTTTGTAAATTGACCTAAGTTGGGAGGACTGTATAAGTAGTTCCTTAATTTCTAAGGAACTGATCATTTTAGGATGCTTTTCTGATCCATGGGTAATGATTCACTCCTTCAAGTAATTCAGGCCCAGACCTTCATAACTGCTCCTTGTTGTCTTTTCTATTGAACTTCAGGCTTAAAAGATGGGTCTAAGGACACCTGCCATGTACGACCCAACTTCGTGTAGTTATCTGGGTGGGCCTCCAGGGGAGCAGGTATGCACCATGTCAGTGTCAAGGTGAAGGATCTCTGGAAATCTTCAAACGGGCTCCTTTCCCACAGAGGCAAAATGTTTTCTGTCCATCTTGAATTCCCACATTTCCGGGAGTTGAAGTAGGAGACGAAGTGTTAGAAGAAGGGTGGAAATAGATTAAAAGCTCATTTGGAACAAAAGGGTAGAGAGTCCTTTTAAAAGGACTTATTAATGGTTTCTAGATACATGTGGCTAACCTGAAAAGAGCAGATGATCTGTTTGGGAAGATCTGGAGGTACCAGACTTTTTTGCCCTGAATCCACAGAGAAGGCCTTGTGGAATCCTCTTATTAGCAGACAGACGGTCACATCCCCTGGATCTGTCCTGGATCTGTGTAGTGTATTCTAGAGACGAAAGGTGCCAAAAATACTAAGCACAATTAGATGGTTCTTGGCAATCTTTTCACTAATATGGAAATTGAGGTATGAGAGGGCTCCTGGCACATTTTTCTGAAAAAAAAAGAGACCAATTCAGTCATTTCACCAAAATTTCATCCCTTGGTATTATAAAATAACTGTATCATTTATAATTCAAGTTTTACTTAAAGGAATTTTTATGTGGGAGCTAGGAAAAATCTCGTGAATTTCTAGCTTACTTGCTCAGGGTGTGATTTAACTCTTTAGTTGATTTTTTTTTAACTATTCCTTGTGGGCTACCAGGAGAACGTATGCTTCCTTATTAATGCAAGTCAACAGAGCCTTCCTCTGCCAAGGATCATGCCAAAAATCGCATCGTATGAGGTTATTGGCTCTTTTCACTGTATAGTGAAACCAAACAAAGGGAACTACTTGCAAAGCCATAGAAAGTATTTTTTTTTTAAAGCGTAGGATGTTATTTGCAAAAGTGCTGCAATTTTTAGAAATATTTCACTTCTAATGAGAAAACATAAAATTCTTTTTAAAACTCACACAGATTTAAACTCTGTACATAATTTTCATCTATTTTAACTATGGCACACCGCGATTAATGCTCAGCTGAATTTTTTACGGGGCTTTCAGTGAAGAGAGTTTTGCTGTGTAATATCCCAAATTCTCTGTATTTTTCTCCTTTGGCAAATTTTGTACACATTTACTCAGATCTCCTCTTTTTTGATCATGTAGAAAATAACCAAAAGATCATACTTGATATTCCAGTTAGAAGCATATCATTTTTCCTTTCCTTTGACTGGAATGGTATAATTGGGAAATAACTTCTGGGCTTCATGTAGCTTAAAAATTGGCAAGAAATTGTCATATTTACATAGTGGATATCAAAAAAACAGTCCTCTGTAACGAAGGCAGGTTCTGTAAGGGTTATGTCACTGTGGAATTAGATGGAATAAAAGGACATGATTAATTTAAACAGGTTCCAAATAAACAGTTGGCTTAAGATTTTTTATTTGTGTTTTGCTTTTCACTTTGCCTCATAATGGTGAACACAACCACCTAGTAAGAAAAACATTTTCCCCCTGAATTAGTAGTTCTTTGTTATGATCTTTTTCAAAGGTGTGGAGGGTTGGGTGGGGGAGGTATTGCTTGGTCAAGGCCCCCGAATCTCCTGGAAGTGAGACTGAGATACATTTGAGGTACGTTTTCCCCATTTTATTGAGACAAAATTGATAGAAAACACTGTGAAAGTTTACGGTGCATCACGATCTGACCTCCATATATTCTGAAATGATTCCCACAGTAAGTTTATTAACATCCATCATCTCATATAGATACAAAAAAAGAAAAAAGAAAAATGTTTGTTTCCTTATGATGAGAACTCTTAGGCTCTACTCTCTTAACAACTGTCACATATACCATACAGCAGCATTAGCTGTGGGCAACATAGTGTACATTCCACCCCCAGTACTTACAACTGGAAGTTTGTGCCTTTGACCACCTTCTTCCGATTCTCCTGCCCCTTCTGGTAACCACAAATCTGGTCTCTTTTTCTATGAGTTTGGATTTATTATTTTTTATTTTTTATATATATATACTTTTTAGATTCCACCTATAAGTGAGATCATACTATATTTGTCTTTCTGGCTTATTTAACTTAACATAATGACCTAGGGTCCATCCATGTTGTCACAAATGGCAGGATATCCTTTTTTATGGTTGCATAATATTCCATTACATATACATACCAACGTTTTTTAGCCATTCATCCGTTGATGGATGCTTAGGTTGTTGCCATATCTTGGCTCTTGTGAATAATGCTGCTGTGAACATGGGGGTGCACATAGCTCTTTGACACAGTATTTCATTTCCTTTGAATATATTCCCCAGAATGGAATTGCTTGATCATATGTTCTGTTTTTAATTTTTTGAGTAACCTCTGTTGAGTTTTCTATGTTGGTTGTACCAACTTACATTCCCATCAACAGTACACAGGCTTACCTTTTCTCTACATCCTCACCAATATTTGTTGTCACTTACCTTTTTGAAAATAGTCATTCTAATAGGCATGAAGGTGGTATCTCGTTGCAGTTTTTATTTGCATTTCCCCTTATGCTTTGTGATGTTGAGGACCTTTTCATATACCTGTGGAGCATTCATATATCTTCTTTGGAAAAATGTCTATTCAGGTCTTTTGCCCATTTTAAATCATTTTTTCCCTATTGAGCTGTATGAGATTTTTATATATTTTGGATATGAACTCCTTATCAGATAATCTGATTTGCAGATATTTTCTCCTATTTGGTAGGTTACCTTTTCTTTTTGTTGATGATTTCCTTTGTCATGCAGAAGCTTTTTAGTTTGGTGTAGTCCTACTTGTTTTTTATTTTGTTGCCTTGTGCTTTAGGTGTCCTATCCAAAACGTCATTGACAAGAACCATGTCAAGAAATTTCTATCCTATGTTTTCTATAGGAATTTTATGGTTTTCTATCTGAAATGTTTTTTTTTTAAGATTTTTATTTATTTATTTGACAGAAGGAGACAGCGAGAGAGGGAATACAAGCAAGGGGAGTGTGAGAGGGAGAAGCAGGCTTCCCGCCAAGCAGGGAGCCCAATGTGGGGCTCGATCCCAGGACCCTGGGATCATGACCTGAGCCAAAGGCAGACACTTAATGGCTGAGCTACCCAGGCGCCCCTGAAATGTGTTTTTAATAAAATGCCTTATCCATAAGATTGGGATTTATCATTAAGATTATTTCCTTTTTCTTTCAGAAAGATCTGGGATGATAATGCTAATGACAGTAATCATAATTTCCATTTATTGAGTGCTTACCAGATAACAGGCACTCTGCCAAGTGCTCTTTTCGTATTATCTCTCTTTATTCTCTCAACAAGTTTGTGCTATAGATACTATTACTACCTCTATTTTATTAATTGAAAAACTGAGGATTTGAGAGATTAAGTACTTTGTGCAAGGTTGTGTAGCTACACTGGGCCATAATCAGGATTTGAACTTGTAACTTACTGAAGAAGTGGTTCTAGTTTATAGTTTAACCATTAAGGTATCGTGATCACTTGAATTATCAGGGCCTTATTGTCATCAACTATAAATATTGGGATTAGATAGATCAATGAGTAAACAACGTTATATAAACTGGGAATGTGCTTGGTTCACAAATTCTTGTTGAACATGAAAAATATTTTTAAAAAACGTTTGTGGTAGTAACAGATTTTTTAATCAAGAGAGTTTTTACAAAAATCTGAATTCTGAATGTTTCATGAAAACTCAGAATCTGTCATCCCTGGCTTACATTCTGTCACCACAGTGACTGGCTAGAGCTGAGTGTGTCAATCCCTGTAAAGAAGATGGGCCCTTTCAGTTCACCATTGTGCCTACTGGGAGCTTCACTCATTCAGGCTGTTTCCCTGATTCCTGTAGGCATTTGAGTTTTGGCTCCAGGATTAGCTGATTCTTAATGTTTATTTGGTTTTCGATTGAGTGATTCTTTATCCATACTACAAGCTTATCCTCCTGGTAAACTAACTTTCCTATTACCGAAACATGGCCTCAGTGTATAATAACTGGAAATCTCTTTGGAAGTTCCCATTATAAATTTATAGAACTAGACATAAAATCCATCCTGAATTCCTTTCTGAGGAAATACAAGAGCTGCAATGTGCCAGTTTCTGCCAAGCATTCTTAAGAGCATATCACACAAAAGTTACACAGTATCTTAATGGTCACGTTAAATTAAAGTGAAAGCCTTGTAGAAGACAATGAAATACATGTGTGTTTTGTAAGGGTAGTTTTTTATTTCTACATGAGCTGTGGATGAATGACATGCTGAATCTAAATAATGGAATTGGTTATTTGTTTTCTAATTGATGCTTTACTTAAGGTGAGTTTCTCCCATTGGCTATTAAAAAAAAATCTATTGGTGAAGATGCTTATGGAAAATGTGATAGGATTTTTTTCTTTATAAAATATTTCATAACGTTGTAAAATTTCTAGCATCAATTCAATTGTGGTGTCCATTTTTTTTTAAGCTGGCGAACTAACTTCTGAAGCCATGCCTTCACTGCGTGCGCGCGCGCGCGCGTGTGTGTGTGTGTGTGCTTGTGCGCGCATGCGTTTCCCCCTAACAAGAGATAAACAAAATTAAATACAAAAGAATTGAATCAGGCCAAAACATGTGACACGATGGTCTTGTTTCCATCACACATAGAAACAAACAGCTTGTTTTAATAATCAAATACGTTTCCTAAGGGTCTTGTTAAATTGCTGAATGTAAATTGCAATTGGAATTGACTATTAAAGATCTTGGTAGAGTAGGTTAAACATCTGTTCAATTTATTACAATTTTATTTGTACTTCAGCTGTAACTGGGGCAATTAAGCCAATCAGAGCAAGCAAATCAAATCTAATTTACACTCTAATGGACTCAAAATGAATGAACAAACACTGCACTACTAGATCCAAATGATTAAACATGTCTCTAAGGATTTTTTTTTTTCTATTTCAGTATAGAAAATCATGGTGTTCATACTATAATTAACCACCTAAGGATGATGGAAACAAATCTGAACATCCCTTTATTTTTTCATGTTTTTATAAAATTGCTAAGTAAAAATCAAGAACACAATAAATTAGCATCCTTCTTAACTCGGACAACTTTACTTACAAAATCATTCGTTAAATCCAATATCTGAGTGCCAGAATTTTTTCTATTGGGGTACAGTTGGCATACAATATTATATTGCCTTCAGGTGTACAACATAGCAATTCGACATTAATATACATTATGAAATGTCCTCCACAATCATTGTAGCTCTCATCTGTCACCATATGAAGTTATTGCTCTATTATTGGCTATATTCCCTGTGCTGTACTTTACATCCCTGTAATTTATTTTTATAACTGCAAGTTAATACTTCTTAATCCCTTTTATTTCACCCATCCCCCATCCCACTATCCCCTGGCAACCACCAGTTTCCTTTATCTGTAAGTATTTCTGTTTTGTTTGTTCATTTGTTTTGTTTTGATTCCGTGTATAAGTGAAATCATATGATATTTGTCTTTCTTTGACTTGTTTCACTTACCATAATGCCTTCTAGGTCCATTCATATTATAACTGGCAAGATTTCATTTCTTATTATGGTTGAATAATATGCCATTGCATACACATGCCACATCTTCTTTATCCACTCATCTGTTGATAGACATTTAGGTTGCTCCCACATCTTGGCTATTGTAAATGCTGCTGCAATGAACATAGGTTGCATATATATTTTTTAATTAGTGTTTTTTCTTTTCTTTGGGTAAATACTGAGGGGTATAATTGCTGGATCGTATGGTAGCTCTATTTTTAGTTTTCTGAGAAACCTCCATACTGTTGTCCATAGAGGCTGCCCCAACTTACATTCCCACCAACAGCACTCAGCGGTTCCTGTTTCTCCACATCCTCACCAACACTCAGTATTTCTTGTCTTTTGGATACTGGCTATTCTGACAAGTTTGAGGTAACATCTCATTGTGACTTGGATTTGCATTTCCCTGATGATGAGTGACATTGAGCATCTTTTCATGTGTCTGCTGACCATCTGTATGTCTTCTTTGGAAAAATGTCTGTTCAGGTTCTCTGCCCATGTGTAATCGAATTGCTTGTGGGGCTTTTTTGGTATTGAATGGAATGAGATCTTTAAATGTTTTGGATATTGGGGCGCCTGGGTGGCACAGTCGTTAAGCGTCTGCCTTCGGCTCAGGACGTGATCCTGACGTTATGGGATCAAGCCCCACATAAGGCTTTTCTGCTTGTGTTCCCTCTTTCGCTGGCTGTCAAATAAATAAATAAAATCCTTTAAAAAATTAAATAAATAAATAAATAAATAAATAAATGTTTTGGATATTAACCCCTTATTGATCATTTCAAGTATCTTCTCCATTCAATAAGTTGCCTTCTGGTAGTTTCCTTCCCCGCAAAAGCTTTTTAGTTTGATGTAGCCACGATTGCTTAGTTTTGCTTTTGCTGCCCTTGCCTGAGACAGGTAAAAAAAAAAACAAAAAAACGAACACTGCTAAAACTGATGTTCAAGAGTATCTTGTTTCGTTTTAGAATTTTTAGGGTTTCAGGTCTTACGTTTAGGTCTTTAATCCATTTTGCGTTCATTTTTGTGTAAGATGTAAGGAAATGGTCCAGTTTCGTTCTTTTGCATGTAGCTGATAGAGAAAATTTTTATATATAATTTTTTTTTTTTTTTTGCCTTAGCCCTGGGCTGTACTAAGGAAGAGTAATAATGGACTTAGTATTGTCAGTTAAAATTTTGTTGATCTTTGCTGGGCTCATACAATTTAGAAACGGCAACTTGACAATACAGAAATGTGCTATTTAGCACAATGTCTGGACGGAACAAGATAACATCCGTCTTATCAGGAACTTGGGGTCACTGAAGCTTCCAATAATACACAGGAGAGCACATCCCCAACCACAAGTGGAATGTTGCAAAGGGAACACTAGGATTTGGATGGAGCTCTAGGCTGACCTAATAGGAATGTTGGGGCAGGTGCTACTAGGTTCAGCAAATACTAAACAGAATACCGTTATGTAATATGCACCAGATTGAATAAAAATTATCATGAAATAATAACATAGCAGGCAGTGTGTTAGGATCTTTTATAGACAGCTGACCGTAGTTGGTGAACAAAAATGTCTACATTTGGGAAAATGACCATAGAGTCAGCATCTTATTTTGTCTAATTTTTACAAGGTTTTTAACACCCTCCAACTGACCCTTCAGTAAGCTCCCTGGTGACACTTGTATGATTTGGTTTGGGATTGGAGGGCTTGGCAGATGCCAAGTGGTCCATTGTTTTGCCTCCAGTGTTTGATGAAAGCAAGTTCAGCAAGGTCCAGTTCCTCAAAGGAAAGGGTTTACAATGGACTTTGGCCATGTGTCTTAGAACACATTAAGTCTGGCTCAAGGAAAGCCACCGAATCAAGGAAAGACAGATCCAGGCTAGATCTCCACTACTGCACCTCACATGTGTACTTCTCTCCTCCTAGATGTCTTCTTTGCAGTACCTAGGAAACTTGCCTACTGTACCCAACCCTTTGCTGCGCCAATCAATCGTTGCTAACTGCTTTAGAAAAAGCAACAATTATTTATCAAGAAGTTAACACAAACAGTCATAGGCTCAGTCCCATGCCTTCAGAGAATGTATTGTATTATGTCTGGGTAAGTCCCTCCCTCCTTCCTTTCTTAGTCCCTCAAATAATTTTGAGGTGCCATTTAGTGCCAGGTGCCAGGATGGTCCCAAGAATATAATTATGAGCAAGAAAGACCTGTTCCCTGACCTCACAAAGCTAGGAAGGAAGCAAAAGCATCCATTAAATATGCATACAATGAATGTGAAAATGAAACCTCAGTAACAATTACAAAGGTAAAAGCAGAGTACAAGGAAAACACAGACCATATTCAAGTCTTCCTGCCCAGCTAGGGTAGGGAAGGCTTTCTGGTGAAGGTCAGGGAAGATCTATCAGGCTGAGAAATGAAGGTGAAATTGGGGTTACACAGGTAAAGAGAGGAAGAAAGAGGGTTCCAGACAGAGGAGACAGGTATATAAGAATACCTGGAAACCGTCTGAAAGTATGATACTTGAGAGACACTGAGGGAAGCCTGTGGCTGAGAAAGCCTATGACAGCCGTGTGAGCTGGGACTTCTCAGAGGGGTGGGGAGGAGCTGGGATTTATAGAACCTGTAAACCACGTTAAGGAAGGTTGCCTTTACGTTAAAAGCACTACAGACTATTAGAGATACTTAAGCAGAAGTTCAAACATCACTCTGTCTACAGGGAGGAGAATAAATTCATTGGAGCGAAGCAAGAGCGCCGGTACCAGCAGACGGGTTGGGAGATCGTAGACTCCAGTTGCAGGAAGATGCTGGCTTAGGTCAGGCTAGTCCGTAGTAATGAAGACAAGTGCATAGACTGGGGGGAGGGGGGTGTAAAGGCACACATTTTGGTTTTGAGTTACTCTTTCTTTGAGGCACTGTATGTTAACCATTGATTTTAAGCTTTACCCCCCTTAAAGGACAAACTTCTCCAACCCAAGTTTATCTTTTCTTCCCCTTTCTTACCCCCTGGCTTTACCTTCCTCTGCTGTTGTCTTATCCACACAGTGGAACCCAATTTGACTTGGAGGGAAAAAAAACCACCTAAACCAAACCTTTAAACTCTGATGCTTCTTTTCAGCTGAATGGTCCATTTCTTTTCTGTTGCTGTTTTTGGTGGAGCAGCTATGGAGCCGTGAGAGGTAGAAGGAGGAGGACTCGAACACATTTGGAACATGGCCAAGACATCTTTACCTTTGTGGAGTCTTGATGAAATCTGGCTGTTATGAATCCTAAGTGAGTCTCATGATGTTTTCCAAGCAAATGAGACCACTTTGTAAAAAGCAAAAGCGTCTTCTCACCAGGAAAGGGGGCCATGTGCAAGAGGAGGAGGTGTAAATGGAGAGGAGCCATGAGCCCTTGGAGAAACTACGTGATGTAACAGCCCCACTACACTGCCTCATTTGTGCTGGAAAATTTTAAATAGTCAGAGAAATATAATCCTTTCCCATTAGCATAGCAACAAGTATGTTCTCAGCATAATAAACGTGGTTCCAGGGTGGCATTCAGCTCCATTTTGCATGCCCTTCTGTCTCACCTTTTATCACCGATGCCATTGAAGTCCTAATGGAGAGACAGCCTTTGAAAGAACCCCGCTGGCTTTTTGGCTGCCTGTTGGCAACAGAGGAGACAAGGAGGACGAGAATATACATTTGTAAAGTTCCATTTGCTTATCTTACTTAGGGACAGCATTTTCTCCTTTCAAGCTCGTCTCCCAGCCACTGTAATTAGGCTTTCCGGAAACAGTCTTGCAGCTGTCTTGACATCACAATAGCATTTTGATAAGCTCGGACAGTTACCAGTTCATCCGTCTGGCAAGACACGGCTGCATACCCAAAAGTTTCGCTGTATCCTGGTGGATGCCATTGGTTCTCAAAGGGAAATGGAAATATTTTTATAACAATATGCAAAAAGTCATTGAGAAGCAGACTTAGGGTGTCAAAACTTCTGTCTTCAAACCTAGCAACCAGTCTTCTCATATTAAATCATTAATTTTCCAGGGCGTAAATGAGCCTAGAGTTCTTTCATTAATGAGTAGGCAAGGCAAAAGATCAGAGAAAGAGGGAGGGCATGTGACACCGAGGGAGATGTACATGGACAAAGGGAGAGGACAAGAAAGGTGAGAGGGAGAGCAGTGTCTTGAGTTGTAAGCTTCCTGAGGTCAAGATTCAGGTCTCCAGTACACTGCTGCTTTTGAATGTGATCTCGTATAGCCATGCTGGGACTGTGACTAGTAGGAGCTCACCCCCATTAAGCATCAGTGGGTTTGCAGTCAGACTTTATCATGTATCAAGGTCTTCTATAATGGGACAATCTTGAATTCAACCAGAATCACCTATGGCAGTGACTTCAGGAGCCTTTTCATTTATGTGGAGTAGGGTTATTCAATAAGACTCGCAATGATGATGGAAACCGTCTATTTTTTGCTGTCAAAGCATGTAAAATGTGACTAGTGCAAGTAAGAAATTGAATTTTTTAATTTTAAATTTTAATTGACTTAACTACATCTGTCTGCTGGCTACCATATTGGACAGTGCAGTGTGGAGGGCTGCGGTTACTTGCAGTAAGGAGTCATATACCCTCCCATCTGAAGAGAAAATACAGTCATCTCCCTCCATCCCAAGACTAGAATTAGTCTGCAGTCATTAACTTAATGCTCTGAAATAAACCTCACACTCTCAAATGGAAATGAAAGGCATCTGGGGGACAGAACAATGCCTCAAGCCCTTGGGCAAAAGCCGTGACCCTTGCTCTTGAGGAGTTCACTCCATTTCTTCTGAAAATCTAGTCATTGCAAATCTTTCTACCATCACTGCAGAAGGAGAATAACTTGCTTTTGATGAACACCTGTAGGACCAGCATGGCGCTGAGTCTCTCCTTGAGAGATCCTTACTAACTAGATGCAATATGTGTTCTAAAAAAGGGAGTCCTCAGATTTTCCTGTAATAGGATTATCTTTATTATGAGATGTGATTTCTTGATATCGGGAGGCAAGAAAGCATATCCCCCCCTCGGATTGCTGTTTTGTGGTTGCTTTTAATAACCCTTTCGCTTCTAAGACCCTTCGTTTGAGCCATAGCACGGTTATGTATGTCTTTCAGAAAACATCTGACTGAGTTCTGCTGTCATCGACTCATTGAGGCATTAATGATAAGGACAGTAGCTATTCTGGGCCAGCTTTTGCCCCCTGGTCCTTGCGCTCTGCCTGTGTGTATCAGTAGAAGTGGTGATGTAGGCAAAAGGGGGGGGGGGAGGCAGCATTTGGCCCATTGATTTCACCGCAGCTGCTAGAACAGAAATGCCAACGCAAAGCTGAGCCACTAATTGGAAATGGAATAAACTGAAGAAATATTGGTTCAAATGGCAGCTATATTTTTTAAAGAGAAGATTTCAGTTGAAATGCCATAGGAGACAGTTAGCCAAAACATTTGTCTGTGGAAATTTCTCTTCTCAATTTTATTCAGATTTACAGCTGGGTGCTAAGTGAAGCATTTCTTGAGAACACATGCCATGGATAAACCAAGATGTTTATTTTCCTCAGTAGCAGATCAGACTGAACTCACAACAAATAGTTCAATTAGCATGATTACTAATAGGCTGATTAATGCAGGCTACAGTGAATGAAATAGGATGTGTTAGAACTGAGCTCCTCGGTGGGCCATACCAACCATGAAGCTGTGAGCCGAGCAAGACACTTGCAGCCCGTTTTCAGTTTTTAAGGAACATCAGGGTGAGAAAGGGTCAGATGGAGGACGTGTCTGCTTGTTCTGTAAAACTGCTACTTACTCGATACATTGTGCATGATACTGTTCCCCGGCTCTTACCCAAGGACTTCCAGGCTGAGTGCCACAGTCCTCTTTGAATCTGGTGTCAGAAAAACACTTGCTTCTCCTGGTGAACTACCTTACTTCCTTCTCTCAGGCAACAAAATTCCACAGCTAATTTTCATGTTGGTTTTGCCCTGAACTCCTGGCAACTCAGCTGAATTCGCATTCAATTACATTATAAACCTTGGCTTTTACTCCCCCTCCCCCCATCGGGTTAAGGACAAACCCCAAAGATACCGGTCGTCAGTGGGATTTATGCCTCTCCTTTCCGAGTATTCTTGAACAAGTCCCCCTTTCTTTCTGAGCCCGAATTGACTCATCTGTGAAGTGGGCAATAATTGTTTTTTCATAGGTGTTTTGCTCCAGTGATGATTCATAGTAAACATTTAAACATGCTAAATATACGGTTGTATGGTGACAGATGGTAGCTACACTTGCCGTGAGCATAGCATAATGTATAGAGAAGTAGAATCACTATGTTGTACACCTGAAACTAATGTAACATTGTGTATCAGCTGTACTCAAAACAAATTTTTTTAAACTTTCAAAAACCAAAAATGCTAATTATTGAATTTTAAATTATTTTTTCAATTGGCAACTTAAGGATGCCTGAGTGGCTCAGTCAGTTAAGTATCTACCTTTGGCTCAGGTCATGAACCCACGGTCCTGGGATCAAACCCCCCATCGAGCTCCTTGCTCAGCAGGGAATTTGCTTCTCCCTCTGCCTCTGCTCCCCCTGCTTGTGCTCTCTCTCTCTGTCAAATAAATAAATAAAATCTTTAAAAATATCTGCAACTTAATCTAAATCATAAACCATATTTGGAAGCAAGTATAACATTAAGGAGCCAATCAAAATATGGTTGGGGGTCATTATTTCAAGGACTAACCAAAATGGATACACTGACATTGCTTTTCTCGTGTATTTACAGTTCCTTTTGAAGTTAAAATTTACATGGAGTGAAATGTACAAATTCTGTGTACATCTCAGTGAATTTCAACAATGTATATACTTATGTAGCCTATACCCCTATTAAGATGTAGAACATTTTTATTACCCATGAAATTTCCCTTAGACCTTTTTAAGTCCACACCTCCTCAAAGCTTTTGTGAATCCTTTCACTGTGGAGTCCTTTTGCCTGTTTTAGAAATCCATATACACGGAATCCTACAGTGTATATTCTTTTCTGTCTTCTTTTGTTCAACAGAGGTCTTGAGATTCATCCATGTTTTTGAGATAGACGCTATGTATCTTTTAATGCTAAGTATCTCCTGTTGTATGAAGATACCATAAATTATTTATTTTCCTGTTGAGGGACATTTGACTGTTTCCAGCTTCTGGCTATTATGAGTAACGTTGCTGTGAACATTCTTGTACTAGCCTTTTGCTAGTCCTATGTTTTCTTCACTCCTGGAAAATTTCATAAGCGTGAAAAGACTGTATAAAGTAAGTTGTACCGTTTTACATTCCCACCAGCAAAAGAAGAATGTTCCTTGCCAAGATTGGATGTTACCAGATTTTTTAAAAACAATACAAAAAACACGCTTTTATATATTTATATTTATATATTTGTAAATTTTCAATTTTTGAATAATTTTAGATTTATGGAATTATTTGAGATGCTGTAGAGACTTGCAATATATCCCATACTTAGTTTTCCCCGTGATGAACATCTTACATTAGTATGGTACATTGCCACAATTAATGAATCAATATTGACACATTAAGAAATAAACTAAAGCTCATATTTTATTCAGATTTCTTCGGTTTTCCCCTAATGTCCATTTTCTGTTCTTGGATGTCATCCAAGGTACCACATTACATTCATTAACCGTATTTGCTTAGGCTCCTTTCGGCTGTGACAGTTTCTCTGACTTTCCTTGTTTTTGACGACCTTGAAAGTTTTCAGGAGTACTGGTATTGCCTAGAATGTCCCTTAGTCGAGATTTGTCTGCTGTTTTTCTCAAGACGAGTTTGGTGGAGGGAGATCACAGAAGTGAAATGCCTTCTCATCACGTTATATAGAGCATGTGTACCATCAGTAGGTTTTATTACTGTTGAGGTTAATTTTGATCACTTGGTTGAGGTAGAGTTTGTCTATTTTTGCTACTCTTCTCTTTCTTCCTTTCCATATTATACTCAAAAAGGAAGTCACTATGCACAGACCACACATAAGAAGTATGAAATTAGGCTGTACCTCCTTAAGAATGGAGTAGTTACAGAAATTATTTTGAATTCTTCTGCACAGGTGGTTTGTCTACTGTCTTAATTTCTTAATCATATCAGTATGAATCCATTGATACTTATTTTATACTTTGGGCTGTAATCCTGTACTGACTTTTTTTTTTTTGGTTGCTAAATTGTTCCATCTTTGGCCATTGGGAACTCCTTCACTGGGCTCCTGTGACACAGGACATCATGGTAGGTGCCATTTCTTTCTTGGTATTTTCTCACTTCTCAGCATTACAAAATGCTCTAGAGTTATCTGGTACACTTCCTGCCTCTGTCTGAACCAGCTGTTTCTCCAAGGAGCCCGGGTTCCTTATAGTGATTTTACTGGAGTACAGTCTTTAGACATCAAGATCTGCCTGCCAGGTGTGCTCATCATTACCGTGCTATTCTTCGAAGGCCCTCTCAGTGGCCAGAGCAAGGAAATAGGTGTGCGTACTATCCTACGTCTGTACGCATATCTGCAAATATTTCTGTATGTGACCATCTGTGTCTGTATAAAGCTAGATATGAACTAATACAGATGTCTCTGATCCATCACCACGGTAGCATTCTAGCCTACGTCCTGCCCTTATCTGTAACCTCCCACAGCAACCATGAGAGGCCTGCAGCCCAATCTCTACTATCCATTATTTTTTCCCCTAAATGCTATTGGTGCTGTATTTTTAAATGCATCACCAAATCTAAGGTCATGTAGATTTTCTCCCATGTTTTTTTTCCCTGAAGTTTTATGGATTGGCATCCTAGATTTTGGTCTGTGATCCCTTTGGAATTAATTATGTATATAAGGTTTGTGCCTAGATTTATTTATTTATTTATTTATTTATTTATTTATTTATTTATTTTGCATATGGACATCTAATTGTTCTCGTATCTTTGTCTAAAAGTCTTATTTCTCCATCAAAGGGCCTTTGTTCCTTTTCTCAAAAATCAGTTGATGGCGTTCATGTGAGTCTATTCTGTTGCATGTATTCGTATGTCCATCCTTTCACCAATACAGCACTGTCTTGATTATTGTAGACTTACAGCTATCTTGAAATCAAGTATTGTGAGTCTTCTAAACTCATTCTTTTCAAGGACTGTGTTGGCCACTCTAAGTCCTCAATATTCCAAATAAATGTTAGATCAAATTGTTGAGATCTACAAATGAGCCTGCTAGGATTTTGCTGGGGCTGAAGTTAAAATTATAGGTCAAGCTGGGAAAAAGAAATGTCTTACAATACTAAGTCTTTCAATCCAAGAGCAGAAAGTATCTATTTATGTAGGTCTTCATAAGTCTTTATTAAGTTTTATGGTTTTCTGCTTATTGATCTGTATATATCTTTTGTTAAATTCATACCTAAATAAATCATTTTGGGGGCTACTAAAATTGTATTGTGTTTTTAACTTCAAATTCCAATTATTTGTGGTAGGTGTGTAGGAAAGCCAATGAATTTTGTGTATTAACCTTGTACCCTGAAGCCATGTTGTAATCACTTAGTTCCAGGAGATTTTTTTGGGTGGTGGATTCTTTGGATTTTCTACATAAACAATTGTGTCATCTGTGAAGAAAGATACTTCTATTTCTTCCTTTCCAGTTAGCGTATCTTTTATTTTTATTTTTTTGCACTAGTAGGTCTTCCAGTACAGTGTTGAATAGGAGTGGTGAGAGGAAACTTCTTGTGTTATTTGTCATCTTAGGGGGAAAGCATCCAATTTCCATCACTAAGTTTGATGTTAGCAGATTTTCTTTTAGATACTCTCTATCAAGCTGAGAAAGTTTCTTTCTATTCCTAGTTTGCTAAAAGTTTTTGTTTTTTTTAATCATGAATGGGTGTTTGGTTTTGTAAAATTTTTTTGTGTCAATTTATAGAAACATATAATTTATCTTGTTTAGTCTGCTGATGTAATGGATTACATTGATTTTGTTAAACCAGATTGTATACCTAGAATAAATCACACTTGGTCATGGTATGAAATTCTTTTTATGCATTGTTGGATTCTATTTACTAATAATTTGTGGTAATTTTATGCATATGTTCATAAAAGATATTAGTCTGTAGTTTTCCTTTCTTGTAATGTTTTTTTTTCCCCCTCTGGTTTTGGTGTTAGGGAAATGCTGGCCTCATAGAGCATACTCATAGAGTAAGTTAAGAAATGTTCTCTTTGCCTTTATTTTCTGGAAAATATGGTGATGAGTTGGTATAATTGCTTCCATACATATTTAGTAGAAATCACCAATGAATCCATCTGGGCCTGGTCTTTTTTTTTTCTTTTTTGAAGGTTAAGAATTACTGATTCAATGTCTTTACTAAATGTAGGGGTATTGAGGTTATTTATTTCTCCTTGTATGTTTTGCTAGTTTGCATCTCTCAAGAAATTAGTCCATTTCATGTAAATTATCAAATATGTGGGTGTAAAGTTTTTTACAGTTTTTTATTATCTTTTTAATGTCCATGGGATTAGTAAACATTGGCCCCTCTTTCAATTCTGATTTACCTTTGCTCTCTTTGTTAGCTAAAAGTTTTTCAATTTTATTGATCACTTAAATAAATAAGGTTTGATTTTTATTGGATTTATTATTTTCCTGTTCTCAATTTTATTGCCATATTCTCTAATTGTGGTAATTTCTTTACTTGTGTTTGCTTTATGTCTAAATTGCTCTTCTTTCTTTAGTTTCCCTAGGTGGATGTTTTGGTTATTGATTAGGTTGTTACTCTTTTTATAATCTATGTGTTTCATGCCATACATTTCCTTCGCGCCATTGCTTTTGCTACATCTCAGAAATTTGGTAATTTACATTCAGTTTCCATTTAGTTTACAAAATTTTTATTTTTGAGACTTCTTTGATCCATGTCTTATTTTGAAGTATATTCTTTATTTTCAAATATCTGGAGATTTTCTAGCTATCTCTCTATTACTGATTTCTAGTTTTATTCCATTGTGATCTGAGAACATATTTTGTATGATTTCTTTCTTTCAAGTTTGTTAAGGTGTGTCGTATGGCCTGAACGTGGTCTGTCTTGGTGGTAGTTCCATGAGAACTTGAGAAGAGCATTCATTCTGCCTTTTTTTTTTTTTTTTTAGTTTGCTTACCCTTTCTTTTTTATTGAGACATAATTGACATAATATTATATTAGTTTCAGGGGTACAACATATTGATATATATACTGTGAAGTGATCACTGCGAAGTGATCTTTTTTTTTTTTTGAGAGGAGTATTCTGAAATTGTCAGTTAATTCAAGTTGATTGATAGTGCTGTTTAGCTTAACTATATCCTCATTGGTTTTTCCTTGTTTGAGCTATTAAGTACTGACAGGAGGTGTTGAAGTCTCTATAACAGTGAATATGTCTATTTCTTCTTTCAGTTCTATCAGTTTTTGTTTCACTGTTGTTCCTCTATTGTTAGGTGCATACATGATTAGGACTGCTACATCTACTTTGTGTGAAATTAATATAGCTATTAATATAGCTACTTCAGCTTTCTTTTCTTTACTGTTAGCATGGTGTAGCTCTCCTTTTGCTCTAAGCCTGTCCATGTTTAAAGTGGGCTTTGTTTTTGTTTTTGTTTTTACAAGTAACAGAGTTTTGTCTTTTCTTTTTGTAAACTACTCTCAGAATCTCCATCTTGGATTTTTTTTTTCTTCAAGATTTTATTTAAATTCCAGTTAGTTAACCTACAGTGTAATGTTAGTTTGAGGCATAGAATTGAATGGTTTAACACTTACATACAACATCTGCTGCTGTCATACAACATGACAAGTGTCCTCCTTAAACCCTATCACCTATTTCACTCATTTCCCCTCCACCCCCACCTCCCCTCTGGTAACCGTCAGGTTGTTTTCTATAGTTAAGAGTCTATTTCTTGGTTTGTCTCTGTCTTCACCAACCCCCATGTTCATTTGTTTTGTTTCTTAAATTCCACATGTGAGTGAAATCATGTGGTATTTGTCTTTCTCTGACTGATATTTCACTTAGCATAATACTCTCTAGCTCCATCCGTTTCACTGCAAATGGCAAGATTTCATTCTTTTTGATGGCTAAGTACATATATATGAATACACACACACACACACACACACACACACACAACTTCTTTAACCATTTATCAGTTGTTGAACATTTGGGCTCTTTCCATAATTTGGCTATTGTAGATAATGATGTTATAAACATGGGGGTGTAAGTATCCCTTCAAATTAGTATTTTTTTTAAAGATTTTTTTTTAAATTTTTTATTATGTTAATCACCATACAGTACATCCCCGGTTTCCGATGTAAGGCTTGATGATTCATTAGTTGTGTATAACACCCAGTGCACCATGCAATACATGCCCTCCTTACTACCCATCACCAGTCTATCCCATTCCCCCACCCCCCTCCCCTCTGAGGTCCCCAGTTTGTTTCTCATAGTCCATAGTCTCTCATGTTTCATTCCCCCTTCTGATTAACCCCCCTTTCTTTATCCCTTTCTTCCCCTACCGATCATCCTAGTTCTTATGTTCCATAGATGAGAGAAATCATATGATAGTTGTCTTTCTCTGCTTGACTTATTTCACTTAGCATTATCTCCTCCAGTGCCGTCCATGTTGTAGCAAATGTTGAGAACTCGTTCTTTCTGATAGCTGAGTAATATTCCATTGTATATATGGACCACAACTTCTTAATCCAGCCATCTGTTGAAGGGCATCTCGGCTCCTTCCACGATTTAGCTATTGT
>NW_024425675.1:18492977-18494999 GCF_017311325.1 Ursus maritimus
TCAATTCTACTCATCATTTTGACCATCGTTACTCTGAATTCCATTTCTGATACTTTGGTTACATCCATATCCATTATTTCTGTGGCAGAGGCCAGAGACTCACTCTCTTGTCTTGCTGGGGGGGGGGCTTCTCCTTCTTGTCATTCTGATGAGGAGAGGTTGCAGGGTTGTCCAGAGCCCAAATTATTGACTGGGTCCCAGGCCGTTCCCCTTGTTTTATAGGGATCTTAGGGATGTGGGCTTCTTCTTTAAAGATTTTATTTATTTATTTATGTGGCAGCCAACCAACGAGAGAGGGAACAGCAGCAGGGGAGTGGGAGAGGAAGAAGCAGGCTCCCAGTGGAGGAGCCCGATGAGGGACTCCTTTCCGGAACGCTGGGATCATGCCCTAAGCCGAAGACAGGCGCTCCATGATGGCGCCACCCAGACGCCCGGGTTGTGGGCTTCTTGATTTCTCAGCCTGCCTTCTGTGTTCTGGGGGAGGGGCCTGCCACGCCGATACCCAGGCAACCCTGTTTGGGTAGAGTCTCTGCGTCCCCTGCGAGGGGGGATGGGGATGGGCACTCTCTGAGCCGGTATTTCCAGGCTTTTGTTCTCTGGCGGCTTTCCCTGGCGGTTTGCTGTGCCTCTTCTGAGAGTCAGAGCAGCAGATGCCAAATTTCAGCCTCTGTCACAGAACAGAGGGATTGCGGCCCGTTCTCTACTAATGTTCTGGCCACTTTAACTCTGTTACTGTTGGTGCTGCTCAACCCTGCAGCGTCCCGGGATGTGCGCCCCACACCCGGCGTCCCAGCCCTCACTTCCAGGGCCGGCAGGTCTCTGTCCTTTGTGTTTCTAACGCCGCCAGCCGCCAGCTGCCCCGCGCGCTCCGGAAGCTCCCGGTCTCAGTCTGGTTCCAGTGAGCGCACCGGGATTCCGGTGTTCCGCGAGATGCCTGGTGGCGCGCACTCAGCTCCCGGACCGCTATCTCGCAGGTGCCGTCCACGAGCCCCGCCCGCTCTCCCGTGCAAGTGGCTACAGCTTCCCGGCGCCCGAACGCGGCGGCTCCCTCCCCTTTCTGTTTATCTTCCGATATCTGTGCACGGTTTTACGGCTCCCCTCTTCGTACCTCAATACTCAGCGCTGGAGATGTTCATTTGTAGAGATCCAGATGCATCTTCCTGTGTCTCAGGCTGGTTCCGTGGTTGTTTAGGCTGGTCTGGTAGCTATCCAGCTCGACTCGGAGGACCGGCTAAAAAAGGTGTCTCCTACTCCTCCGCCATCTTAACTCCAGAGGCCAAATTAGCATTTTTAAATCCTTTGAGTAAGTAGCACAATTGCTGGGTCTCGTAGGGTAGCTCTATTGCTAACTATTTAAGGAACCTCCATAGTATTTTCCAGAGTAGCTGCACCAGTTTGCATTCCCAAAAACACTGTAAGAGGGTTCTCCTTTTTCTGCGTCCATCTTTTGTTTAGCTTATTCACACCGTTCATATTTAAATGATTACTATTATATTTGAATCAGTACTGATTATGTTTGTAATTGTTTTGTATTTATTGCCAGAGGCTTCTTTTCTGCCTTCTCTGGTTTTATTTGGGCATTCTGTATGATCTTATTTTGTCCCCTTTTTGAGCATATCAGTCACACTTTTAAGAATGTATACTTTTAATGGTTTCTCTAGAGTTTAAAATATTTGAATTTAATTAATGTAAGATCACCTTCAGATGACACTGTTGTTTCAGTGCAGTGCAGGGGCCTTCTAATAGAGCATTACTAGTTCCTCTCTCCTGCTTCTTGTGACAATGCTATCATTCATTTCACTTACCAATATGTTATAATAACCCCATCCATAATTACTATAAGTACTTTAAATAGTTATATTTTATATCAATTAGTAGTAAGAAAAGTAAAAGGTTTTATTTTACTTTTATTCCTTCTCTGATGGCCTTCCTTTTTATGTATATCCAAATTTTATATATATATATAAATATATATAATATAGAAATATAAATATATATTATTTATTATTAAATATAATTAAT
>NW_024425675.1:18495007-18650744 GCF_017311325.1 Ursus maritimus
ATATATATAAATATATATTTATATGTATAATTTATATATATATTATATATATACATATGTATTTATATATATATAAATTATATATATAATTTTCCTCCTACATGAAGAAAATCTCTTCCCATTTCCTGCAGGGTGGGCCTGCTGGTAGTGAATTCTGTTTCTGATTGTCTGAGAAAGACTTTGCTTTTCCTTCACTTTTGAAACAGAATTTTGTTAAAATTCTAGTTGAGCATTTCTCTTTTTTTCTTTCAATACATTTAGTATTTCCTTCCACTTCCTTCTTGCTCACATGATTTCTGATAAGAGACCTTCTGTAAATCTTACTCTCTTCCTCTATAGGCAAAGTGTATGGTTCTCTACAGGCAAAGGCTTCTTTCAAGATTTTTTTTTTGTCTTTGGTTTCCTGGAGTTACAATATAATATGCCTAGGTATAGTTTTTTTTTTTTTTTCTAGGTATAGTTTTTTTAAAACTATATTTGGATCTCTGGTTTGATGTCCATCATTACTTTTTGAAAATTCTCATCTATTATTACTTCAAGCATTATTTTACTCCATTCTGTCTTTCTTCTAATATTCTAATTATGCACATGTTACATCTTTTGAAATTGTCCCGTGTTCTTAGATATAATAGTCTATTCTTTCATTCTTATTCCCTCTGCATGTCAGTTCTCAAAGTTTCTATTGACCTATCCTCAAACTCACATATTCTTTCCTTAGCCTGTTGAGTCTGCCAGAAACCCTATAAAAGACATTTTTCATTTCAGCTACAATGTATTTAATTTCTAGTATTTCCTTTTGATTCTTTTCTCAAAACTTCCATGTCTTTGCTTATGTTATCTGTTTTTGCCTATTGTCTGCTTTTTCTATTAGAGCCCTTACCATATAAATCATAGTCATTTTCAATTTGCTGCCTGATAATCCCACAATTTGTGTCATAGCTGAATCTGACTCTGATGTTTGCCTCTTCTCTTCACATTGTTTTTTTTGTTTTGTTTTGTTTTTTGCCTTTTGTCATGTTTTTAATTTTTGATTGAAAGCTGGACCTGTATTGTGTAATAGGACTTGAGGTAAATAGATTTCTAGTGTGAGGTTTATGTCCCTCTAGTTAGGAGGTGGGTTTCATCTCATGCTCTCTTTAGGTGTATGTACTAAAAGTTTCAAATTCCTTTAGTGTCCCTTTTTTCCCTTTTAACTTTGGGGATCCCTAAGTATTCTTCTTCCGAGAGACTCTCTTAAAACTCTTGTGGCTCTAATCTACTATTATTAAATTGTGTCATTGTGGGTGTGGGGATAAGTTATAAGGAGAGGATTCTATGATCTTCCAGTTAAATCTCAATCTTTGAGTTGGCCAATGTCTCTGACCTATGATTTCCAAAATGAATTAATTTTGGGGTAGTGTATTAGTTTGCTAAGTCTGCCATAACAAAGTGCTACAGACTAGGGGGCTTAAACAGCAGAAATTTGCTTTCTTACAATTCTCAAGGCTAGAAATCGGTGACCAAGGTGTCTACAGGCTTGGTTTCTTGTGAAGCCTCTCTCCTTGACTTGTAGTTAGCTCTCGTCTCCCTATCTCTTCCTTCTGTGTGTGTGTTTTGTCCTAATCTCGTTTTATAGGAAAACCAATCTTGTTGAATTAGGGCCTACTGAGTTCATTTGAACTTAATTACCTCTTCAAAGACCCTACCTCCAAAATCAGTCATATTCTGAGGTACTAGGGGTTAGAACTTCATAGAAATTTTGAGGGGACACAATTCAGCCCATAATATATAGATTACTGCTATTTCCCTTCTGTGAGACAGGAGGGATAGAGGAGGCTGGAATGAGATCAGTGCCTTCCCCCATGGCTCTTGAACAGCGCTGTGGTAAGTTCTTTCCTCCTAGAGAATAGGTCATTCTTTTTGAGAAAACTCAGGGCGTATTTCATAAGATTTACTCTTCGTTTTCCCCTGCCAGAGCCATGAATGGCTCTTTTTGTGATCTTCCCTGTCAGGTGGGGTTCCCCAAGGAAAAGCTCAGGAAATGTGGATGTTTCTCTAAGATTGCAGCTCCCAGGAGTTTCTCACACTTGGGCTAGTCAACACTCGGCCTTCAGCAATTCTTCCAAATGACCATTTTAGTGTTCCTGCCAGTTTTAACTCCTCTGGCTTGTGTTCCAGTTAGGCAGGTCTGGGCTACAATTCTGGATTCACCTGTCTTTCCAGATTTTAAGGCATCAGTTTGACTTACAAACTCAGTTCTCTGATAGGTACAGGAAAAGGCATTAACTTTGAGTTTGTCCACCTTTTTCTTGTAAGAATGGGATTAATGACTTCCAAAATGTTTACATATTTGAGTTGAAACCAGAAATTTTGGTTATATTTTAGGTCATTCTATTTACTGAGAATTAAAAATTAAGAAAAATAAACTACAAGTGATGAAAATGAAAGTTTCTCTTTTCTCCCTACTATATAAGAAATTCCAAATTCCATTATCTCTCTCTTCCCATTTTTATACTTTTTGTTGATTCATACTGTGAGTTTAGATCCTATAAGATTATTGCATTTTTGGAACATGAATCCATTCGTCAAATGTTACTACTGATAATGTATTAAGTCTTGTCAACAGTTACTTGGGATTAACTATGTTTTACAGACTACATACATTGTTCATCCTCAGTTTTTTATACCTTATTTTAATCCTTATTTGGATTGATTTCTTGGTCAGGGGAAATGTATTTCACTAGATACTTCAGGAAGAATTCAGGCATAATTTGAGTCCTTCAATGACTAAGAATATCCTTGTTGCCTGACATATAATCAACTGATGTGAGCATGAAACTCTTGTACTCAGTCTCTCTTCAAAACTCCCTAGACTCTGCCCTGTGACTTTTGCCATTAAGTGTTGCAGAGCTGTTTGTAGTCTCCTAAGATATTTTTTCCCTTTAGTTAGTAGACTTTTTATGCCTGGATGGTTCCAATATTTTTTATCCTTGATTTCCAAAAATTTCATCAAAGTATGTGTAAATATTTGTCTCCTCTCTAATTTTGTTTGTACTTCTTGACCTCTTTCCATTTTATTACTCAAGTGTTCCTTCCAGTCAGAAAATTGTTTTTATCACAAAACACTTAAAACACAAGAAAAAGAGAATGAACTACATAAAATATATACCCCTATATCTACCACTAAGTTTTAGTAAATTGTAATAGTTTGCTACAGATGCCACAACTAAGTTTTACAGCTATAGCTGAACTTTCTTGTGTGTCCTTCCACTATCCCATTCCCCTTGAGCCTAAATGTAAACACTTTTCTGATTTTTGTGTCCATCTTTCTTATACATTTCTCTATACTACACAGTATACATGAGTTCACATACATGTTATTTTGCATTTTCTGAATTTAGATATTATGGAATCATATTACATATATATATTTCTGAACCTTATTTTTTCCATTGACCCCACATTGTTTTTAAGACTTTTCTATGACGATAGCTGCCGCTCTTTTTTTCATTTTAATGTACTGCCTCATACGGTTATGTAAATGTAATCTCGATTCATGTATCCATTTTTATGTTGATGGAGATTTAGGTACTTGCCAAATGTTTACAAATATAAAGCAGTTCTGCAATGAATATTCATTTGCATGTCTTCTGGTACACAGGTGAGTTTCTCTAGGTTTTTTTTTTTTTTTAAGATTTTATTTATTTATTTGACAGAGAGAGAGACAGCCAGCGAGAGAAGGAACACAAGCAGGGGGAGTGGAAGAGGAAGAAGCAGGCTCCCAGTGGAGGAGCCTGATGTGGGGCTCGATCCCATAACACCAGGATCACGCCCTGAGCCGAAGGCAGACGCTTAACGACTGAGCCACCCAGGTACCCCTCTCTAGGTTTTGTACCAAGAAATGGAGTTCCTTGTAAGAGGCATGATGACTTCGATAATAATATTATTAAGGACCTAGTCCTTACATAGCTCTTACAGACTCATTTAACCTCCCAGAATAACTCTGTGAAGTATTATTTACCATCCACATTTTAGAATGAAGAGACCAAGGCACAGAAATTTTAAGGTGTCCCGGATTACACAGGTACAGTTGTAGAACCAGGATTTGAATTCAGGTAATCTTGTTCAGAGTCTGCACATTTAGCTACTATGATATAATGGGCAAAAAGTATTCTACTTCCTCTTGATTCCATTTTAGAAGCCTTATTTTTTCTAGAAATTTGTGTTAAATTCAGATTTTTTCACATGTTTTTCATCACATGTTCTCCTACTTTTGTCATCTTTGCTGTATATGTTTATGTATACTTAAATATTTTGAATATTTATCATGGCTTTTTCCTCTTTGAACATATGGAATATAGATATAATAATTTTTTAATGTCCTCGTATGATAAGTCTAACATCTATATCAGTTCTGGGTTGGTTTCTATTGATTAATTTTTCTCCTCATTACAGGTCATATTTTCCTGACTCTTACTTGCTTGATAAACTTTAATTGGATGATAACATTGAGAATTTTATTTTTGGAGGGGGGGCTGATATTTTTGTATTCCTATAAAAATACTTGAACATTATATCTGGCATGCAGTTGAGTTACTTGGAAACATCTCCATCCTTCTGGGTCTTGGTTTAAAGATTCATTAGATGAGACCATAGCAGCTGATTTAGTCTATGGCTAATTCTCTACTACTGAGGCATTACCTATCTGAGTACTATACTCAGTGCCCCATGGATTATTAGGTTTTCCAGTCTGGCTTGCGGAAACAGGCACTATTCCAACCAGGTCTTCTGTGAGTTCTGTTGTTAACTCTGATCCATGTAGATGGTTTTTCTCCCAGCCTCCAGGAGTGTCTTTTAGCACACTCACTAATTAGCGCTCTGAAGAATACTCAAGGGGGACCCTATGCACACCTCTATGTTTCTTTTCTGTATAGCTCTTTCTTCTCTGGTACTCTGTCCTGGAAACCATAAGTGCTTCTGTCTCCCTGGATTGTCTGGCACATGTCAAACGAAGAGTCTGATGTGCTCCACCTGTGTTCTCCTTCCCTGCACTACTGCCAGGAAACTCTTAGGTGTAAGCGGGACAATTCTAGGGCTCACTTTGTTTTCATTGCTTAGGAATTTCTGTATTTTGTTTACTGAGATACAAAGTTTTGAAAACCATTATTTCATATATCTTTTTCTCTCTTTTTCTTTTTCTTTTTCTTTTCTTTCTTTCTTTCTTTCTTTTTTTTTTTTTTTTTTTTTGGTAATTTCTTGTGGGAAGATACATCTTGTTCCTACTTTTAATCTTGGCAGAAGTTACCTTTAAAAAAAAAAGAATTAGATTGTTTGGTTTCTTATTGTTGAGTTCTGCCAGTTCTTTATGTATTCTGGCTACAAGTCCCTCATCATAAATGTAATTTGCAGATATATTCTCCCCATCTATAGCTTGATTATTCAGTCTCAACATGAAGAAAAGTCCAAATTTTAATAAAGTCCAAATTCCCACATTTTTCTTTTACAAATGGTTTCAGGTGTTATATCTAAAAATCCTTCGCCAAACCCAAGTTGACAAGATTTTCACTGAATTTTTCTTCTAGAATGATTATACTTCTATGTTTTACATTTGGTCAGTTTTGAGTTAATTGTTGTATAAGATATGACAGAGGTTGATTTTTTTCTTTTGCATATGAAAATCCATTGTTTTTAGTATCACTCATTTTTTTAAAAGATTTTATTTATTTATTTGACACAGAGAGAGACAGCCAGCGAGAGAGGGAACACAAGCAGGGGGAGTGGGAGAGGAAGAAGCAGGCTCATAGCGGAGGAGCCTGATGTGGGGCTCGATCCCATAACGCTGGGATCATGCCCTGAGCCGAAGGCAGACGCTTAACCGCTGTGCCACCCAGGCCCCCCCCTTAGTATCACTTATTGAAAAGACTATCTTCATTTAATTGTTTTTGGTAACTTTGTAAAAAATAGTTGACTGTATTTGTGTGGGTTTATTTTTTGGACACTCTATGTTGTTCTACGGATCTATGTGTCCGTTTGTCAATTTCACAATGTCTTGTATACTGTAATTTTATAGTTAAGTATTGAAGTCACGAAGTGTGAGCCCTCAAACTTTATCCTTAAATTTCCAAATCATTTTGGCTATTTTAGTTACTTTTCCACTTCATAGAGATTTTGGAATCTGCTGGTCTTTTTGTTGAGACTGCACTGAATACATCGATAAATTTGGAAAGACTTAATTTCTTAATAATATTGAGTTTTCCATTCCATGAACATGCTTAATGTCTTAATTTATTTGGATCTTTGATTTATTTAATGGATTTTTATAGTTTTTAATATACATACTTTACACATATTTTGTTATGTTTATACCTAAGATGGTTTTTTTTTCCCCTGGGGGGTGGTGACATTTTAATGGTACCTTAAAATTTTTTTCAATTAATTTTTTTCATTGCCAGTATACAGAATCACACTAAACTGTTTCCATATTGACCTTTTGTCCTGAGAACCTGATGAATCACTTATTAGTTTTGGAAGCTTTTTGTAGATTGTTTTGGATTTTCCACATAGAAAGTCATGTCATCTATGAATAAAGACTTTTTATTTCTTCCTTTTGAATGTGGGTGCTTTTTTATCATGTTGTACTACACTATCTAAAATTCCAGTACAATCTCGAATAGGAGTTAGGAATAAGAACATCCTTATGTTGTTATGGGAAAGCCTTCAGTCTTTCACCATTAAGGTTGAGGTTAGCTGTCACTTTTTTGATAATGTTTCTTATCAGGTTAGGTAATTTCTATTCCTAGGGTTCTCAGAGCTTTTTCTTGAAATAATGCAAATTTTGTCAAATGTTTCTCCTAAATTAAAATCACTCTCGACATTTTTTCTTTAGTCTGTTAATACGGTGAATCACATTGATTTTCAAATATTGAGGACTACTTTAGTTAGTCTCTTTGAGGTATCCTGGACCTTATAGGAAGTATAAATATGAAACTAGATGCATGTGAGAACAGCCAGTGGTTGTAGCTTCTCAGAGGAAACTTCCTTGTCTTTTGGAACTATGTCAGAGACAGAGGTTCTTGTTTCCCTCATGAAGACTCCCCCACCCCCTAGTCCAGCTTCTTTATAGGAGGTGAATTTCTTTCTTTGGAAGTTCCCAGCTTTATGCAGTGGTATCCGGTTCACGTACATTCCTTGCAAGGGCTCATTGCCACATCTTCTGTCCCATTGCACACTAATCTCTGAATTCTTACAATTTTATTCTGGCATTCACTCTGAGTATTATTGTTTTCCAAGATCCTTTATCAGTCTGGTTTAATGATCTTGTGGCTTTGTTTTGTTTTAATCCTCGGGGTATTTTTTTCTTAGATTTTTGAGAATGCTGCAATACAACTTTCAATATCTTTGTCAGGCTTCATTTGGCATTTTGTTACTTTTCAGTTGGATATCTTTTCAGAAGATTTGAACCATTGAAGCGATTTCCCTGTCTTACCAGTATTTATTTATTTGAACTTTTGGCTGTAGTTTTGATTTAGGTGTATCTCTTCAGAACAGCAGATATCCTTTTTTGCTCTTAAATCTATCCTGAGAACCTTTCAGCAGATAAATTTATCCTATTTCTATTACTGTTGTTACTGATATATTTAGACCCTTTCCTTTGTTTTATCAATGATCTTCTGATGATCCCAGTCAGTTACTGCTGTCAAGATTTTGACTTATCTTCTTGCCAGATCATTCCTTGGCAGGAGAAGCCCAAAGTACCTAGGTAGCTGCTATAGCTTAAAGCTCAGTGATACTCTTGCTGTCACTTGTATGAGAAGCGGGGCCTCCCTTTCGGAACCAGGTCCTCTATATCTGTAGAGGCCAGAATTCTGTGGACACAAAGTCCAAATTCTCAATGGGTGACTGGAAGTGATGATAAGCCAGACTACTCCTTCCACTCCTTTGTTCTTCAACCCATATTTTCTCCCTACTGGGACATAGAATCATGCAATAATCATTGATTTTGAGTATACACCGCATCCTGGTGCCCTTCTTAGGGTATTGTTTCTGAAATGGCATCTCACTGCGCTCTCAACAGTCCATTCCACCACTCAATTGAGACAACAGCTTTACAGGAGGTGCTGTGTATTTGTGGCTTGTATCCATGTACTGAGCCAACCAATTAGCTTTTAAAAAAATATCTTATTATTGAAATATAGTTGTATAACTGGAAATTTATATCTCTTAGTTCTCTTCACCAATTTGGCCTATCCTCCCACTTACTATCCTCTGGCAACCACCAGTTTGTTTCTGTATTTGTGAGTCTGTTTTGTTTGTCTATTTGTTTTTTAGATTCCAGATATAAGTGAAATCACACAATATTTGCCTTTGTCTGACTTATTTCCTTTAGTATGATATTCTCTAGGTCCATCCGTGCAGCTGCAAATGGCAAGATCTCATTTTTTATGGCTGAGTAATATTCCATGTGTGTGTGTCTGTGTGTGTGTGTGTGTGTGTGTGTATGTGTGTGTGTACAGATAGTACATTTTCGTTATCCATTCATCTGTCAATGAACACTTGGGTTGCTTCCATATGTTGGCTTTTGTAAATAAAGCTGCAATAAACATAGGCATGACTCTATCTTTTTGAATTAACATTTTGGTTTTTGGGGGGTAAATACCAGTAATGGAATTATTCGATTGTATGGTATTTCTATATTTAACTTTTTAAGGAAACTTCATTCCTTAAAGGTGAAGTTTTCCCACAATGGTTGCATCAATTTACATTCCTACTAAAAGCGTATGAAGGTTCCATTTTCTCCAAACCCTCACCAACACATGTTATTTCTTCTGGCTTTGACTCTAGCTATTCTTACTGAGGTAATGTCTCATTTGGTATTTCACTGTGGTTTTGAGTTGTACTTCCCTGATGATTAGTGATATTAAACATCTTACCAGGTGTCTGCTGGTCATCTGTATGTCTTCTTTGGAAAAATTAAGGTCAATTCAGGTTCTCTGACCATTGTTTAATCACATTGGGTTTTTGTTGTTGTTGTTGTTATTGTTTTCTGTTGAGTTGTATAAGTTCTTCACATATTTTGAAAATTAATGCCTTATCCGATATATCATTTGCAAATATCATGTCCCATTCAGTAGGATCTCTTCAGTTTGTTGATGGTTTGCTTCTGAAAAGTTTTTATTTTGGTGTAGTTTCAGGAATTTATTTTTGCTTTTGTTTCCCTTGCCTGAAGATATGTATACATAAATATGTTGCTAAGGCTGTTGTCAAAGAGATTATTGCCTATGTTTTCTTTTAGGAATTGTATGTTTTCAGGTCTTAACATTTAGGTCTGTGATCCATTTTGAGTTTATTTTATGTATGATGTAAGAAAGTGGTCCAGTTTTAGTCTTTTGCATGTAGCTATCCAATTTTCCCAACACCATTTGTGAAAGAGACGATCTTTTCCTCTTTGTATATTCTTGCCTCCTGTGTCATAGATTAATTGACCACATAGGTGTGGGTTTATTTCTGGGCTCTATATTCTGTTGTATTGATTTCTGTGATTATTTTTGTGCCAGTACCATGCTGTTTTGATTACTATAGCTTGAAATCTGAGATTGCAATATCTCTAGCTTTGTCCTTCTTTCTCAAAATTGCTTTGTCTATTTGAGTTCTTTTGTGATTCTGTAAAATTTGAGGACTATTTGTTCTAGTTCAGTTAAAATGCTGTTGGTATTTTGGTAGAGATTGCTTTGAATCTGTAGATTCCTGTGAGTAGTATGGACATTTTAATGATGTTCCATTCCATGAGCATGGAGGATCTTTCCGTTTGTTTGTGTTCTCTAAAATTTCTTTCATCAGTGTCTTAAGGTTTTCAGAGTATAGGTCTTCCATCTCCTTGATTAAATTTATTCCTAGCTTTTTTATTCTCTGTGGTGCAATTATAAATGGGATTGCTTTCTTAATCTCTTTTTCTGCTACCTTTGTTATGAAAGTATAGAAACACAACAAGTTTCTGTGTATTGGGTATCTTGTAAGTTTACTAAATAACAAACTAAATTGTGAAGGTTGCAGCTTTACTGAATTCACATATCAGTTTTTATAGATTTTTTGGTGAAGTTTTTTGAGTGTTCTATGCATAGTATCATGTCTTCTACAAAGAGTGACAGTTTCACTTCTACCAATTTGCATCCATTTTTTTTTTTTTTGCCGAATTACTGCACCTATGATTTCCAGTACTATATTGAATAAAAGTGCTGAGAGTGATTATATTCCTCTTGTTCCTAATTTTAGAAGGAAAGCTTCCTGTTTTCATCACTGAGAATGATGTTAACTGTGGGGTTTTGTTTTCTTTTATATATGGACTTTATTATGTTTCCTCTAGGCCCACTTCATTGAAAGTTTTTATCATGAACAGGTGTATTTTGTCAAATGCTTTCTCTGCATCTGTTTATATGATGCTACAGTTTTTTACCCATTTTCTTGTTATTGTGATGTATCATATTGATTTTGTGAATATTAAAGCATTCTTGCATCCCTGGAATAAATCCCACTTGATCATAGTGAATGATTTTCTTAATGTATTGTTGAATTTGGTTTGCTAATATTTTGTTGAGAATATTTGTTTCTATGTTCCTCAGGGATATTGGCCAGTAGTTTTGTTTTATCATCGTGTCTTTATCTAGTTTTGGTATCAGTAATGCTGGTCTCATAGAATGAGTGTGGAAGCATTTCTTTCTCTTCAATTTTTTGAAATCCTCGGAGAAGGAAAGGTACTAACTTGCCTTTAAATGTTCAGTAGAATTCACTTGTAGGATACCATCTGTTCTGGACTTTGTTTGTTGGGAGTTTTTTGATTACCTATTTAATTTTGTTATCAGTAACTGGTCTGTTGAAATTTTTCTAGGTTTTAACCATTTCTTCTAGGCTGTCCAATTTGTTGACATATGATTTTTCATAGTATTATAATTCTTTATATTTCTGTAGTGTCAGTTATTCCTTCTCCATTTATGATTTTATTTATTTTGGTCCTCTGTTTCTCTTGATTGGTCTGATTAAAGGTTTACCAATTTTGCTTATGTTTTCAAAGACCCAGCTTTTGGTTTTATTGATAATTTCTCCCTTTCCTTCCCTTTCTTTCCCTTCCCTTCCCTCCTTCCATCCTTCTGTCTCTGTTTCATTTATTTCCACTCTAATCTTTATTCTCTTCTTTTTTTCTGCTAACTTTGAGTTCTGTTTGTTCTTCTTTTTCTAGGTATAAGGTTTTCTTTAGGTATAAGGTTAGATTTTTTATTTGCATGGTTTTTTAATTTCTTGAGGTAGTCCTGTATTGCTATAAACTTCCTTTCAGAACTGCTTTTGCTGTGTATCAAAGATTTTGGACTGCTGTGTTTTCATTTTCATTTATCTCTATGTATTTTTAAATTTCCTCTTTGATATATTCATTGATTATTTAATAGCATGCTGCTTATCCTCCACAAGTTTGTGTTTTTTCATTTTTGTCTTGTAATTGATTTCTGGTTTTATGCTATTGTGGTCAGAAAAGATGCTTGATAAAGTTTCTGTCTTCTTAAATTTGAGAACTGTTTTGTGGCCTAATATGTGATCTGTCTTGGAGGATGTTTTATCTTCACTTTAAAAGAATGTGTATTCTGCTGGTTTAGGATGGAATTTCTGTGTAAATCTGTTAGGTTCATCTGGTCTAATGTGTCATTCAAAACCATTGTTTCCATGTTGATTTTCTTGTCTGGATGATCTATCCATTGATGTAAGTGGGACGTTAAAACTCCCTATGATTATTGTGTTACTGTAAGTTTCTCCCTTTATATCTGTTAACATTATCTTTATGTATCTAGGTGCTCCTATGTTGAGTGCATAGATATACCCACAATTGTTATATCCTATTGTTGGATTGATTCCTTTATCATTGTGTAATGCTTTTATTTGTCTCTTGTTAGAATCTTCATTTTAAAATCTGATTTGTCCAAGTATTGCTACCTGGCTTTTTTTTTTTTTTCACTTTCATTTGCATGGGATATCTTTTTCCATCCCTTCACTCTGTATGTGCTGTGAGTATGAAGTGATTCTCCTATAGGAAACATATGTATGGGTCTTACATTTTTTGTTTTTTTGGGTTTTTCTTAATCTACTTAGTCATCCTATATCTTTTGATTAGAGCATTTAGTCCATTTACATTTAAAGTAATTATTGATAGGTATGTACTTACTACTATTTTGGTCATTGTTTTCTGGATATTTTTGTTGGTCTTCTCCCGTTTATTTCTTCTTTTGCGCTCATCTCTTGTGGTTTGATGGCTTTCTTTACTGTTATGCTTAGATTCCTTTTATTTTTTGTATATCTCTTACAGATTTTTGATTTTGTGGATCCACTGGGTCCATATGTAACATCTTATGTGTATAATAGTCTATGTTAAGTTCATGGTTGCTTAAGTTTGAACACATTCTAAACAGTAAATTTTTACCCCCTTCATGTTTTATGTATATGATATTATATTTTACATCTTTTTATTTTGTGTAAAATAAAATTCGTCCCTTGACTAATTATTGTAGATATAATTGGTTTTGCTACTTTTGTGTTTTCACCTTCATACTGGATTTGTAAGTAATTAGTCTACTACCTTTACTCTATGTTGGCATTTACTTTTGAAATAGTTCCTTTTGTAATTTTCTTCAATTTATGGCCTTTTCTTTGCACTTAAAGAATTCTCTTCAACATTTCTTGTAGGGCTGCTTTGGTGGTGATGAACTCCTTTGAGTTTTGTCTGGGAAACTCTTGACCTCTCCTTCAATTGTGAATGATAATATTGCCAAAACCCATTAGTTGTTTCTTCTTCTTCCTCCTATCCACTAGTCAAAATAGTCCCCCATGTTCACTGGGTAGTTGATAAGAGTTGAAAGAATAAATTTTCTCCATCTTTAATGGTATACATTTATTTCCCTTTATTCTTCAGGACGTGCATCTCAGTTTCTACCTGATCTTAACATAGACTTACTTAATATTTCTACTCCATTTGGTGTTCATTTAGCTATTTATTAGCTATTTATATGTTAATTTTGTCTTCTACTTTAATTCATTTATTCTAATAATTTTTCGGTGGAGTTTTTAGGGTTTCTGTATATAAAGTATCATGTCCTCTGTAAGAAGTGACAGTTTTACTTCTTCCTTTCCAATTTGTCTGCCTCTTATTTCTTTTTCTTGCCTAATTGCTATCACTTAGTACTTTCAGTATAATGTTGACTAAAAATTGTGATTGTCTTGTGAGCATCTTTGTCTTGTTCTTGAGCTTAGAGAAAAAGCTTTCAGTTTTTCACTTTTAAGTATGATATTAGGTATAGGTTTGTTATGTTTGATCTTTATTATGTTAAGGTATGTCCCTTCTGTACCCACTTTGTTGAGAGTTATTACTATAAATGGCTTTTGAAGTTTGTCAGATGTTTTTCCTGCAATTGCCGAGATGATTATATGATTTTTATCCTGTTTTATTAATGTAGTATATCATGTTGATTGTTTTGTGAATGTTGAACCATCCTTGCATCTCAAGAATAAATTCCACTTAGAGTGTATGCTCCCTTTATTGTTGAATTTGGTTCACTACTATTTTGTTGAAATATTTACATTATGTTCATTACAGATATCAGCTTGGTTTTTTGTTTGTTTTTGTTTTGATGTGTGTGTCTTTGGTTTAGGTATCAGGGTAATTCTATTTTTTTCCTCTTCATTTTTTTTTTTTGAATAATTTAAGAAAGATAGGTACTAACTCTTTTCAAATGTTTGGTTAAATTTACCAGTCAAGACATCTGGTCCTGGCCTTAGGTTTCCTGGGAGTTTTTAAATTACAGATTTAATTTTATTACTTGTAAAAGTCTATTCAGATTTTCTCATCTTCTTGATTTAGTCTTGGAAGTTTGTGTGTTTCTAGGAGTTTGTCCATTTTTTTCCTAGGCTTTTTGATTTGTTGGCATATAATTGTAATAGTTGTTTTTAATACTTTTATTTTTGTGGTATTGTCAGTTGTAACTTCTCTCCCCCCCCCCCATTTTTTGGTGCCCTCTTTTTTTTCTTGATGAGTTTGGCTATAGGTTTATTGATTTTGTTGATGTTTTTCAAACAACATTTAATTTCACTGATGCTTCTTTTCAAGCTTCTATTTCTTTTACTTCCACTAGGGACTTTCTCCTTCTTTTTCTAGTTATTTTAAGTGTACAGTTAGGTTGTTTATTTGAGATTTTGTGCATATCTTGAGACAGGCCTGTATCACAGTGAATTTCCTTCTTAAAATTGTTTTTGTGGTGTTTTATAGATTTGGGAATGTTGTGTTCCATTTTCATTTGTCTCCATGTATTTTTTGATTTCCTCTTTGATTTCTCCATTGACTTTTGGTGTTTAGCCTCTGTCTGTATTTTTTTTCTATTTTTCTTCTTGTAATTGATTTCCAGTTTCATAACATGGTTGTCATAAAAGATGTTTAATATGACTTCAGTGTTCTTTAATTTATTGAGACATGTTTTATGGCCTAACATGTGATCTCTCCTGAGGAATGTTCCATCTGCATTTCAAAAGAACATATATTCTGCTTTTTCTTTTTTCTTTTTCTTTTTTAAATGGAATGTTCTGTGTATATCTATGAAGTCCATCTGGTCTAAAGTGTCATTTAATGCCAGTGTTTCCTTGTTGACTTTCTGTCTGGATGATCTGTCCATTGATATAAGTGAGGTGTTAAAATCCCCTACTCTTAGTGCTGTCAATTTCTCTCTTTCTGTCTGTTTATATTTATATATTTATTTGCCCCTGTGTTGGGTACACAGTTATTTATCATTGTTACATCCTCTTGTTGGATGGATCCCTTTATCACTGTGTAATGCTCTTCTTTGTTTTTTTTTTGTTACAATTTTTTTAATAATCTATTTTGTGTAATAGTCCAGCTTTCTTTTTTCCATTTATATGGAATATCTTTTTCTATCCCTTCAGTTTTACTCTGTATGTGTCTTTAGATCTGAAGTGAGTCTCTTGTAGGCAGCATATAGATAGATTTTTTTCTTTTCTCCCTTCAGCCACCCTAGATCTTTTGAATAGAGCATGTAGTCGATTTACATTTAAAGTAATTATTGATAGGTATGCGCTAATTGCCACTTTCATTGTTCTCTGATTGTTTTTGTAGTTTGCTCTTTTTGTCTTTCCTTGGTCTCTTCCTTTGTGGTTTGATGTTTTCTTTAGTGGTATGTTTTCATTTATTTTTTCTTTTCATTTTCTTGTGTATTTATTATAGATTTTTATTTCTAATTACCATGAAGTTCGTATATATTGACATATATATATATTTATACACACATATACATATATGTATTTGTTTAGTACCTTGTTTTAAGCTGATAGTTGTTTAAGGTTGAATGCATTCTAAAAGCACTACATTGTTACTCTCCCTCCCCTCATATTTTATGCTTTGATGATATATTTTATATCTTTTAATTTTGTCTCTCATGTACTTATTTTAGTTACAGTTTATTTTACTCTTTTTTGTCTTTTAACCTACATGCTAGCTTTTTCATTAGCTAATACTCTGCTTTTATACTTGCCTTTACCAGTTATTTTTTTCTTTCATATACTTTCTTATTTCTAGTTATGCCCTTCTTTCCTGCTTTAAGAACACCCTCTAACATTTTTTTGTAAGACTAGGTTAGTGGTGATGAACTTCTTTTGTTTTTTTCTTGTTTGGGAACTCTTTAACTCTCTTCTAATTCTGAATAATAATCTTGCTAGGTAGAGTAATTTTGATTTTAAGTTTTTCCCTTTTGGCATTTTAAATATATCCTGCCAATCACTTGAAGCCTTAGAGTATTATGGGGTTTCCCTTGTATTGGACTATTTGTATTTCTCTGGCTGTTTTTAAGATTCTTTATCTTTGATTTTTGTCATTTTAATTATATGTTTTGGTGTGGATCTCTTTGGATTCATCTTGCTTGGGACTCTCTGTGTTTTCTGAACATGGATGTCAGTTGCCTTCCCCAGGTTATGGATGTTTGCAGCCATTATTTCTCTAAATAAGCCTTTTGCCTCTTTATCTCTTTTCCTTCCTAGGCCCCTATAATGTAAATGTTACTCCACCTGATGTTGTTCTAGAGATTTCTTAAGCTATCTGTTTAAAAATTCTTTTTTCTTTTTGCTGGTTTTATTGGGCGATTTCCAGTATTCTATTTTCCTGATTTCTGAATCATTCTTCCCTATATTCAATATGCTGTTGATTTCTCCTCATGTATTTTTCATTTCAGTTTTTATATTCTTCAGCTCTGATGTTTCTTCCTTATTTATTTATTTATTTATTTATTTATTTATTTATTGCATTCCTACATTCTTCTCCCTAGTTTGGTAAGCATCTTTATGACTTTCTCTTTTTTCTTTTTTTCAAGATTTTATTTGCTTGTTTGAAAGAGAGAAAGAGAGCATGTGCAAGAGAGTGCAAGCATGAGCAGGTGGGAAGGACAGAGGGAGAGGGAAAAGCAGACTCCCTGCTTAAGGAGCCTGACTTGGGACTCAATCCCAGGACCCTAAAGGCAGACATTTATCTGACTGAGCCACCCAGGCATCCCTTTTATGACTATTACTTTCAATCACTTGTCAGATAAATTACTTGCCTCCATTTTATAGTCCTTTGCCCACCAGAGTTTAATCTTGTTTTTTTGTTTGGAACATATTCCTGTGGCTCCTCTTTTTGTTTTAATTCCTATGTTTATTTCTGTGAATTAAACACAACAGCCACCTATGCTAGTGTTGAATGAATAACCTTGTGTAGGAACATCGCCTGTGTAGACTGCACATGACTAATGGCTTTGGTAGGCTGGCTGGAGCTGAAGTGGGCATGGGCCAGGCAGTCCCAGGGTGTACTCCCTCAGGGTTGCCTTGATGGAATGGCTGGAACTGGAGTAGGCACTGGCTAGAGGGTCCTACGATACCTGTTGCTGGAGTAACTGGTATTGGTACAGCTCAGAGCTGCCCTGGTGGGATTGTGGAAGTAGAACAGGTGCAGTCTTGGGAGTACCAGGGTGCACAACACCTGGGATTCCTTGGTGGGGCAGCTAAAGTCAGGCAAATGTCATTGGGGTCTTGCAGCATGCTCTATTGAAGACCACTTTGGTGGGGGCTGGTGGGTGTTGTCCTGGGGCTGCTGTACCTAGGCTACTTTAGTGGCATGGCAATGGGTGGAATGGGCATGGGCTGGAGGTATCCTGGTGGATGGCTGGAATTAGAGTAGGCATTGCCCAGAGGGATCCTAGGGAGTGCCATGCTGGGGCCACCCAGGTGGTACAGCTGGGGCTGGAGTGGGCCAAGGGTCCAGGGTTTGCTGGGCTGGCCCTAGCAGGTCTGCAAATGTGCCTGGATCCTGCTCCTATCTGCACTATCAAGGTGGAAGGGAAACATAAAAAATGGTGCTTGGGTTCCTCTGACCTAGAGAGAACTCAATCAGTTCCCTGCCCGTTCAGTGAATTCTCCATAGTTAGTAGAGATTTCCTTCACTTATAGTCTAATTGTCCTCTTAACTGCTGATTTTTTGCTGTGCATCAAGATGGATGAGTCTGCCTGTGAACCCCTCAGTGATATTCCTCTCTACTGCAGGTCACCACATTAGGGATGGTGTTCACATTTTTATTGTGTCTCTTTGTTTTTTGTTTGTTTGTTTGTTTGTTTTTTACCCTTTATGTGGTCCCTCTACCATTTGCTATGCAGAAGTGACTCAGTCAGCCCTGTTCTTCAGGAGGAATTGCTCTGTATATAGGTAGAGTTTCAGTCTGTCCTGGGGAGGAGGTGAGTTCAGGGTCTTCCTGTATTGCCATCTTGGGCCACCTCCCCCAGGTAAATACTATTACCACTCCACTCTACAAATGGGAAAATTGAGACAAGATAGTTTTAGTATAAATCAATGGTATTAAGTAGTTTATATGTAGCAGAGCTGTGATTTGAACTTTTCGAAGCCCTTCTTAACCATTCCTCTACATTGCCTGACATTACATGAAATGCTTTCTTGATTTTCTTGAGAAAGAGAATTAGAATACCTCTGAATTGTTCTTGTTTCCTGCATTAACCAATTCCCAGAAGACATTTCTGCTGATTCTTCAGCATGTTCCCTGCCTTTGAACTTGAGTCTTTTTCACATAAGCCATTACCTCTCTTGAATCCTTACTGGGGAAGATATATCCATGGTTAGTGTTCTACCCAATGTGGTTTCTCCCAGAATTTGTGACCCCTGTTCAAAGACTCTGGACTTAGTAGACCAAGGGAGAGAGGAACTGTGGGCTTATTGTTGTGTTGTGTTATCCCTCAGATATCCAAACAACTTGTGAGAAAGAGTGAGAAGTAAGAGATTTGCAAGCAAGGGTTTCCCCTCTCTGCTCAAGCCCCCCCCCCCCCGCCATATTTGATGTAGCAGCTGATAGTCTTCACCCAACCCACTTGCCTCTCAGGGCCCCTATAACTTGTCAGTAGGAACCTCAACCACAAATGAAAATTGAGTAAGCATCACATTGGGCTTCCTATTAGGTATGTCCTGTGGTGCCTGGTGCATTCCCATGCCTACTGAGACTAAGAGGAACTTCCTAATTGACCCATAGCCTACCCCATGCACAACTTTGCCTGAACTTCAGGGGTGTTGGTAGAATTCCACTGTAGGGTCTCTAGGGCATGTTGTTACTTCTCATGCAACAGTAGAGGATCAGGATAGTCCTAGTCTTCCATCCGGTTCCATCTGCAGAAATTTGTCAGTGTTCTTGGTGTAGATCTGGAGTATCTAATGTCAAGCAAAGAATGCAGTTGTTCTTTTTAAAAATTCCATTTTCATAGGAATCTAGGAAAAGGACAGGAGAGGTAGGCACCTGCATGCCAATTTGCTTTCTCATGCAGAATCCTAAGTAACAAATTATGAGGTGTACCATTAGATCATGGTAAAAACCAAGCTATAAATTTCATAAGTTTCAAGACACAGTGTTCTTAAGTTATATCTATGCCATAAGAGCAGATTTTGAGTTTTGGCAAGGCCCTTGCAAAAACTGTTCATGGAAACTCTGTAAAATCAACAGTAGACATTATTAGGAGGGTTTATTCCTGGCAGAGATGGGGGCCCGCATCTTAGCAGCAATGCAGGAGGGAGAAGCTAGCTTCAATTGTCTGTAAACTGGCTTCATTGGAAGGGCTGTGCTGAGATGAGCAATTCTATTTAGAATGGCTGCTGCTCATCTTTTCACCAAGATAATCCTCTGATTGCAACACAAAACAGATGTAGCATTTGAAGGGACATTCTGCTTTTCAAACTCTAAAAGCTCTCACATTCCAATATTACTCCCAATGAACCCCAAAGTCACAGAAATCATCACCTTGAAGGTCTTGTACAACATGAAGACCTCACACAAGTTGAGGCCTGACTTTTACCAGAGAAGATCCCTGAACTCAAAGCCTCCTATAAATTGGAATTTTTGCCTTCTCTGTTGTCTTCCATATAGTCTCTTGCCTCTTTGCTAAATATCAAGGATATTTATGCTTAAACAAATGTTGTCTCCCTCTCAGTGCATCCTCTCCTTCTGGCAGGGAAGTCATCATGCTGAATTAGTGGCACTTTCCATGGCAACAGACTGTGATGTCAGAAATGTGGTGCCAAGCAATTAGATTTTGGAGGTGCCACAGTTGGGAATCTAAAGCTCCAAGGATGATTATGAGACAGAGCAGTTGTTGGAAAAGAAAATCTCAGTAAAGACAGGGTGTCTAATGTGTGCCCTCAGAGGTCTGTTGCTGAGTAAGGGTGACAGCAAATGAAGCCAGGTGAAGGGGAAAGGGATGCAGTGTTTGAGACAAGACTGCAGTGGAGAAGTATGTTGATAAAGAAAATTTGCCGAAGGCCACATTCAGATGGCTGGCACTCTGCCACGTTCCATGGCTTTGATGCTTCACAGGTGTTCTCTAAGGCGTAAAAGGGAGAAGCTCCAGAGACCCACTGTCTCTCACAGAGAGAGACAAAGGAGTCAAGACAGAGAGAATAGAGCCAACTCTCTGCTTTCCTTTCTTGTAAAGTAGGAATATGGCAACTTTCACAGTTAGTTGTTTTCAAGGATGGAGCCCCTTCCCATCAGGACCTTTTTGAGACCCGAAGAGTGATGATGCTGTGGGGGAGAAGGATGCCCTAGGACTGTGTTCGGTTTTCAACAAAACCTTTCAAGAGGAGACAGTGGAAGAGGGTCCCTAATGTTAGTCACAGGAACAATCTGGGAGTGTTTTGAAATGGACTCTTTCAAAATCTTTGCATGTTCTTTACAGGGTCTATGTTGAATATGCAAAGGATGAAACCAATACCTGTGAAAAATCATACATGAAGTTTTAAAATACACATTTCAGTGATACAGTATGGATAAATTTGGACTGCATATGGCTTCTTATGTAAAGGAAAATTTCTTCTCCTTTTAGTAACACATTGTCTGCTGCCTGTGCTTAGCACCTTCTGCCATATGCTCCTTAAAACAAGCTGCTGCAATTCAAGAACTAACCCTAGTAATTAAGATCAAATGAGCCAGATGAAGAAAATGAGCTGGTGAACCATACGCCAATGGAGCCCAGCCTTTTTATATTAAAAAAAAAAAAAAAAACCTGAGGGGGAAAGAAAAGCAACAATTTCCTAATGGACTACTCTATTTGTAGGCAATCCACATTCAGAATTATTGTTAACGTTTAAACCTGTTTTTTAAATTGTTCTGGACTTGATTGATTAGCTCTGTGAAAATATTTGCTGGTGGATCCTGGGCCACCCCTATGTAATATAAATAATAGTACTCAAGGCTCAAACACCTACAATTTATTTCATAAAGAATGCAATATAGCATAGAAGGTACTACAGAATAGTTTGAGATGAAGCCTTCAAAACTCTTGGAGATACTTGGCCTCTCATCTTTATATTTTAAATAGAGAAGTTGAGGTCCAAAGAGAGTGAATTACTTTCCTCTGGTCACTGAGCTATCTAAAGACAGAGCTCAGATTAGAACGTGGGTGGGATTTCTGACTCACCTACTAGTTTAGCAGTTCTTAGAACTGAGCGTGCATTAGAAACTCCTGGAGGACTTGTTAAAGCACAGATCACTGGGCACCACCTCCAGAGTTTCTCATGGGTTGAAGCCTAGAATTTTACTTTCCAAACAAGTTCCCAGGAGAAGTTAATCTATAGGCATGCCTTACCAATTTATGACCCATGCTTGGAAAAACCACTGGTTTAATCCTTTTTTGTTTATATTGGGGTTTCTAAAGGAGTGGTGGAGCCTAAATTGGAATCACCTGGAAGGGGAGTTTCTTATTAGAAATAAAGATTATTGGGTGCCTCTTAGAGATAATCTGAATCTCTGGAGGTCTCCTTTGTACACAATTACCTCTGGTAATTTCTGTACACATCCACGTTTGAAAGTCACAGTACTTTACTTGAAAAAGTCAAACTCTGAGCTTCTTGGTGAGATGATGAAATTCAGTTGTCTGAATTCTACTTCATCCTTTCAAATCTCTAAGTAAATGACCAAAGGAGTAAAGAATGAAAAATCTGCACCCAAGATGGGAAAATGAGAAAGGTGTCAGTCCTCTGTCAAAAATTTCTAGTAACTGTTGTGAGATATTGTGCAAATGAGACACAGTGAAGTAAGATGTTAGACCTCTCAGCATCTAGAGAAAGCAGTACAGTTTTAGGGTAAGGGGGAAAAAGTCATAGCAAAGCTCCACTGATACCCACTGACATGGGGCGCAGGGGGCAAGTTGATACCAGAATATAAGATATGAAATCTTGTCTACCACTTCGGATAAGTTGCATGGATTTTCTTGGTTATGGCTAACGGAAGGTTAGTTGTGCATGAGGACATCATGACAGGTAGACAAAGCACCATTCCAGTGAAGATGTATGAAGTGACACCATGGGGGCCCAGGCAAAATTTTGAGCACCAGCTCAACAGTTTTACTTGATAACAATCACGAAGGAAAAATTACTCCAAGATAGGATTCCTCTGCTTGGGACACTCACATTTCAGGCCTTATCCATAGTTACACAGGCCAAGTGAAGACTGAACTGAAAATTACATTAATCAGCTTGGCATTTTAAGACACAAAGGCAGTTTATAAGTGCAAATGGGTGTACTTTGTGAGGGAATTCATGGAGCACACAATTGCCTGACAAGTGGAAAAGTCCAATCAGGGAAGTCTGGAAGAACTTGTCTTGCTTCACTATGGGACCTAAGAAATTACATACCAAGCAAATTGTCAATCCTACATAATAAAAATAGATATTCTAAGGAATGCAAGAATTCATAAGGAAACACCTATGTGCTCTTCCAGAAAATATGGTGTAGTATAAGCAACCAAATGATGAATATGACAAAAAATATTCCAATAGAAAAATGGGTAAAAGGATAAATAGGCAATTCACCGAGGAAACAAAAGTAAACATATGAAAAGATCCCTAGCTCCACTAAAGAAATGTAAATTAAAACAAAGAAATGCCAACTTTTTGCCCACCATTTTAGCAAAAATTGAAAAATGTGAAAACATGGAAAAAGATATGAGGAAATAGTCATTTATACTCTTTTGGAGGGACGTTAAGCAATTTAGAATACAATTTTAGAAGGCAATTTTGTAGTATGAATCAAAAGAAAAAAATATTTATACCTTAGAACTGACTATCCCTTACAGTAATTCTAAATCGCCAGTAATAGTGAGACCTAAAAATATTTACATGTCATAATGTGCATCACGACATTATTAATATTAGTGAATAGTTTGGAATGACTTCAATATACAAAGATACATTTAAATAATTAAATACATTACGAGATGGTCATGGTAGTTACTGAAGGGCATTTATGGAATATCCAAGGGTGCTCAGTATTTTCAAATGATAGTGTGGGTTACCAAGTCATATGCTTAGATATAAAAATTACACATGAAAGGAAAAGAGCTAGAAACATGCAACCACGTTCTATCGTTTCCACTTCTTGTGCAGTGAAAACGTTTTGTTTAAAAATATTGCAAATAGTGTCTAGTTACATAAATTTTCCACATAATTACAATGGGATAGTGTGCAGCGATTCAGAGACAAGAGCAACTTAGAGCTATTGATGGAGAATAATCACAAGATTATTAAGTGAAAAAAGTAAGGTACAAAACAATGAGTGACTATGGTAAGGAATAAGAAAAAACAAGGCCTATTTAGGTAAAACTGACTCCCTTTTCTCACTCCAAAACATAGAAATGGTGACTAAAATATAGTAACCATAATTGCTTTCTATACATAGCAAGCTCAAAAAAGAAAAAAAAAAAAAAAAAAAAACCAACCCAGGTGCTAGAAATTAAGATGGAATAGAAATCAGGTTAGGAGTCTCACTAAGAAAGCTCCTTTGATTCGTGGGAATAGTGGACATAGAAATGGGCTTTAAGGACATGGGTCTGAGGTCTTAATGACAATGCGAGGATAGGCAATATTGCCCTAAGCCCCCAAGTCAATAAACTGGGCATGATATCCCTTCAATAATCTTAGAACTGGTGCCTCTTTGGGGCTAGGAGATTATAATCTTAAAGTTAGAGAATCAGAAATTTTGCCTTTATTTAAGATTGTAGATAAAAATACAGAAGTGCCTTAATAGTTGAAACCCCAAACAGGTGGCATATGCAGGTGTGGAATTTGAACTTATAGTGACCTTGGAGTTCAGAAATTTCAAGCCAAGAAATAAACATATAGACGATGCTGGACCAGTGAACTTTGTGAGGCAGCTGACAGAAGCATATGCAAACCCACTCTGTTGGGACATTCCCATAACACGAAAAATCGGGGACTCCTTCAGACACAGCCACTTTGAAAACAAAGAGGATTAACATCCCAAGAACTTGAGAAAAGAGAACAGTCTGAGACGAAAAAGGGCTTTAAAAATGTTCAGAACATTACGAAAGTATAACTCAAATCTCAGTGATAGACTATATAGTACATTGACAAGACTGGCAAATAACAGAGATTAATGGATGTTCATTGAGCCATTGAATAAAAGAAGCTTTCACAATGTGGATAAGATACAATTTTACAAGAATGGGTAAATTGGGATGTATATTGGAGGATATTATACAGAATGCAGCCCTTACAAATGGTTGAGGGCTATGGAAGATTGAGTGATAGGAGTTCCCCAAACACAGAATAGACTCGTGGGGGAAAGACACAATGACAGATTCACAGAATCGTAGAACGCCCTGACTTGAAATGGAAATCTACATTGAGACCCATCCCAGTGAAGTTGCATCTCACCAAAGGCAGACAGAGAACTTAATCATTATCATAGCAAACTGGGGGAGAAGAGACATGATAAAAAGAAGGCACAAAATGAATTTAACCAAATCAGTGATCACAGTAAATGTGCACAGATTCACTCACCAAAAGAAAGAGATTTAGATGCATCTCTCTCAACAGCATGTGCCTTTTTTTTTATTTTAAAAAGTAAAGGGATAAAAAAAAAAGAGATAGAAAAAGATGCCAGTGCGTGCAGAAAGGGGTAATAACATACAGGGCTATTAAGATCGGGCAAAGTAGAAAATACAGCCAAACAAAATGGACAACAAAAAAACATTTTAAAAACAAAAGATTCATTATAAATAATCTTGTATGCCTATCAAGACATAGCCTTAAAGCACAGGAAACAAACCTAAATCAAAACGAGAGATTTTAACATACCTGTCCCAGTAATTTTTAGGGCAGGGACATCAAAAATTATTAATGAACCAGTACCTGATAATACCATCAACAGACTCATGTAAAACCTCCACTATAAATATATATTCTTCTAAAGGACAAAGGACTTTTATGGTAAATAATCATCTGCTAGACCATCAAAAAAATTTCAACAATAGAAAAGAATGTAATTTAGAACACATTATTGACCATAGTAAAAAAATAATTTAGAAATTAATAAAAATATATCTGAAACATCGTATGTTTGAAAATTTAAAAACCTGGAACTAGAAGATCTGAGAAAAAAATAAAAGCTGTCAGAATGAAATAAAGAATATATTATACAGCAAATCATGTATAATATTTTAGACAGTAAATTTAGGAAATTTATATTAGAAAATAAGATGGAAAAAATGAATGCCCTAAGTGTTTAACTCAAAACTTTAATAAAATAGTACAGTAAACCCAAAGAAAGTAAAAAGAAGGAAATAATACATATAGGACATTAAATAATAGAGAAAATAGGATGAACACAGCCTAAAATTTTTGAAAAAAATTGAGACAGGAAAATATGTTTTAAAAGATTAAATGAGGGGCGCCTGGGTGGCTCAGTCGTTAAGCGTCTGCCTTCAGCTCAGGGCGTGATCCTGGTGTTCTGGGATCGAGCCCCACATCAGGCTCCTCCACTGGGAGCCTGCTTCTTCCTCTCCCATTCCCCCTGCTTGTTGTTACCTCTCTCACTGGCTGTCTCTACCTCTGTCAAATAAATAAATAAAGTCTTTAAAAAAAATAAAAGATTAAATGAGTAGCGGTGCTTGGGCGACCCAGTCAGTTAAGTGTCCAACTCTTGATATCGGCTCAGGTCATGATCTCAACGTCCTGAGATGGAGCCCCATGTTGGGCTCCATGCTCATAGGTGAGTCTGCTTCTCCCTCTCCCATTGCCCCTCCCCCCACACACTTGCAAGCTCTCTCTCTCTTTCAAAGAATTAATATTTAAAAGATTAAATGAGTAGCTGTTAAAAGAGATAAGAAACTGAGATTTTGAACAGAGAATTGGAACTTATTAAAAATGGAAAGTCTAGGGACGCCTGGGTGGCTCAGTCAGTTAAGCATCTGCCTTCAGCTCAAGTCATGATCCTGGAGTCCTGGGATCAAGCTCCCTATTGGGCTCCTTGCTCAGGGGGGAACCTGCTTCTCTCTCTGCCTACCACTCTGTTTGTGTGCTCTCACTTTCTCACTCTCTTGCTCTCTGACAAATAAAATCTTTAAAAAAAAAAAGGAAAGTCTAGAACAGAATGATGGGTTGACTAAATGGATGGAGCTAAGTGGTTGTAATGATAGATTAGAGTTGGTGAACTAGATGACAGCTTACAAAAATACATGAAGAATGAAGCATAGAAAATCTGATGGAAAATAATAGAATAATGGGTACAAGATGTAGAGAATATGTAGAGAAAATTTAGAGTATGGGAAATCTCTAGGAGAGAAGAGAGAAGCAGCAGTTGAAGACCTTATATAGTTAAGGATTTTTCCAAACTGGTGGAAGACCTCAGGCCACAGTTCAAGAACTCCTGAGAACCCCAAGCAGGGTAAATAAATACACAGAGGGCTGCCTGGGTGGCTCAGTTGGTTAAGCACCTGACTCTTGATTTCAGCTCAGTTCATGATCTCAGGGTCAGGAGATTGAGCCCTGTTTTGGGCTCAGGCCTGGGTGTGAATCTTGTGCCTAAGATTCTCTCTCTCTCCCTCTCCCTCTGCCCCTTCCCCACCCCTTCTCTCTCTCCTTCCTTCTCTAAAATAAATAAATAACAACTTAAATCATTTCCAAGTAGAAAAAATAATTTGATAAATCTCAACCCAATCATGAAAAAAATTCCCTAGTAAACATAGTAAAAAAAAAAAAAAAAAGAGAATCCCTTAATTGATAATAGGTATCCATCATAAGGGTACAGAAACATCATATTTCATGGTGAAACAGAAATGGTCTCTTTAAAGTAAGCAACGGGGGTGGGGGGATGGGGGAACAGGATATTTTCTATTGCCATGGCTGTTCCACAAAGTCATGGCAGTCTTAGGTAGTGTCCTAGTCCTAAGGAAGAAAGAAAAAAATAGAAGAATAAAAAGAATCCTAAAATCTTGTCATTTGCATATTAAGGGCTTCTCTAAATAGGAAATCCGGGAAAGTCTATAAACTAATAGAAAAAAATGAGTTTTTAGAGTAGATTGGATATAATACTGACATGCTAAAATCAGTAGGCACAAAGAGTAATAAATAGAAAATGTAATAATAATGCTAAAAGGATACACTTCACAATAGCAACAAATACTGTAAGTAACCTAGAAATAGCGTAAACTACAGATGTGCGTGACCTTTAGCAAGAAAAAATTTTAACTAAAGGGATGTAAGCGAAGATGAAAGAAAATGATGGGTGTACGCATGCTGGCAGATGGGGAGATATTTTAAAAATGGTCCTCCACAAATGAATTTCTAAATTCAATGAAATTCTAAGAATATATTTATTAGTTTCCGATGGATTCAGTAACAAATTATCAGTTTTTGGCTTAAACAATAAAAATTTTTATCAGAGTTCTGGAGGTTACAAATCAAAATCTGTATCCCTGGGCTGAAATCAGAGTGTTGACAAGTCTGTATTCCTGGGGGGCTTTAGGTAAGAATATGTTTCCTGTTGCCTGCCCCCTTTCTTTGGCTTATGGCTGTATTCCTCTGCTCTCTACCGCCATCTTTACTTGAGTTCTCTTCTCTCTCTGTGTGTGTGTGTGTGTGTGTGTGTGTTCAAATATCCCTGTCTTCTCTAACAAGAAAATGTGGCATTGTGTTTAGGGACCATGTGGATAATCCTCCCTTTCTCAGGACCTTTAACCTAATCATATTGACATAGACCCTTTTTTCCAATAAGATAACATTCACAGGCTCCAGTAGTTACAGTGTGAGCATCTTTTGTGGGGACCATTTTCTGGCCCTCAAAGATTCATGTCCTTCCCATGTGAGAAATCCCAACGTAGCCAAAAGTCTGAGCCCATTGCAGTATCAACTGAAGCCCAAACTTTCATCTAATTATCGTCACTCCCAAGTCTCATCATTTGAATTATCTAAATCTGGGATGGGTGAGACTCTGGATCTGATCCACCCTGGTCCAGAATTTGCCTCCGCCAATGGACTTGTGAAAATAGAAAACAAGTTACCTGTTTTTAAAATACAATGATGGGACAAGCGTAACATACTAATTATAGACATATACATTCCAAAAGGTAGAAAATGGAAGGATTTAAGAGGTCACTAATCCTAGACAATTTTTCAGTCCGGTGGGGGCAATTCCATTAGGTTTCAAGTCTCTGGGGCTTGAGACTCTAGTCTGTGCCTCTGCACCTGCAGCTTCAGCCTCTGAGCCCAAGGCTGTGCTCTCAGAGTCATCCTCCCTTTTTCTGGAAAGGTAGCATTTCTTTGCCGCTTAGTATTTTTATCAACCATTTTCCAGCCTATTGAATATTGAGAGTCTGAAAACCTCCTTTCATTTTGTCCTGTGTCTGTTGCTTTTAGTCCAGATTTTATCTTCTGGGATAATATTATGATGGTTAATTTTATGTGTCAACTTGGCTGGGCCATGATGCCCAGATAGTTAGTCAAACATTATTCTGGGTCTTTCTGTGAGGGTGTTTTTGCATGAGATTAACATTTAAATCAGTGAAACAGACGTGGACAGATCTAGCTAGAGTGTATTATGTTAAGTGAAATAAGTCAGACGGAGAAAGACAAATACCATATGACTTCATTTAAATGTAGAATCTAACAAAACAAAACAAACAACAACAGAGAAACAGATTCATAGAGAACAAACTAGGGGTTGCCAGAGGTAGAGGGGGAGGGGTATAGGCAAAATAGTTGAAAGGGTTAAGAAGTACAAACTTCCAGTTATAAAATAAGATGGGGATAAAAAGCATAGCATAGAGAATATAGTCAATAATATTGTAGTAACTCTGTGTAGTGATGCATGGTAATTATATTTCTCGTGGTGAGCGTTTTGTGATGTATATAGTTGTTGAATCACTGTTATACACCTGAAATTAATAGATGTCAACGCTACTTCAGTTAAAAAAAAAATTAGTGAAGCAGATTGCACTCTATAATGTGGGTGGGCCTTGTCTAATCAGTTGAAGTCTTGACTAAGACCAAAAGGCTGACCTTCACCCTGAGCAAAAGGAATTCTGCAGAAGAGGGATGTGGGACTTGACATGTAACATAGACTTATTCTGGGTCTCTCTCCTGCTGACCTACCCTGCAGATTTTGGACTTGCCATTCTATATTATCACATGAACAAATTCCTTATATATATTTTTCTTATTTTTTTTTTCCTCTAGGGAACCCTGTGTATGTCACAGGCATTCACACCACCAGACAAGGACCTTCACAGATCTTTCATGGATAATCCCATCTCCATTCCTGGCTTCTGTTGAGATGTTTGAGGTAATCCATGAGTCCTGTATCCAATGTCTTCAGCACTAACAAAAGGTTGACCATACCTTTGGACTTCTTTTTGGTAGAACACATTTTGGCTAAATTTTCTGCCACTTTGAAACAAGGATCATCTTTCTTCCTCTTTCCAATAACACACTCCTTATTTCCTTCTGAATTTTCACGAGCGCTGCTTTTAGCATTCGTATGTCTACAAACATTCTGTTTATGATGATCTGTTTTCTCTCAGATGACATAGATTTTAACTACTGTGCTTCTCATTTCCTTCTGTGTCTTCACCAACAGCTCCTTTAACACCCATATTTTATCAACAGTTTGTTTAAGGCCATTGAGGCCCCTTCTATTCACTACAATATTCTGTACCATTATCCATTTCCATTATCCAATTCCAAAGCCACTTCCAAATATTTGATTATTTATTCCAGAAGGATCTCTTCTACATATCAAAATCTGAATTAGTTTTCTGTAGCAGCTGTAACAAATTATTGCAATATTCGCAGCTTAAAAGAGCAGAAAATTTAGTTCTGGAGTCTGGAAGTATCACTGGGCTGAAATCAAGGTGTTAACAGTGCTGTTTTCCTGTACACTCTGGGAGAGAATCCGTTCCTTATTTCATGTTATTCCTTGGCGTGTGGGTGCGACACTCCAATATCTGGCTCTGTCTTCATATCACATTCTTCTTTGTGTGTGTGTGTGTGTGTGTGTATGTGTGTGTGCGCGCGCGCGCACACACACACATGCATACATGTGCAAGTTTCCTTCTGCCTCTCTGATTAGGATCCATGACTACAATGAGGGCTTATTCAAATGATCTAAGATAATCTCATTTCAATAAGCTTTAAGAAATGAAACATCATGTTATTACTAGAATAGACAGTTAGACTAATGGTGTGGAATAGATAGCTGTGCAAGTGACCCATGAAGATAAGGGAATTTGGCATGTGATAGAATTGGCATTACATGTTAAAGTGCAAAACATGGATTATTTAATTCATGATATTTAGACAATTAATGATATGATAGAAATTAAAACTAAATTGCTACTCAACATGATACAGAAACTTTCAGATAAAGATCTCAATGTTAAAAGCAAATTTTTTATATGAAAATATCTTTATTAACTTGATATAAGGTAGGATTATTTTATTAAGAAATGAAATAACATACCTACAGGGGAAAAATGAGATATGCAATTATGTTTAAATTATAAACCTCTTTGGTTCAAAGCCAAAACACCAGTAACAAAGTTTCAATGTATTTTTTTAATTCTAATTCTTTTAAATTCCAGTATAATTAACATATAGTGTTACCTTACTTTCAGGTGTACAATATAGTCATTCAACCATTCCATACATTTCTCAGTATGCATCATGATCAGTGTACTCTTAATCCCTATCACCTATTTCGCCCATCCCCCAACCCACCTCCCCTCTGGCAACCACCACTGTTTTCCCTGAGTGTGATGTTTTTGGTCTTTTTTCTTAAATTCCACATGAGTGAATTTATGTAGTATTTGTCTTTCTCAGACTCATCTCACTTAGCATTATACTCTTTAGATCCATACCTGTTGCAATTGGCAAGCAATCTAAGCCACATATGAAGAAAAGATATTTGCAAATCATACAACCAAGAAGGATTAGTATCCAGAATATAACAAGAACTCTTGGAATATTTAAGAAAATGCCTAGACATCTAATAGAATAATGGGCACAGATAGAGTAAATGTCATGGACAATATAGAACAAGGAGAATTCCTCAGCTGCACCCGTCACAGCCTCTAGCATGGCAAAAGTTAAAGTTTTTGAGAATATAAAGTTTAAGTAAGGATGTCAGCAAACAGAAATTCTTACGAACTACTATAAATTGTCCTAATCATGTTGTCGTGTTATTTGACACTATCAAGTAACATCGATGATGTGCTTATTCTGCAACCTAGAAGTCCTTCCACTACGTTTGTCCTTGAATAGTGCTGTTCAGAAGAATTTTTTTGTGATGATAGAAATGGCTTGTATTCATGCTGTTCAATGTGGTAGCCATAGCCCAGTAAGTGACTAAATGGATAATGGGTACTTAAAATGTGGCTAGTGTGAGAAAATAAATGTTTAATATTTAAATAATTTAAATTCACTTAAAGCATGAGGCTAGTGACTGTTGTCTTGGACAACATGGCCTTAGAAAAATCTCATTCGACATAGACAGAAAGGTGTTCAATGCTGCATTTGTTGCAGGAGCTGAACGCTAGGAATATTGTAACTGGTCATAAATAAGGAAATACATAAGTATATTTGGGTATATTCTAGGATAGTTAAAATGAATGAACTGGAACTAAGCGTATTACACTGGTTGGGGTAAATACCAAGCTGCTGTAACAGTGAGAACCTAAAATTCTGTGGCTTAAATACCATGAAAGTTCATTGCTTTCACATGGAGCAGTCTGTGTGATCAGTCCAGTTAGTGCGATCAGTCCAGTTAGACATCTGTCATCCAGGACTTCAGACTCCTGTCATTTAGTTTGCCCTTCCTGTCCTCGTCTGTATGATCAAAGCTGGATCATGAGCGAGATCATAAACAAAATGCTGGGGAGAGAGAAAAGAGGAATAGGATAGCCATTGCCTTTTAAGAAAGTGAGAGGGAGTTCTACTCATTTCTGCTAGCATTCTAAAACCTTAGTTACATTAGAGCTGGGAAATGAAGTCTCTCACTGGGCAGGCATAACCTTGGGAAGAAAACTAGAAAGGATTTGGGGAGACAACCAACCAAAAAGGTGAGTCACTTTTTCCTACTGGCCATCCAAATATCTCTAGACACAGTTCTTCTCTCCCATAGAACACCATCCTCACAAGACAGACCATTTAAAGTTCCAGACAGTACGGTAAACAACTGGCCACATTTTCTCAGCTAGATGGGGTGGTTTCCATTAGGTCTGGATGTGTCTTTCTATGGTCTAGCAATTTCTGAAAACAAGTTTTTGCTCATGCACCCTCCTACATTATGACATAGACACACCCAGAATACAAGAATGAAGAACTACAGTAACCCCCCCCCCCATTCAGTGACCCATAGAAGTTACCAAACATTGGTGCTCAGTAATCAGAGACATTCCTTGCCCTGCCAGAGAAGTATGTTCCTTACTTTTCGCATCTGTCTACCTCTGCTACTACTCTCTTGTAGGGTAGCTCCCTTGTTTATTTTTTTAATGGTCTCTGTCTTACCATCTAAGAGCTTCTGTTTTGTCTATTCACCTTGGGACACATCTAAGGAGGGTGTTTGTGTTCAAGATTAAACCATTCTTGGGGACGTCACCGGTGAAACAATCATGGAATTTTGCAAGTTAGAGTTTGGATTTTTTGAAAGTGCAATTCTTTGAAGAATTTTGTAAGGTGTATCTGCTTACTTCCTGTCCACATCTTGTCTCATTAGCCACATTCAAAGTTCTTTATGGATGCGGTACTTAAACCTTACCTCTTTTATTTCCTGACTTTTTGGTCCAGTGACACACTAAAGGAGAGGAGGCAATGGGAATGTCTGCCCAGGGTAGAGGTCATGAGGCGGTGCACTGTGTATAGAAAATTTAAAAACAATGGTAGACCAAAAGTTGGACTCTTATTTATTTTCTGTATACCCCAGCATTTCTAAACATTGTCAGTGGTAAAAATATACCCCTCAATCAGGCATAAAGCTTCCACAAACCCCAGCTTCCTAGAGAGACTTGCTTTACTTGTCCTCCCCCTCAATATAATGGTGTTGGATTAAGATCACCTAAAACATTAAGCTTGGGTGGGAAGACAACACCCTTAATTTTATGTTTGCCCCAGCTTTATTTCTGTTCAACTAAGAATTCTTAGTTGGCCTTTGAAAAAAGTCCATTCTTGCCTGAACGCATCCTTTTTTTTTTTTTTTTTTTTGTAATACTTTGCTAAAACCAGCAAAGAACAGCCAGGAAATCATAATAATCCGGTACAGCAACAGACTGGAGAGGTATTTGGCTTACTCTTTCATCATAGCATGCATATACATTGATTTTAGGGAATTTTAACCTCAGGGAAGGAAAAGAAAATTGGTTATCGGTGGATTCAGCTGTATCTCCAGCATCCTATTTCATTAAAAAATTATATTTGAGGGACGCCTGGGTGGCTCAGTCGGTTAAGCGTCCGTCTTCGGCTCAGGTCATGACCCCAGGGTCTTGGGATTGAGTCCCAAGTCTGGCTCTTTGCTTGGCGGGGAGCCTTCTTCTCCCTTCCCTCTGCCTACCTCTCCCCCTGCTTGTGCTCTCTCTCTCTCTCTCTCTCTCAAATAAATAAATAAAATCTTTAAAAAAATTGTATTTGAAACAAAAATCTCAAAAATGTTCAGCTTTAAAAAAAATATAGGTGTTGAGTACAGGCTATCTACTATATTATGCAATTTCTGTATACATGAAATATTTTAGGTTTTAAAGAAATTTTAAAGATAAATATATATCCACATTTGTATGTATATGTATACATATGTAAATGCGCTTAGATATGCGTAAAATATTTTGGAAGGGTCCACAAAAACTGGGGAAGGAGATGTCACTTCTGGAATAGAAGGAGGTGAGGGAGACTGAACTTTTAAAAATTTTGTGCTACTTGTATGAATTAATTAATCTAAATAAATATCATCTAAATAAATGTATCATTTAAAAAAAGCCAAGGACTTTAAGTCATTTTAAGGGATTTGGCTCAGAGTTGTGTTAGATCATTTCTGGGTGTTTGTATTGCTTTATGTGTGCTGTGTATTGCTACCATACTCAACTTCTTTCTCTTTGGAAGTCTTCAGTATAATAAGATACTTAATGTCTAATCAGCTTGCCCCCTCTACCTCCTGAAATTTCTCAAGAAATACCCAGTGCCCCTGGAATTTGATAGCCTGGATATTTAATGAATGTGCCCTTGTTTGCCAAAACAAACAAACAAATTAAAGATTTTAAGAGATAATGAGATACCAACGCTCAACGCTTGGATTTCTTTCCAGATCAGTGATAAATGTTACCTCCTCCCTTCATTTTGTTTACTGTTGACACTTCAAATACATTAATTTACCAAAAAGCAAGTAACATGTTTGTTTTCTTGAAAGATCTTTAAAACTTGGTTGTAGTCTTAAAAGTCTGATCTGGTTCTGTTCCCAAACCACTTAGAGTTAAGTTTCTAGAGGCTCAGGTTTATTGCTTTTTATTATTTTTTTAAAGATGTATTTATTTGAAATAGCAAGTGAGCGGGGGAGGGGCACGGGAAGAGGAAGTGAGAGAATCTCAAGCAGACTCCCCACTGAGTGTGGAGCCCACTGTGGGACTCCATCCCATGACCTTGAGATCATGACCTGAGCCAAAATCAAGAGTCAGACACTTCACCGACAGAGCCACCCAGGCGCCTCAAGTCTCACTTTTAAATATAGGAACAGCAAGACTTGATCCACAGAAGTAAACTCAGTGAGAGAAATCTACTTGTCTTCTCAGTTATCGCAAAGCAGTTTAAAAGAAAATCCTTAAGTAGTCCTTTTTGTCAGAAACTGTGCTAGGTGCTGGGCACCAAGAGTCAATGTGATGCTCTGGGCCTCTGGGAGGTTCACAGTGTTCTTACCCAATATTCTATAGAAAGCATTCAATAAACTCTTGTTACTGGAGACACAGAGAAACCATAGTCGTCTTCACCTACCCAGTGAAGGGAGAGGCCTGGTAAGAGCTATAATCCTATTATCTCTTTAATAATGCCCAGACATATATTAATTTCATCAAGCATATGATAAATTGAGAAAAAATATCACTTGGAGATCCTAGATTTCTCTCTTCAGGACATTAGGGAAGTAGTCAATTATCTCAGGGTCATTGATTATGTCATGAGTAGAATTTCACTCTCCAACGTATGCTTCTATTGTTTTTTTAAACCATCAAAACCATAAACAACATTCTCTTTATTTTTAACAAATTATTTTATGTAATTGGACAGAAATGTATCCACAAATCCCAACAACACAGAAAACCTGCCATTTATAACCTTCCCTTGATTGGAACAGTGGATGTAATGCAACTTCTCATACTCAGTTCCTGAAATTTTATATCCCCTGTGGATAGGCCCCAGACACAGAAGCTCCAGAGTTTTATCTGTTTTTTTCCCCCCCAAAAGAAACAATTCCAAAGTTCTGTAAAGGGGAAAACAGAGCTAAAGCTTATCACTTTATATCCAGCCCAGGGCAAATGTATGATATAAATAAAAGGTCCATGGAACTGTCCTCATTCTTCTAAAAATTCATTTCTTAAGCTAGAGAAGAAAACCGTTTTCAAAGATACCACAGGAAGTAGAAGAAAAATGCAAAAATTTTCTGCAATTGGTGAGATTTTCCTCTGCAGAGTTCTCACTTACTGAGTCAAATGAGTATTTAAAATCAGGTTATGCCAGGTATATAGTGGTGCTTACTGGAGAAAGACAACAGAGGTTTAGGCAAGAATTCTAAGGTTTGCACTTGGAATAAAAGAAAGAGACTCATTAAGAAAAATTTTATGCAAGATGAATCTGAAATTCAGAATGAAATTTAGTGTGAAACTCTGTATGAAGTGTTCACTGAGAGAGAGTCCTTACCCAGAAATGGAGCTTTCATTCTTTAGGGCAAAATTCCACTTGATGGTTTAGAAATAAATTGTATGAATTTTTATCATTACAGTAAGAATTTACAGTCATAGTAAAAGTAGTTGAAGTAGATTTCAAGGGCCTGCATCAGAGTTGAGCGTATATTTTGCGCTTCCCATTTAAGCAGTGGGAGTCTGGAATCTTTGCTGTTCTGGGTTTAAGCAACAATTCGGATTCCTGCCTTTTTGGTTTGAGCAATAGTATGTTCCTCTATTTTTCTTTATCCTTTCAATAAAGGCCTCTGTTGGTAGTCTATACTCCTATTTGGTCTTAAAATTCTTTTTGTCTTTCAGATACTCAATAAGTAGGATCTAGTGGTTCTGGACATTTGTATCAATTGAGGGGGGCTTTGGGGAGAGACTCAGGTGCTATAATGTCTTGTAAAACAGTGTCAGAAATGTTAAGAAATAACAACATGAAGATCCAGCATCTTTCCCATAGCAGACAAATGGCGCAGTGGCAGGTGACTTGACCTGTCTCTCCTGGTGTAAACCCTCCAGCCCCTGTCATATGCTGTGGGTGGTTATGATGTTGTCTTGGCAAGGAGCTGAAATTGGAAAGAAGGTCTGAGTAATGCTTTGGTACAGGAAGGGGTTTTTGTGGTGTATCTAAGGCTTATTAAAATCTGCATTGACAGCTTCCCATGTAGTTCTTTGGCTATTCACAGAATATAAACCTCCGGAGTTATTTCTAGGTACATTGGTCTTTTTCTTTTAAATTACTGAGATCACAAATTGCCTTGACAATGGAAAGTGGGTCCCGATGAGTCAACCTCCCCCACCAAAGTAGTGAACACTGGAGGAAATCACGCATCTGGTTAGGCTGTACCTGACACATAATTGGCATGTAATTAATGTTTGTTCTTGTTCTTTAAAAGATGCCGAGTAATAATCGGAAGTTGACATTTTTTTTTTTGTTCATTCAACTTGAAGGGAAAGAGACGTGCAACTTCATTTGAAATCACAGTGAACTTGACCATGGAGAGACCTTGCCATAATTTGAAATCCTGTTGGCTGTCCAAAGGGTGAGGTAAGACCATGCTTATCCTGTGTCGCCTTCACTTCCACTGCAAAGTTCACAAAGTCAGTCACATGGGCCCAGGAAAGATTGTGCAGAAACCCATTTTCTTATCTGGGTACAGTGAAATACTTTTTGCGTAACCTCTACGAAAAGAGGTAGGAGATCTGTTTGTCTTTCATGGGCATATCTGAAAGCTCCCCAGTTTGTTAGAGGAAAAGGTAAGTGAAGTGGATTGGAGGGTTCTGAGAGGCTCAAGACCCGACTTGCTCTGATGAACTTTAATCCATACACTTGTGTTCATATTAATATTTGTATTTGTTCACATTATCTGCTAGCCTAGTAGAAAGGTATTGGGTGGTGCAAGCGTGAGCTACAGACTTAAAACAACATTTCAAATGCACAATCTCGCATGTAGGTGGAGGAGGCCACCTATATTTAAAGAACAGAGCAGATACCAATCAAGTAGAAAGAAAAATAATAGAAAAAAAAATCAATGCAGTCAGAAGATGTTTCTTTAAGAAGGTCAATACCATTTACAAAACTGATATATTAGGAGCATATGAGTAAATTGAAAGGAATTTATGGTCTTTGTACCTACATATTTTTAGTGATAACCCAAAAATATATATATTATTGATTTCATTAATTGAGACATTATGATCTCTTAACAGTTTTTAAAGGTTAAAATATCAAGTAAATATTAGCTAATAATACCTTAGGGTTATTATATTACTGTATTAGTTGAATCCTGAAAGATGGGACAAAGAACAGTCAAGTTGCTGTGAGGGAAAATGTTAGGGAGGTTCGGAGGGTACACAATGTTTAATCTTGTTGAGGGCAGGGCAAAGAAATAGGAACAATTGTATCTTATGCTGAATCTCTGATGGCATTTCCAGATTGTTTGTTCCTCTTTGGATATTTGGATGAGTTTGTGTAGATTGAAGTGTGACTTCTGTTGAGACGTATTGATTCTTGCGTCATTATCCTTCATCTGCAGTAAGATACAAGAGAGTCTAGCTAGCTATGGTCAAAAACCAGACTATAGAATGTTAAAGAAGTAAAGCCACGACTTGAAGCAGGCAAAAAGTACTGTGTACGAGGTGTGGGATAACACATATGTCTACATCTACGCATATAGACATGAGCATATCAGTCTCCAAACAACTTTCTGTGCCATTTCACTGAAGTTGGGCAAATGTTGGTGACCAGAAAGAAACATTTTTTATAGAAACCCTACTTTGAATAGTGGGATAGGTGATGGCCTTACTGAAGCTATTTGGGCACTTGGAAGACTTCTGAGTCCCACTCCCAATAAGGAGTTCACTTCCTAGAAGTGAAAATGTTGAAGCCTTGAAGTTACCACGTATGTGTCTCAGCCTATCTTAAAGCGGGTCCTAGACTGGAGGACTGCTCTCATAGGACCCAGGTTCTGCTTGTGAGCTTCCTGTACAGTGGGATGGGTAATATTGGCCTAAGAGCCTGGGTTCTGTTACTCTTTTCCCATCAACTCTAACTTTCTATTATGTGCCTTTGTCACATTTGTCATCATTTTCTTTGCCTAGCACTTGGGCTGAAATTCTCTGAGGCCTAGATAGGAACCAGTCTGCTTGAGTTGGGCAGGTGTAAAATTGCTGAAATTTTACATATCAAACAGTAAGTAATTTTGAAAGGGTCCATAAAGCCAGAGTCGCAGCTCTGCATGGAAGTGATGGTGATCGGAGTGTGTGTGTGTTTCTTAGCAAAAGCATTGCTTTTTAAAAAAAAAAAAGTCATGATTGAAACCCCAATACCAATAAAGATAAAGTGAACAGGGGAGTAATAAATGAATTATCAGTTGGAAATGGTAGTTCAGTGTGAACATGATACAGACAAAAAACATCAACTGACACTTCTTGGAACATAAATAATGAGAGTGAATTAACAGCTTCTCTCTTTTCCTCACCTCCTTGATGGACTCCAGAGGAAACAAGATAGGAATATGGTCATGCATAAAGGAATCTTTTTTTTATATTTATCTTAATTCTGATGATTTATTGTGTGTGATTATTCTTTCTGAACCTGATGTATGATTGAAATCTGTAGGGCCTACTTGCCGTAAAGTGGCAGATTGTCATTTCAGACTTAAAGGACTATTACCCATATATGCATAGCTCTATGATCTTTCCTTTTAGGAAAAACCATGAAAATTGCTCAGAGAAGGAATCCCATGTTTAAAAGTTCCTAACATAGCTCAGGTTGTCTGTTTGACGTATAACTTGAGAGTATCAATAGCACTATATATTTAAAATGGAAATCACAAACTTTCTCTGTCCCCATACAGTTCTATTTTCCTACTTCCCTATAAATTCAATTTTCCCACAGTTTTACATATCACCATCCTTGAAACTGGCAGTTATTTCTAGTTTTTTTTTTTTTTCCTTTCCGTCATCCCCACAACCCGTACATCAATCTCTAATGCTAGATGATTTCTCCCTCCTTGGTTTGGTCCACTATATCATTTTAAGTCCTTACCCATCACTTCATTTGAGGATTATTAAAATAACTTCCAAATGGTATTCCTGCCTCCAGGCTCGACCCAACTAACCCATCTACCAAAATACACTTAAAGCAAATGAATTTTTTTATTCTTCATTATTTTTACATAGCTTCCCAACTAAAGACCCCTAAAAATCTTCCCATATTTTTTTTTAATCTGTCATTATTCAAAGCCTTTTATAGTTAGGTGTTTTCCTGTGCAGGCCATAAAGACACCATGCATTCTTTTTGAGGAGAGCTTGTTTTGGGATAAAAGTGTTACTCTAAGAAAATTAGGATCTTCTCAGTTTTCAAGCGCATTTTGATACAAAGAGAAATTGTAAAAGACGGCTTTTGCTTAGGAGTTTAAGACAATAAACCAGGCACGGTAAGCCAAGTCATGAGCAATAGCAGACACTGTAAGACTGAAAAAGAAGAGATCTAAGTGATATGGACAGAAAGAGAAATGGAGACACACAAAATCTGACATTTTGGATAGCCTGTGAATCAAGCATAATGATAAAAATATTATCAGAAATACAGAAATAGGAAGATGAGTCAAATTCGGGGCCAGAGAAAGAGAATTACTTCTAATTTAGAGATTCTCAGTTGGAGATGAAGAGGTGCAACCAACTGAAAATGGCCAGTAGGTAATCCAAGGCTGAAATTCAGGAGATGGGTCTTGCCTACAGATAAGGAGTTTAAATCATCACCATGGTTGAACTGCGGAGTGTGGATGAGTTTATATGTAGAAGACAGTGTAAATAAAAGAATGCAGAGTTAATGAGGACCATTTTTCAGAATACTGTAGTTAGGGAGTAGGGAGATAAAAAAAAAAAGAAAGAAATTGGAAAAGGGGAAACAATGAAGTAAAGGGAACAAGGCACTATTGTGTCATGAAAACCAACCAAGAGAAGCGTTTCAAAAGCTCAATCTGACAATGTCAAGACAGAGATAATAAACACTCAGGATGTCATGAGATTGATGACAAGGCTATTGGTGACCTCTGCAAAGAATTATCGGTCCAGTGATGGGGAGGCAAGCCAGATTTCAGGATGCCAGCGAGAATGGGTGGTGGGATATGGAAAGCGAAGATTTAAGAGATTGACAACAAATACAAGGAGAATAAGATGGTAGCCTCAAAGTACAAAATAGTCATGCTTTTGTTTTTTTGTTTGTTTTTTCCTAAATGAAAGGAGACTTGAGCTTATTTTAAAGCAGAAAAGAGAGGAGACAGAAATGCTGTAGATGCCCCCAGGAGGGTCTCATGACAGAAAGAATGAAGATAGAGGAGATTCACTTTAGAATGTAAGACACCGCTCCCCTGAAAAGAAGCATAAGAGCATATATCTAGAGGGGAGAAAAAAGAGTGTTAGGTGAATAAGGGATAATGTCAGTTGTTAGCATGAGACTGAAATGGAGGATGTGGAGAAGAATGTCTAAAAATAATCCAATAAAGTAAGTGAGAGCAACAATAAAAGCCTGGTTGAACTCGATGGCATGGCTTTTGGACGACAAGCATTCAAAGAAACTACATAATTGTTCATAAACATTTACTGATATAGCACCACTTACTACTTGCTAATTAATCCACTAAGATTGATAAAGATTAAATTGGGATAGTGAGATACTGGAAAATTTTATTTCCTGATCCTACGCACTCACACTCAACATGAGCCAAAGCTCTGGTTGTCAATGGTTACACCACTGTGATTCAGAAGAAAGCTGTTCCACATTAGTAAATTAGATTAAAAACACATTGTTACCTTCAACATTAGCAAAAGCCACATGGTGTGTTGCAACAAAGCGGAGGAATAGGGAGCATAAAATCTTTCCAAACTAAGTGAGGCAGTAGGAATGGTGAGTACTTACTCACTTGCACCTTGGGACTACCAGAGTTATTCTTACTTAACAAGAATTAATTCTAAGGATATAGAAAAAAGGCCCTGTTCATCAGAGAACCCAGAAAGTGAGAAATAGGTAAGTAGAGTTAGAGCTTCATGAGAGAAGCATGAGAGAAAGCTGGTAAAAGTAATAATATGCTGAGAAAAAGAGAAAGGCGATTTAGGAAGTAGGAAACTAGTCGCTGCTATGATTAACTGAAAGAAAGACACAAGGAACAAGAACTAGAAATCCAACCAATAATATAAGTTGAAATGTAGGACAGTTTCCTCACATGCATTTTTCTCTTTATTAACTAGGAATTGAATTGAAATTTGAATGTAGCTTCCCAGAATAAATCTGGGAATGTGTCCAACCTTCTTATCCCACCTACAGAGTCAATGAACTAATATTTCAACAGCATGCATTTGCCTTTCACTTAAGATAATTATAAGCTGGTTCATTGCAGAGGGGATTCTTCCTATATTCCTGATCCCTTAATGTAGCCCGTCCCAGAGGTTACATGCATCTGGACGTTGTAGACAAAAACAAACAAACAAAACCCACAAAAACCAACAACGTGAATCCATTCTGCTTTAAGCCTAATGACATGTGATATATGTAGACTTATCTTATGATAACAACATAATCCCCGGAGGTAACCCTTCAACTACAAGTTGAACCACAGATAAAACACCAAGAGACTATTTTTCCTGAGAAATTAGAAGAGCATCACAGAAATCAATAGAGAACTTTCTTTTTTTCTTTTTTTTTTTTTTTAAAGATTTTTTATTTATTTATTTGACAGAGATAGAGACAGCCAGCGAGAGAGGGAACACAAGCAGGGGGAGTGGGAGAGGAAGAAGCAGGCTCATAGTGGACGAGCCTGATGTGGGGCTCGATCCCATAACGCCGGGATCACGCCCTGAGCTGAAGGCAGACGCTTAACCGCTGTGCCACCCAGGCGCCCCCAATAGAGAACTTTCTAACAGAATTCTACTGTGAGCATTCTTTGGGGCTTGGAGACAAGGGTGGGTTCCTGGAGAGGCTGGGAACATATTAACACCAACAATCAGTTTCTATGGAAAGGAACTGCACCAAAGGCTTAGGATTTAAGCAGTGACCACACCAAGTAGAAAGTCATCATGCTTTCGCTTAGACGCATGACGGACAGCAACATCAGGACAGATCAAGCATGATTCCTTCATGGAGTAGATGATGATTAAAAAGACACCTCAGGAGTGGGAATTTACAGATAACCAAGGGGAGAAGACTAGAATGATCCGTGCGCTAGCTGATTAGACTTAGAGACATTGGTATGAAGTCATGTTTGTCTTAATATAAACACAAGTTCATGTAGAAATATTTATAGACAAATGTATATACTGTGTTTCAATGTACATATATGTATTTCTTGCTCTATAATCTGGAGGCCCAGTAACAATGAACATGGGTCATATCCAGATCTCACTTTCTGATACCATTCTCCAGTAAAAGGGGGCAGGGCTCCTTGAAGAAGTGGTTGATTCTAGGACTAGGACAGGGAATACACAAGATGAGTCTGGAGTATTTTGTAGTACCAGAAAGTAAGGATATACTAAGAAAAAAAAAACCTGCAATGGTGGAGGCATGCCACAGAGACAAGCTTATCTGAAGGCACTCCCTATTGCCAAAGCTAGAATAATTTGATAAATAAATAAAGTATTTGAATTTAGCCCTAAGTGTAAAATAAATACCCACAAGTCCATATGGATATAAATAAAATAATTGGGTAAGTAAATAAGCTAAAGAGAGACGAATCTCCCACGCAAAAGAATTCCAAATAATTCATATAGATAAATGGTCCTCAAGGAGAACTTTCTACTTCATTTAGGCTCAGTATAATGACTTCCTTCCAAAGACTAGAGCGTGGAGAAGTGGGCAGGAACTTTAAAATGGGAAAACCTACACGCACTGCCTCTGGCAGGTAATCAAATCATTTAAAACATTAGGTAAAGCAGGGAAAAACGGGTTGTGTTTGAACAGTTTACTGTAGGTTGTGGTTTTCTGTTCAGTTTAACTGTTCAGTCAGTTGTGTTTTCTTTGCCTTTCCATTTCTTAAATGTTTTACTGCAAAGATACCCATGGACTCCAGTTTTCTATCTACTCTCCTCAAAATATTGATTCACTAAACTGGTAATGATAATTTATAAAAGTTCATTAAAAAAAAATCCTCTCCGGATGAAAATCTTTATAGATAGTGAAAGGGAACAAAAGAGTCAGCTAAACCTGTTTATGGACAAATCCTCTTCGAGGAAAGACTTCTTGTCTAAGGTGAATAAATACAAGCTTATGAAATCATTCTGCAATATAAAAAAATGAAAACGACACATAGGATAATTATAAATTCAGAAAAAAATAATCACAAGAAAATAAGTAATTTCAAAAGTAACTCTGCTTAGTGTTCTCAATAAAATTTAAGAACACTTGAAATTTATGGTATAATTACTTGAAATTAAGATGGTAAGGTTTTAGAATGGGATAACAAATGAAGTTTGCTCAAAAGCAGACACCAATAAAAAGGAAAATATAGGGGTAAGAAAAGAATATGGGGATAAAGGAAGGTGGTAAATATAAAAGAATCAAGAGGGCATAAAAATAGAAACTGTAAAGAATTAAACCATAGTTAAATGATGTGGAGGATAAATTTTAAAACTTTGAGAATGCAAGAGAAAATGGGAAACAGTTTTTAAAAATATGGATGAAAGATAATGGAGATAGACATATAAAGACAGTTGATGGTTCTGTAAAAGAAAAGATTTTTTTGTATATATATGAAGTTATCGGTTTTTAGGAAAATAAGGAAAAATTCCAAAGTCTTTCTATGAGGCTAAAATAATACTACTGATGTAAAAACCTGACAAAGTTGGCATAAAAAAAAAAACACTTTAGGTATCAGTTTTACTTATAAATACTGATGCAAAAATCTGAAATACAATATTAGACCAATATCCCTTGTGAACACTAATACAGAAATAATTGACAAAATACTAGCAAATCAAATTCAGTATATTAAAAGGACTATATACCAGGACCAAGTGGAATTTATTCCTGGAAAACAAGGATGTTCAACATATGGAAATCATTTAATGTAATCTACATTAACAGAATGAAGGGGAAAAAAAATCACCTGATCATATCGACTGAAGCAGAAAAATTATTTGAAAAATGTTACACTCCTTCATGACACAAACACCCAATAAACTAGGAATAAAAAGCAACTTCCTCAACATGATATAAGTTATATATGAAAAACTCACAGCTACCATCATACTCAATGGTGAAAGATGATGGAAAAAGATTTTCCACTTAGGGCAGGAATGAGGCAAAGATGTCTGTTTTTGCCACTTCTGTTCAACATAGTATTGGAACTTCTAGCCAGAGCAACTAGGAAAAAGAAAGAAAAGACCAAATTGGAAAGAAAGAGGTAAAATTGTCTCCTTTCACAAGATGACATGATCTTATATGTAGAAAACCCTAAGGATTTCACACCCAAAAAAACAAAGTTAATGAACAAATTCAGCAAAGTAGCAGGATTCAAAATCGACACACAAAAATCAGATGCATTTCTATACACTAACGATGAACAACCCAAAAAGGAAATGTAGAATATAATTGTATTTATAATAGTATCAAAAATTATAAAATACTTGGGAATAAACTTAATGGAGGCATCAAAAGGATTGTGCAGTGAAAACTAAAAATTAAAAATTCTGAAAGCAATTGAAGAAAACATAAATGAATGGAAAGACATTCCATTTTTATGAATTAGAAAACTTAATATTGTCAAGATGTTCATACTACCTAATTTACAGCTCTAGTGTAATCTTTATTAAAACTCCTAACAATGTTGTGATTCCAGAAATACAAAAATTCCAGACGTATAAAAAATCTAATTTCAGAAATAGAAACACCCGTCTTAAATCTTCTGTGGAATCTCAAAGGACCCTGAATAGTCAAAATAATCTTGAAAAAGAACAAAGTTAGTTATCTAACACTCCTGATCTCAAAATTTATTACAAAGCTATAGTAACCAAAACAATGTGGTACTGGCATATAGATTGATGGAATAGATCAGAGAGCCCAGAAATACACGCTTCCTATATGGTCAAGTGGGTTTCAATGAGAATGCTAAAATCATTTAATGGGGGAAAGGACAGTCTTTTCCACAAATGATGCTGGGAAAACTAGAGGTCTACATGTAAAACAATGACTTTGAGCCCTTACCTAATAATATACACAAAAACTAACTCAAAATGGATCAAACCCTTAAATGGAAGAGCTAAAATCGTAAAGCTCTTAGAAGGAAAACATAACGACAAAGCTTCATGACATTGATTTGGCAATGATTTCATAGGCATGGTACCAAAGTCACAGGCAAAAACAAAAAAATAGACAAATTGGACTTAATAAAAGTTTGAAATTTTGTGCATAAAATCAACAGTATCAATAGGAAAAAAGACAACCATGGAATGGGAAAAATTATTTGTAAGTCACAAATCTGGCACAAGATTAAATCCAGAATATATAGTGAACCTCTCAAACTCAACAATGAAAAACAACCCAATTAAAAAATGGACAAGGGATTGAATAGACATTTCTCCAAAGATGTACAATGACCAATATGCATACAGATGCTTAAAATAACCAGTTATTAGGGAAATGCAAATCAAAACCACAACAAGATACTAGTTCACACCTCTTAGGTTGACTTTGTAAAAAAAGAAAATTAAAATGTTGGCAAGAATTTGAAATACCTGGAACCCTAGTGCATTGCTGGTGTGAATGTAAAACGGTACAGCTATTGTGGAAAACAAGTAGATGGCTCCTCAAAAATTAAACATAACTAGCATATGATCCAGTAGCTCTACTCTTGGGTGTATTTCAAAAAGATTAAAATCGGGGATTAAAGCAAATAATGTACACTAGTTTTTATAGAAGTGTTAATTACAATAGCCCAAGTGTGGAAATGACCCATGGGTCTGTCAACAGATGAGTAAATAATAATTTTAAAATTTGCATAGAAATACAGTGGAATATTATTCAGCCTCAAAAAGGATTGAAAGTTGGGATGTATGCTAAAACATACATGAACCATAAAAATTTTATATTAATTGAAGTAAATGAGACTCAAAAGGATTTACTAAATGTTGAAGGAGGGGGCAATGGCAAATTATTGTTTAATGGGTACAAATATCTGTTTGGAATGATGAAATGATGAAAATATTCTGGAAATGGATAGGAGTGATGATCTCACAACATTATGAAGGTACTTAATGCCACTGGATTGTACGTTTAAAAATAGTTAAATAGTAAGTTATATGTTTATATATATATATATATAATTATTGCAAGAAATGTATTTTAAAAAGGGCATAGCAAATAACAAGGGACTTCTAAGATGAAACAATTTGAGTATCAAAAAGATTAATTTTAGGAATGGGATAAAACACAACAAAAATAATAAGCCATTAGTTCATAATTATTAAAAATGATAATTAAGAAGAGATAACCAAGGATTTATTCTGCCTATCATATAAAAGTATATTTCATGTTAACCAAGGAGTTTTTAAGGAATGTTCTCCTTTACAGAAGAATTATAACTAATAAATTCAGATAGGATGAAGTTAGAAAATCACCATTTTTTTCATCCCTCAGGAAATAATAGCTCTAGGCAACAATGATTTATGGATGCAGAAACTGTGCTTGTGAAAAAGCAAATATTTGAAGGATCTTTCTTATTTGTATGTACTTTTAAGGGTAATGAAGAAGATATACATATGAGAACATTTTAGAACACTGAAGTGGGTACTTATTACTATCACATTTGTTTCTTAATGCTTGTGTTCTTTCATTAAAAATCAGTTTGTATAACACTGTGTGTTAACTTCACTGGAATTTTTTAAAATATCAGTTTGTAACTACTAAAACAGCACTAGTAGAAGCAACTTATATATCAAGAATATTTGAGTTTGTAGTTATTTTCAACATGTAGACTCCGTTAAAGTGCAACTTTATGTTCCAGGCAAAGCAAGGTGCTCTTAATTGTCTAAGCAAGTCAATAATTTGATTTGAAAAAAAAGTAATTTGGCAATGAATTCAGGAAAGTTGTAGAATACAAAATTAACATACAAAGCCAGTAGTGTTTCTATACACTAACAAATTTCTGAAAAACAGATAATCCCATTTATAGTAGCATCAAAAACAGTAGAATAGGCTTCCGAGGGGAGGAAGGGGGGGAATGGGATAGACTGGTGATGGGTAGTAAGGAGGGCACGTATTGCATGGTGCACTGGGTGTTATACGCAACTAATGAATCATCGAACTTTACACCAAAAACCAGGGATGTTTTTTACTGTATGGTGACTAACATAATATAATTATAATAAAAAAAGAAATAAACAACTAAAGAGATGAAAAACCTCTATAGTGAAAATTACAAGACATTGATGAAAGAAATTGAAGACACAAATGAATAGAAGACTTAATATTGTTAAAATGTCGATACTACCAAAAGTCATCTATAGATTCACTGCACTCTCTATTCACTGCACCATTCACAAAAATTAACTTCAAATGGATAAAAGACTTAAATATAAGAAAACATAGGAACAAAGCTCCCTGACATGGGTCTTGTTAATGATATTTTGGATATGACACCTAACACAAGCAGCAAAATAAAAAATAAGCAGGTGGGACTACATCAAACTAAAAAGCTTCTGCACAGTGAAAGAAACCATCAACGAAATGAGAAGACAACCTACAGAATTGGAAAAAAAAATTGCAAACTATATATGTGAGAAGAGGTTAATGCTCAAAATTTACGAAGAACTCCTGAAACTCAACAGCAAAACAAAACAAAAAAAACAAAAAGAAAGAACAGCAACCCAATTTAAAAAAATGACTGGGGGCGCCTGGGTGGCTCAGTTGTTAAGCATCTGCCTTTGGCTCAGGGCGTGATCCCGGTGTTCTGGGATCGAGCCCCACATCAGGCTCCTTTGCTGGAAGCCTGCTTCTTCCTCTCCCACTCCCCCTGCTTGTGTTCCCTCTCTTGCTGGCTGTCTCTATCTCTGTCAAATAAATAAATAAAATTAAAAAAAAAAGACTAGGCATGTCTCTAAAGAAGATAGGTGAGAAGCCAACAAGTACATGAAAAGATGTTCAATATCACTAATCATTAGGGAAATATGGTCTCATATAGATACAATAAAAGAAAAGAAAGAAAAATGAAGGAAAATTATTTGTTCTTGTGATAAGAGCTCCTGGAGTTTACTTTCTTAACAACTTCCCCATGTATCATACAGCTGTGTTAGCTACAGTCCTTATGTTGAATATTACCTCTCTACTACTTATTTATCTTACAAGTGGGAGTTTGTACCTTTTGACACCTTCCTCTAATTTCTGCCTCCCTCCAACCCCTGCTTTTGGTAATCACAAGTCTGATCTCTATTTCTATGAGTTTGGTGCTTTGTTCTGTTTTGCTTTCACATATAAGTAGAATCATACAGTATTTGTCTTTTTCTGTCATACATTTTGGTTAGCATAATGCCTTCAAAGTCCATCCATGTTGTTGCAAATGGTAGGATTTTTTCACTTTTGATGGCTGAATATTCCTATATATATAATAACGTTCCTATATATATTATCATTTTAATTCTGACATTTTTCAGATTTCCTTACTGAATTTGCATCGATATTGTTTTAGCTCTTTAAAGTATAGCAGAAGGTTTCATAGTATCACCACAAGAACTTCTTTTGAGAGCCTAAAGATTTAGTTCAGTCATTTCAAAAGATTTTAATGGGGACTTAGTTCTTGGTAAATCTGACATTGTGATATAGATATTACTATAACATTTCTCCTGAGTCCTAAGTAGTAAAATGTCAGGTGTACTATTCAAATATTTGTGTGCTCAAACCATCAGGTTGTTTATGGAGACCTGCAGGATAATTCTTAAAAATAACTCTTTCCAAGAATAATCTGCCATAGTGTCCTAGACCAGAGTAAGACCCCTCAAAATAACTGTTCAGTGAGCTAATGTTTGCAGATTTGCTTTTTCAATCATAATCCTATTAAGTATTCAAAACTCTTCTTGTACGCTAGTATTATCACATATATGAGCAAGTAGATGATTACATTAGATCAGAGTTGAGTATTCTCTTCTTGGGTGATGTGTAGACATGAATAAGGACAGGAGACCATCTTTAAATTTTCCCCAAGTTGCACCTGGAGTTTCCTGAAGAAACATGTAACCAAAGTCTGATTAATCATGCTAATGAAGGCCCACCTTCACAAATATTTTGACTTAGGATGCTTTCTGTGGAATCAAAAAGTACATTTTCTTTTTTGTCAAACTATTTGAATAGTTGGGTGATGCTTATGTATCTAGCAAATTTTAACATCTAAAATATTTATGACTAATAAGATGAAGACATATGCAAGAAACAAATTCACTGAACATGCATTCGCTGTAGCTACAATACAATGATTATTATCGATAGCCCAGCCTTAATAATAAGTAGTAACTTTCCTTTCTACTGCTTGTTGACTATAGTCTTCCAAAGAGCCAAGTGGCAAAACTTAATGATCAAGCAAGACTAGGTTTTTCAGATTTGCTAGAGTAAGAAAGAATAGCACCTAGATAGGTGGGTGGATGGGTAGATGGATGACAGTGTCTCAGGAGCATACCAGAAGCAGGAAGTCAGGAGATGACTCAAGTTTGAGCTCAAGTGGATTAAGACAAGTCTTTCAAGGAGGGGGGAAAATGGGATTGGACAGATTTGTGACATAAATAGTTAGGATTTGTGGAGACAGTAAAATAAGGGAGGGTCTCATAGGAAGACTTGATAAGTAAACTATTTACCAAAAAGTGAGTTGTTTGTTCAAGTTGGCCATCTTTTGTCCCTATAGGAAAGCTATAGGGACAGAAGCAAACCGTTAGTCTGGTCAAATTGGTTCACAAGAATTTCTTGAAGCAAGCAGCAAAACATTATGTTAATTTAAGATTTTTTTTCTCCCTGGAATAAAAGGTTAAATCGTGTTGACACAGGTGGCCCCGAAGCCTAGTCCCAAAATTTGACTTATATCGATATAGTTTGTATCAATACTCACCTGGGAACATATTTTTCCTTATATTAGGCTGTCCTCAAAAGCACTGCCTTTAATACACCCTAGAATTAAGAAGTGTGTTCAGGTCTGAGTCTTAATTCAAATTGCCCCAATTGGATTAAATTTTATCCCCAGAAAGAGCAGAAAAGCTAATGATATACTGGAATCCTGTGACTGCTGATTGCTCATTCCATCCGTCAAATTGCTGTTTTCATTAACAAGAACTTTAGTGGCACATATATTTTATACCCTATAACATCATAGGCAGAATGGAACATGGAAATACCTGGGCAGGTGTTTAGCCTCGTAAGGAACAACTTCACGGGTTGCCAGCTCAAGTGAAACTGGAGTTCAATCATAACATGCTAATGATGCTACAGAAAACAGGAAAATGGATGGAGAAGGCAGAGGGAGTGATGGGGGTTGGACACCCATGGCTTGAAAAATAGCCTGAAAGGGTGTTTTCTCCATTCATAACTTAACCATGCTACCTAAGGGAATCCTTGTAAATAGAAGTGAAATTGTAATGCAAAGTATGAACTGTTAGGATAGAAAGAATACTGCTAGTCCTGCTTCTAAAGATTACAGAACAGAGGGACTGTTCCTCTTGAATATCATACTAGACTGTAAAGAGATGGCATGAAGTACATTTTGAAGTTAAGTCTGGGAGAAGGAAAATTGAATGGGGAAAAATCCTAGGAAATCAATAAGGGACTTATGGGGAGAGAGAGGAGAAATGTTTTCCATGTTAAGCAACCTTGCAGACACTTTAAGGCAATGGTTTATTCCATTTCTTTTGGCTTGGCACCTCACCCTGGCCCCCAATTCCCAAAAGTTGTTCCAGCCATAAGTTACTATTTATCTCCCAGGAGAAGTAGAGTGGCTCACCTGCTATTTCTAAAACTACTATTAATAGAGCCCCCAAAGCCCTCCTGTCTCCCCATCGAGGCTCAGAAATAGTAACACACTGCAATCTGCTACGGAAACTTGTCAATTAAAATAATGGATCTTTAGTCACAAATCGTTATCACAGTTTGACTTTAAAGTGAATGGATGAAGCATGGTAAGGGTAAGGGAAGGACAATGGCAAAGAAAAACTTGCCAATGATTCCAGAACTGGCTGGTTTTCATAGGGCACTGGGGATGCAGGGGAAGGAATCAAGTTCCTATGGCATTGAGACTGACTCAACAGGTATTAACTCTGAGGATAGACAGGGGGGACATCCAGGCATTCTGAAGCCTCTCAGTATTTCCTGGTTTTGTTTTTTATAAAAATATTTAATTGAAGTACAACAAACTTTTATATCTGCTATGCATAAGTGTACAAATATGTTCCTGTAGTCAGCACCCAAATGAAGTAAAAATAGTAGTGACCTGGAAGCCCCCAGTTTTCTCTTCTCCAGTCCCATCCACCCCCAAATATAACCACCTTTCTGTCTTCTCTTGCCATTGTTCATTATTTTCTGCTTTTCTGCTTCCTGCAAGTAGACTCCTACCATATTTATTTTTTTGTGCCTGGTTTACTTTGCTCAGTATTACCTCCGTGAGGCTTCTCCATATTCTTCACGTGGTTGTACTTCATTCTTCCTCGCTGCTGGGTAGTACTGCCTCCTGTGAATGGATATACCACAGTTTATCCATTCATCTATTAATGGACATTTGGGTGGTTTCTAGTTGCGGGCTGTTACACACAGTGCTGCTGGGAAAATTCTAATACATGTCTTTTGTTGAAAATAGAGATTCTCTTTCTGTTGGGTATTTTGCTATCAGAGTTGGTGGGTCATACTGGGTATGTGCACGTTCAGCTTGGTTGAGCATGCTGCGTGGGTTCTGCCCATCAGTCTTCCCAAGGGGGCATGACTGTACACACCTTATACCAGTCATACTAATGGAGTATGAAGTTCTATTTCTCTTGCAAACAATTGGCATTTTATATAGCAAGTCTCTCTGGTCATGTCTAGAATTTTAGCCTTCCCTTCACCATGCAAAGTTAGGGTACACAGTCCTTCAAGACAGCACCATGATCATGGGGCCTCTGGGTTCCAACAAAGGGACCCAGATGTGGTGGTAGGACAACGTCAGAATTCTATAGGGTCAAAGTAGGTAACTTCCAGGAGGCTAAGCCTGGATTTTTTTTTTTTTTGTCATGATCCTGAATATTCCTGTCACATAACTCTGGTTATAAAATATGTGCAAAAATTATCTTAAATTTACAGAAGGGAAAATGTATGCACAGAGGTTAAGCATTAAAGATCACCCCCTTTAGGCTCAAGTGCATATATGCACCCACAGTGTTTTTCTGCAAGGCTATATTACTTATTTACTGTAGGATTGTATGTACACATTTTTGAATTGTAATATCCCAGATTAGCTCTGTTCAATATTTTTGTTCCACAAGTTTGTTCATCTTCACGGCTATATATTTACTCATCAATTTGTTTAATTCTTCATTATCTGACTGCCCACGAGAATACATTTTATAAGGGGAGAAATTATGTCTGACTTGTTCAATTTTTCTATATCCAGTACTTGCTATGTCTCTGGCACAGAGAATAGGTGCCCAGTAAACTGGTGGGAATAAATGAACACGTGACCACTGAAAGGAATTTCACAAGAACACGGAAGGATGAAGAATGAGGCATTTTTTAAATAATTAAAAGGGAAATATTCTCTTTTGTGCTGCTGCTCCTTGTAATTTTATTTTTGGGGGGCTTTTTAGGTTTTTATATTAATCCAGTTAGTTAACGTACGGTGTTATGTTAGTTTCAAGTGTAGAGTATAGTAATTGAACAATTGTCACCTGGTGCTCACGGTGACAAGGAAAACATTCTTTATTTAAAGCAACTTAATCTGAGGGGAAGTACCTTATGCTTAACAATTTAAGACAACTCCCTTTAATGCAAGATTTTGTGAACACATAGTTAAAATGAGGCTGTAAAGAGCCTCCCTAAGGGTTAGGAAAGCGGGCATGTCAAGACTGAGGAGGGGAGACAGAATTATGAAAGCAAATTCTCAGTGTTCTTAACTGTCCTATTCCTGGTTACAATATTTGCTATTAGTTTTATGTTCCCATAAGTAGCACATCTGCACTATTTTTAACAGTATCTAATATTGTCTTTTAGCGATGGGGAAAGCTGGTCTTTTGATCTGTAAAGCAGCTGTCACCTTTTGTCACTGTATTTAGTTCTCACAACTACTAAGTTTAGATACAGAGTACGGAAGTGTTACCGCGTGCATCTATCATTTACAATTAGACGACTGCGAGTCTTAAGAGAGTCATTTAATTATTCCTCTTTTTCCAGGTACTTTGCCATTCCAGACACATAGTTCTCTTCCAAATTCTTAAAATTTCTATAAAATGAAATAAAATTACCTAACCTCTTTTGGTATCATTCGGAAGCTTTGGCAATCTTCTTTCTGTTTGATCCTTACCTGTGATATTATAGTTTGAGTTCATTCCTAGCTCAGAGAAGTGCTTTCCGTTTGAGGATTTAAAAAACCAAATGGTCTTTCCTTCCCCGGTCACTCTCTGAAGAAGCTGCCCTCTGACCCAAAAGCACACTGTCCTGTCTCATGCACAATTATGCTGGTTGTATCTCACTGCTCTAATTTGCATGGTAACTAATGGAAAGGCGGACGGTGTTGTTTGCAGCCATAGGAATAGCAAATGCCGAGGTGTTGGAAATATTGTCATAGTTGTCGGAGGAAGTCTCTGTCAGCATTTTTCAGAAGAAGGAAACAGCAGGAGCTTTTTATAATGTAACTTTAATTACAATGGCCAAGCACCCGGGCATAGGCTGAGAATCTGTTTATGATACACCTGCCAAGAATACTTTGAAATGCCTCACGACATATAAGTGGTGTCACCCCCTACAGGTGCTAGCCAGCAGTTCTTTTTTTTTTTCTTCCCCTGCCCCTGGTCTGTTCACCGTTGGTCTGGCTACTCAAATACACAGCAACTTACAGTTAAGAGCCATAATTAATGAGGTGAGATTAACAAGCCACTTAATAAAGCTACTATATCCATTGACATGGCTAAATACTTCCAATTTACAAGCTGTGATCTGGAAATCTAAATTAATAAAACGGATTATTTCTCACTTTGTACAATGAAGTTTATTTGTGGAGATTTGTGTTTTGAACGTGACCTTCAAAAGCCTCGATGGATAATGAAACCTCAGAAAACCAACCAGCAGATGGCAATATATAGACTCCCCTGATTGCCCATCGTATAAGAGACTGTTGAATTTGTTTACGACCTAGTTTGGCAGTTTACAGAAATTCTGGGAAAAGGAAATATTTAAACCAAACAAAGGAGAGGAAGCAAATTTTATCTATTGGTGTTTACAATAATTTTTTGTAGGTAATTTTACATTTTCTCTAATTCTTGGGGATTATGTATTAGATAATAATCACCAGGGTTTTCAGCTTCCGATTTTTAGCATAACTCTTTGGAATGCGGTTGATTACAAAGTAAAACTAAAGCATGTTTAAACACTTTGAGTAGATCGCCATGTTTAAGGTTTTAGGAAGAATTATAAAAATTCAGGACAGTAATATTAAACTTCCTGATCAATTTATTTCATATGTTTCTGATATTTGTATAATGTACCTGTTTGTAAAATATTTCAGAATCTTCCACTAAGATTCTGGTAAGAGGAATATTTGGTTGTTTGTTGCAAGAGTTGCGTTATTTCAACAGAGGCATCAATGAAAGCAAATGCCTACGCTTTCAGGCTACTGAGGGGCTGAACACTGTTCTCCCTTCAAACTCACTCTCTAATCAAAAAATTAGAAAAGATATGGGGTCTTCTCTTCTCCTTACCGACCACTGAACGCAGCTGTCCCTAACTTGGGTAGGGCGTAAAGAAGCTGACAGACCATTATCAGTAAGCTGGTAACTCAACTATTTGTCTACCTCAAAATATGGAATGAAAGGCATTGAGCATATCGTATAGCTTTTTCTCTAATGGAAATATAACCTGTTAATATTAATTATCAGCCAGCACAGAAAGTCTAATACAAAGCATTATTACAGTGTTATTTTTCTCCTTATATATTCTGCTAACTCATGCACACCAGGGATGTGAGTGGATATTGAAATCAGTAGCAGATGAATGATGGATGAGTCATAAATTGGCTTGTGTGTTGGTTTATTTAATTAGTTTATTAGAGTTCTCTGGAATCATCTAGGCACTGTGCAAAACTAATATATACAAGAATATTTAGCTGTCCAATTAGGAAAACATAAATTAGTCATACGGTCTATGCTGTAAAAACCACAACTGCCAAAAGAAATTAAATGAAAGGCTAATAAAAATAAATGTTTTCCATGTATCCTGAATGCCCTGTGCATGAAGGCAGTGCAGTAGCCCGAGTTAGTAAGAAGGAAACTTCTTTGAAATGAGTTTGACTATTTGGTACAGTCAATTTTGCCTGTATTATTTACTTATTTGCTTATCGATTGATTCGTTCATGGTGGGAAGTGGTCTTGCCAATAGCAGAATTTATGAAATTTCTGACTTCATATCTAAAATTATATCACAGAGGGGCACCTGGGTGGCTCAGTCGGTTAAGCGTCTTGCCTTCAGCTCAGGTCATGATCTCAGGGTCCCGGGATTGAGTCCTGCATCGGGCTCTTTGCTCGGTGGGGAGCCTGTTTCTCCCTCTGCCTGCCTTTCCCCCTGCTTGCGCACTCTCTCTCTCTTTCTCAAATAAATAATATTAAAAAAATAAAAAATTAATAATAAAATTACATCACAGAACTGGGATAATTATTAGAACATAACCTTTTGTTATATACTTTTATTTTTGAGAAGCTAAAAGTTCTACTTGAGTTAATCATCTGTTTTGTTTCTGTCCACCTTGAAGAGGCGGTCTGAGCAGTACCTCTAATTTAAAGAAAACTTAATTCACATTAAGATCTGCTTTATCATGAGCTCTGTGGATTTTGAAAGGTGATTTCCCCACCCAACAGTCAAGAGATTCTTCTGTCAGTCTTTTCATTTTATCAATAAATCATTAACCATTAAAAAATCATGGAATCTGGACTAAAACAAAAAATAAGTAAATGCAGTGACCACATATCCTATATAGCAAGTCTAGGATTTAATGGTCTTAAAACTGACAGGTTCATGGTAATTATTAGTTAATGTTAAAAATGAAATGACTATTCCTCAGTAGAAAGAGGCTGTGACTTTGAATATAGTCTTTGTTTCCAATTATCTCTGAAGCTTGACTGACTAATTGATTCCACAATCCTAGGATCATCTGATTTTTAGAGGCCTGGAAATATCTGTCACTGGCCATACCACCTAGTAGATAGAATCTTGTGCAAAGCAGAACAGGTACTGCCCATTCAGAACGAGATGATCTCATTAAGTTTCTGGCAAATGAACAAAGAGAAATCAGTCAATTAAATGAAAATATTATCAGACATTTATGAGCCTTTGGAAACATGCATGTGTGTACATATGCACACACAGACACACTCACACACACACACACACACACACACTGGCATGGCTGAAAACACGCAGGCTATCCTGGGTATCCGATGTCAATATTGAGGACAAAATTTAGTTCTGGGGATAACAGAAAAATCTTTCCTGAATTCCTATCAATCTGCATTAACTGGAGAGCCACTAGTGGGTGTCTCTATTTTAATTTACTTAAATGTCTAGCAATTTTCTTGTTTTTTCTGTACATTATTTTTTGTATCTCAGACCTTGCTTCTGGGAATTTTGAGATACATACTTTAGAAATTCTATTAAATAAGTTTTCTTGGTGGTGAATCTGCTTTCGTATGCTGATATATATTTATTCACCATTTTTCTGGCTTGATAGTTTAACTGGAACATAATTCTTTTTAAAAAAAAAAACTTGGTGTATTTGTACTGTAATACGGTTGCCATCGTAGCATTAGCTAACACCTCTATTGCATTACATAATTACCACTTCGTCTAGTGATATGAACAGTTAAGATCTATTCTCTTAGCAAGTGTAAAGTTTGTAACATGGTTTATAATACAAACTACAGACTATATATAAGCTCTATCCATATATAACACAGATATATGTATCCTTGTTGCAAATGGCAGGATTTCCTTTCCTCTCGAGCATGATAGTACATACCCCTTTAGCTATTCATCTATTAACAGACACTTACGATGTTTTCATGTCTTGGCTACCATGAATAATACTGTAATATCCATTAGAATGCATATATCTCTTCGATAACCTATTTTCATTTCCTTTGGACACACACTGAGAAGTAAGATTGCTGGATCATCATTTCTGGTGGTTCTATTTTTGCTTTTTTGAGGCATCTCCATACTGTTTTCCATAGCAGACTGATCAGCTTACAGTCACACCAACAGTGCACAAAGATTTCCTTTTCTCCACATCCGCACCAACACTTATTTCTTATTTTGATGATAACCATTGTAACAGGGATGAGGAGATTTCATTGTGGATTTAATTTTCATTTCCCTGATGATTAGTGATGTTGAGCACTTTTGGTTAGTGTTATTGGCTGTTTCCTCTTTGGAAAAATGTCTATTTAGTTCCTCTGCCCATTTTCTAATCCAATTGTTTGCTTTTTTTTGTTACTGAGTTGTGTGAGTTTTTAATAAGCATTTGATATAACCCCTTATCAGATACATGGTTTGCAATATTTTCTCCCATTCTGTAGGTTGCCTTTTCATTTTGTTGTTTGTTTCTTTTGCTTTGCAGAAGCTTTTTGGTTTCATTTGTTGATTTTTTGTTGTTGTTGTCATTTGATGTCGAGAGGCTTCTTCCCTGAGTTTTCTTCTAGTTTTATGGTGTCAGGTCTTATGTACAAGTCTTTGTTCGTTTCTAGTTAATTTTTCTGAGTGCTGTAAAATAGACATCCGATTTCACTGTTCTTCATGTGATTATCCAGTGTTTTCAGTATCATTTTTTGAAGAGACTGTCTTTTCCCCTTTGGATGTTCTTGGCTCCCTTACAAATAGTATTTTTGCATATATGGAGGGTTTCATTCTGGGCTCTCAATTCTGTTCCATTGGTCTATGTGACTATTTTTGTGCCAGTATCATACTGTTTGCATTACTACAGAAGGATCTTTGGTAGTTCTATATAAATTGTGGGATTGTTTTTCTCTTTCTGTAAAAAATGCCATTGAAATATTGGTAAGGATTATGCTAAATCTATAGATGATTTTGGATTGCAGGAACATTTTAACAATGTTAACTTTCCCAATCCATGAACACAGGACGTCTTTCCATTTGTTTGTGTCTTCTTCACTTTCTTCCAACAAAGTCTTGTTTTCATTGTACAGATCTTTCACTTCCTTGGTTTAATTTATTCCTGGGTGTCTTATTGTTTTTGATGCTATTGTGAAGAAACAGTTTTCTTAACTTGTATTTCTGATGTTTCATTTTTAGTGTATGGATATACAGCTGGGTTTTGTGTGTTTATTTTATATCCTGCAACTTGACTGAAATCACTGATTAGATCCAAGTTTTTTAGTTGGATCTCTGAGATTTTCAGTATAAAAGATCATGTCATCTACAAATAACAACACATTTGCTCTTTCTATTTCGATGCCATACATACATATATATATATATATTTGTCTTGCCTAATTGGTTTAGCTTGGACTTCAAGTACACTATATTAAATAAGAATGGTTAGAGTGGGCACTCTATAGTCTTGACCCTGGTCTTTTTTCTTTTTTAATGAGTTTTTTTTTTTTTAAGATTTTATTTATTTATTTGACAGAGATAGAGACAGCCAGTGAGAGAGGGAACACAAGCAGGGGGAGTGGGAGAGGAAGAAGCAGGCTCATAGCGGAGGAGCCTGATGTGGGACTTGATCCCATAACGCCAGGATCATGCCCTGAGCCGAAGGCAGACGCTTAACCGCTGTGCCACTCAAGCGCCCCCTTGATCCTGGTCTTAAAGAAAAGTTTTTAGTTTTTTTCTATTGAGTATAATGTTAGCTTTGGGTTTGTCATATTTGGTGTTTATTATGTTGAGACATGTTCTTGTATACCCAATCTATTGAGGGTTTTTATTATGAAAGATATATTTTGTCAAATGCCTTTTCTGCAACTATGGAGGTAATCATCTGATTTTGCTTTCATTTTATTAATTGTGTGTTGTATTTATTGATTTGCATATATTAAACCATCCTTGCATCCCAGGGACAAATCCCACTTGATTATTGTGAATAGTCATTTCAGAAGTTCTTGAATTTGGTGTGCTAATACTGTATTGAGAATTTTTGCATCTGTGTTCATCAGGGATATTGGTCTATAGTTTTCTCTTCTTGTAGTGTTCTTATCTGGCTTTGATATCAGGGTAATACTGGCCTCATAGACTAAGTTTGGAAATGTTCCCTCCTCTTAAATTTTTTGGAAGAGTTTGAGAAGAATTAACATTAAATTTTCTTTAAATGTTTGGTAGAATTAACCAATGAGGCCATCTTGGGCTTTTGCTGTGTTGGGTGGTTTTCGATTACTGATTGCATCTCCTTAACCATTATTGGTCTTTCAGCCTTGGTATTTCTTCCTGATTTAGTCTTGGTAGGTTCTGTAATTTAGGGATGTACCTATTTCTTCTAGTTTATGTAGTTTATGTTGTATAATTAATTGTTCATAGTAGTTTCTTATGATCATATCTATCTATCTATCTATCTATCTATCTATCTATCTATCATCTGTAGTGCCAGTTGTCATTTCTTCTCTCTCATTTCTGATTTTATTTATTGAATCTTCTCTCATTTTTTTCGCAGTTTCACAAGGATATGTCAGTTTTGTTTATCTTTTTGAAAAACCAGGTTTCAGTTTCATTGCTCTTTTTTGTTGCTTTTCTGGTCTTTATTTCATTTATTTCTACCCTGATCTTTATTATTATCTTCCTCCTGCTAACTTTGGGCTTAATTTATTGTTCTTTTTCTAATTCTTTGAGGTATAAAGTTGGATTATTTATTTGTGAGCTTTCTAATTTCTCAATATATACATTTATCACTATACAAAATTCCTTTTCAGAACTCGTTTCAAAGTGTCCCATATGTTTTGGTATGTTGTGTTTCCATTTTCCTTTGTCTTGAAATATTCTTTGAATTCCCTTTTGATGTTTTCTTTGATCTGTTTATTATTCAGAAGTGTTGTTTAATTTCCCCATATTTGTAGATTTTACAGCTCTCTTCATGCTGTTGATTTCTAGTTACTTACCACTGAAGCTGGAAAAGATACTTGGTATGATTTCAACCTTCTTTTTTTTTTAAGATTTTATTTATTTATTCAACAGAGATAGAGACAGCCAGCGAGAGAGGGAACACAAGCAGGGGGAGTGGGAGAGGAAGAAGCAGGCTCATAGCGGAGGAGCCTGATGTGGGGCTCGATCCCATAACGCCGGGATCACGCCCTGAGCCGAAGGCAGACGCTTAACCGCTGTGCCACCCAGGGGCCCCTGATTTCAACCTTCTTAAATTTGCTAAGACTTCCATCATATCGTATGATCTGTCCTTGAGAATGGAGCAGAGTTCTTGATTTGACAGTATTTTCACTCAGTGTTTTGATGATAATAGTCTGCCACTTCGAACTTTCACAGATGCTCTTAAGGCAACTGTTCTGTCTCCGTCATTTCTCAGAAGGCAATCTTTCTTTTTTTTCTCTATACTTGTTAAGGTTATTTTAAAAAAATAATTATGCTTCCTAAATCTCATCAGTTTTTTAAAATTCTCAGCTACTAATATGTTTTCTTTGCCATTCTTCCACCATCCATTGAACTCCAAGTAGATGTATAGTATATCTTTTCTCATTCCATCTTCCATATCCCTTAACTGTCTCTTTCTTCCTATATCTTTATCTTTCTATGCTATATTTAAGTAGCTTTTTCCCCATAATTGTCTTTCAGTTAACAAATTTTTTCTTCAGAATTATAACTTGCCAATTATCAACTATTTTTTTAAAATTTATGATGATATATATTTTTATTTCTAGAAAGTATTTCTCACATTTGTTGGTCACTTTTTATAGTTCATATTATTTGTACTACTTTTAGATTACCTATTTCTTTAAATTTGTCATTGTCAATATGTTTATGTCTGATAATCCCAATACCTGACATCCTTGGAGTTCTAATTATGCCTTTGGTTGTTCCTAAAGACTTTCAGTCAAAATTGTTAACTCCTTTATGTATTGAGTCATTTTAGATTTGGAGTTTAAGTTTGGTTTATCTCGATCTGTGGACATGCAGGGACACCTGGCTTATGGATGCTTTCTTCCTGAGAGTTTATGTATGTCCTTCTGTCAGGCTCCCATGGCACCATAATCCAAAATTAAGTTCTTGACTTTACCTCTTCCAGGCCACACAAGTAGTGACAGTATGTATGTATTTTATAGTTCCCTCTTTTAATGAAAACGTCGCTTTTGATGTCCCAGACTTTATGCGAACATTTCAGTTCCGATTTCCTGAGGTTGTATCTCTTGTTTCTTTTGAACCCTTACTTTATAGTATAAAATTCAGTAGATTTTAATATATTCACAAGGCTGTGCAACTATCACCACCATGCAATTCTAAGACATTTTCATCATCCTAAAAAGAAGCCCATGCTCTTCAGCACTCATATGCTATCACCTCTTCTCCTGAGAACCACTAGTCTCCTTTCTGTCTCTATGGAGTTGTGATTTCTGGACATATCATATAAAATGAATCATGTTCTTGAAACCTTTTGTGTCTGACTTCTTTCACTTAGCATGATATTTTCAAGGTTTTTCTCTGCTGTAGCATGTATCAATATCTCCTTTTTATGGCTGAATAATGTTCCATTATGTGACCACACCACATATGTTTTTATCATTCATCAGTTTATAGACATTTGCATTGTTTCCACTTTGGAGCTATTGTAAATAACGTTGCTATACGTGTTCATTACCATTTTTTGTGTGGGCGTAATTTTTTTCATTTCTCTTGAATGTATATCTAGGAGTGGAATTTCTGGTTCACGTCTATCTTTATAAGCTCTATCTTTAACATTTTGAGGAAACCCCAAGCTGTTTTACAAAGTGGCTTTATCACTTTACATTTATTGCATTAATTTTCAATGTATGAAAGTAGAAATTTCTCCACATCCTTGCTTACTCTTAGTGTTTTTTTTATTACTGCCATCCTCGTGAGTGTGAGATAGTGTCTCATTGTGGTTTTGATTTGCATTTTCCATTGACTAATGATATTGAGCATCTTTTCATATACTTATTGGCCATTTGCATATTGTCCTTGGGAAAATATCTATTCAAAACCTTTGCCCGCTTTTTAATTGGATTGGCTCTTTATTTTTGAGTTTTAAGACAATCCTTTGTCGGATACAAAATTCGCAAATATTTTCTCCCATTTTGTGAGTTGTCTTTACTTTCTTGATAGTGTCCTTTGAAATAAGAAATGTTTTAATTTAATGAAGTCCAGTTTGATTCCTTATACTCTAGGTATCATCTTTTTTTTTAAGGCTTTATTTATTTATTTATTTATTTATTTGTGTGTGGTGGGGTAGGAGCAGAGGGAGAGGGACAAGCAGTCTCCACGCTGAGTGCAGAGCCTGATGAGGGGCTTTATCCCATAACCCGAAGATCATGACCTGAGCCAAAATCAAGAGTCAGATGCTCAGCTGACTGAGCCACCCAGGCATCCCTGGGTCTCATCCTTAAGAAACCACTGGGCTGCTTTTTCACTTGCCAGTTATGCTTTAACCTCTTTCTTTCTCTCTCTCTGTCTTTCTTTCTTTCGCTCTCTCTCTCTCTCTCTCTCTTCCTTCCTTCCTTCCTTCCTTCCTCCCCTCCCCTCCCCTCCCCTCTCCTCCCCTCCCCTCCCTTGGGGAGTTCTCTGACATTTGTGCAAGCTCAGGTACGCATTTAATAGGAGGTTTGTTGTATTTTTTATAGCTTTTCTAGATATTTTATAGTGGGAGGGGTTGCCAGAATATCATAGCTTTTCTAGATACTTCATAGTGGGAGAGGTTGCCGGGATATCTAGATATTTTGTAGTAGGAGAGATCCTACTATTTTACTGGGTGAAGTCAGTCAAACACACACATCAAAGAACACTTTCTTGGGACCTGAAGAGACTTGAATTCAAATTCTGTTTCTACTACTTAATAGCAATATGACCTTGAACATGTTATTTGATCTCTCAGTCTGGATATCCTCAGGGGAAAATAGAGCTAATAGTAATAATATGCAATTCATACAGTTATTGTGAGGGTAAAACAAGATAATACATAATACATGTGGTTGGTACATCCTGAGAACTTATTAAGTGTTGTATAGCTATATCACTATTCATAATGAATTTCTCTTCAAAGTGTCTTTAGAAACTGCACGTGTCAACTATTTCTTTTCTTTCAGTAAGGGCAAAATATTTTGGAAATGCTACACTTCCTGAATAGGAGTTTATTGATTACTATATATTTATTAATTTGTTTTACCAAGTAGGGCAGTGAGGCTGAGGGAGACATAATCAGCTAAAAAATTATACAAAATCAGGAGGTAATAGAACTGAGATTTGAACTTAGCTGACTTGGAAATACATAACCATTTTTACTCATTTCAAGAGTCTCTTATATGTAATTTCTCATTCTGTTGAATAATTCTTCAGTAACTTTATTATCCACAAATCTGATCCCATTATATGTGATGATTTTCTCTCTACATCTGTTCAATACTATAGTCACTAATAATAAGGAGCAGTAAGATTTAAATTCAAATAAATTAAAATGGAATATTAAAATTTTAATTCCTTAGTTGTACTAGCTACAATAAAAACACTTTCTATCCCCATGTGTCTAGTAACTATCACATTGAACAGCACAGATATGGAACATTTCCATCATTGTAGTAAGTTCTGTTGGACAGTATTACTCTAGATTTTTTTTTTTTCATTGAGGGAACTATATCACGGGTTGTATCAGACCCTTAGTTTGTTCCTTCATTGCCCTTTGAAATCATATCAGGCACTTTTGCTCACTGCAATCTGAACTTAGCCACAACAACTGTAAGCTGGGGAAAAGATTCCAATTTTGATGGCATTTGTACTTCGATTGCCCTATGCTTTGGGTGAGTGAATAAGGTACTGCTTTGCTATCCTAAGCTGGGGTTTGGCAACCATCCCTCCTGGGACATACAACAACATTCCAAATCAGAGTGACTCACTGCCTGAAAATAAGTTGAAGCTTAGCCCAAACGAAAGTCTATAAAAATTATTTTCTCCTAAGAGTGAACCCTGTATAACCATTTATTTCTATTAGACAAATTGTGGAAATAGTAAATTGTGGAAATTTACCGAGTCCTGTATACTCTAAACCTTTCTTGTATAAAAAGAAAGAAGGATATTGCATCAATAAGCATTTATCTCAATTTTAAAGAAAGTAAGAAATTGATTCGCAAAATAGGACACTATTAATAAAAAGTGTAATGCTTAGTGTCTATCAGGCGAAGATCGTAACACCCTTTACTTACTGTTCTTAACATCATGATTCCTGGCAGAGAAATTGAAACAAATTATAACAAATATGTTACAAATATCAATTACAAAAGTGAGGTGGAGTACTTCTCTGACTCTTGGATCAATGATTTATTTCAGCTTTGGTGTATTTCTATTTTAGAGGACTTCATGGCCAGTATAATTTTGATTTCAAGATGACTCATTAGTTAATAACTGAGAAGAAAAAGAATGAGAACCTCTGCCCATTGGGGAGACTAGAAGCCAACCTCTGATTTGGCATTATCCTCATTTTACAATTTCGTTTATGCAACAAATGAAGCAATTTTACAATTTAGTTTATACAATAAGGTTACAATTTATACAATTTCATTTCTCAATAAAAGGAATATGAATTCATGGATTGGTCCTCAGTAATAAGGCAGTACTTAGGAAACATAGCACATATTTCCATAAATATAATACCTGGTGAAAAAAAATGTCATCTTTTAAAATTGAAGGTAATAAGAGGCAGCAGAAAATAGATGTATTAGTTTCTTAAAGAATTGGTTCGTAAACAGTAGACTTTTGAGGACAGTGATGGGTCTCTCTTACCACCTCATCTTTGCTACTTGCATAGCACCTGGCAAATACCAGTCACTCAATAAATACTCATCAGTTCATGTGGTCACGATAAAAGAGAGGAGTCCCAAATATTACCTGAAGACATAGACTTTATAACCATGACTAAAGAGAAAATAAGATAAACTGCTATTTAATTAAGTTTATCAAAATTGATGTTGCCTTAACAGGTAATAGTCTGTATTGAACACAGAAAAAGGAATCTAAAGCTCAGAAATTGTCTAAGTAATATGTCAACACTAATGGGGAGTAGAGAGTGGCACTCTGGTATAAATGACCCAGTATGGATAGTATAGGTCATCTCTGAACAGAAGTATCTTCAGAGGGGCATGGGTAATTCATGATGGTTGAAGTTGTTGGAAATATGCCATAAGAATGAATATACAACTCCTTCTTTCTTATTTCTTTGTTCATTAACCTAGTTTATGATTGGTTTTCCTATGGTAACCTATCCATTCAGGTCAGGTACTCTAAATACATGACTATTCTGACAGCTACATTTCTAATTATTATTTCATAAGTCAGCTTTCCCTTTTATAAGTCAGTATCTCCTGTCTTGGGGTTAATGTGACTCAGTTGTCCCCAAACTTATCTCCTAAGAAACTAATACTAGAAAATTGTTAGGCTTGGAAAAGTCTGGGGACCCTTGATCCATGATGACCCCCAAGACACAAAAATTTGATTTCTCAGTGATAGAGCATCTTTGATTTTTAGCAACCTTTTTCTGTAATGGCACCATGACTGATGGGGATTAAAAAAAAAAAAAGTCAACTCCTGGTTTCCAGTCTGCTCTGTAACGAGCTTAGAAGTCATTCTCATCCTCATAAGAAAAGAGTGGAACACACTAAACATCAAACTGAAAGACTTAGATCCGTTAGAGAATTGAGATCACAGGGCAGATCACTGCCTTGAAAACTGGAGAGATGGACAGACAGTGAGGATCACAGATAACTGGGAGCCGAAACTGCCAGGAGTCAGCAGGTGGTAGGAAAACTTAAACAGTAATTGATTCATTTTTGGAGATTGAGTGTGGACCAGCTTGAGAGATAAAAATGCCTGGGATCCTAGGCTTGAAGGGCCCCCACACGTTTATGAGTTATATCCCGAGGAGCCCCACTAGGATCTCAGGGTGAAGTTCAGAGAAAAATTCCCTTCTGTTTCTAACGAGGTAGAGGAAAAGTAATTATTTGGAAATACATCCAGATCATACTGTTCTCCCTAGAAAGGTCTGCCCCCTCAGAAAAGTACACTACCAGAGCCTAACCAGCATGAGTTTTGGCAGAGCCTGCTGATGTGGGGAAAGGGAATACGGGGCTTCAGCTCCTCTAGCCTTCTTGTGTGATCTGAAGCAGGGAGTGGGGACCCAGGAGGCACTTGTAAAGGTCCCAGCCCACAGGTGTGGGTCCACTGAAAGCATGAGTCCTTATCATAGGTGTAGACCATGGACTATACACCTCCCCACCACATCAACAGGGCTCCTGTATAGTAACAGGGGTTTGCAGCTGGAAGAACTGTCAGGCTCAGACTCTGTTTAAGAAGGGGCCTCCAGGGAAACCCAAAGCCAACAGGTGAGACAAAAACAAGAATGGTAAAGGAAATCATAGACTCTACCACCTGCAACCATTGGAAACAGTAAACACAACCTAACTCCCAGCCAAATAAACATAAAACCTCATTCTAAAGGCCTCTTTTCCTCAGTTTCATTTATCCAATACATGATGGCTATCTTTCAACAAAAAAGTACAAAGCAAAATAAAATGCAAACAAAGTCAGTAGGGACAAGGTAAGCGTCGTAACCAGACTCAGATATGGCAGAAATTTTGGAATTACCAGAGCGGACAAATAGATCAGTGGAACAGAACAGAGAGCCCAGAAATGGACCCAAATGAAGATATCAAGTGATCTTTCACAAAGGAGCAAAGAAAGTTCAGGGGAAAAAATGATATTCTGTTCAACGAATAATGCTATAACAATTGAACATTCATTCACATGCAAAAAAACAAAGAGAGAAATATATACACAGACCTTATACCTTTCACAAAAATTAATTCAAAATTCATCATCCTTAAATATAAAATACAAAATTATAAAACGTTCATAAGATAAAGTAAAAAATAAAAAATTAAGTAACCTTGGGTTTGGCAGTGGAATCTTGGCAAAATTTCCAAAGCAGGAGGCATGAAAGAAAAAACTGGTGTCATACTACATTAAAATTATAAAATTCTGCTCTGTGAAAGACACTGTTAAGAGAATGAAATACAAGTCATAGACTGGGAGAAAATATTTACAAAATATGTATTTGTTAAAAGACTGTTATCCAAACTACACAAAGAACTTTTTGGGTTTTTTTTTTAGTTTTTTTAGGTAAGCTGTGCACCCAATATGGGGCTTGACCTCATGACCCCAAGATCAAGAGTCACATGCTCTACCAACTGAGGCAGGCAGGTGCCCCTGCAAAGAACTCTCAAAATTCAGTGAGACAATCAATTCAAAAATAGGCAAAAGACTAGAACAGACACTTTGCTGAAGAAGATATGCCAATGGCAAGTAAGTGTGTGAAAAGATACTTAACCTCTTATGTCATCAGGGAAAGAAAAATCAAAGTCATCATGAGATACCACTGTTCTCATTAAAATGGTTAGAAACCATTTAACTGACACCCCCAAGTGCTGGAGAGGGTGTGGAACCACAGGAACACTCATTCACTGCTGGTCAAAATGTAAAATGTATGGTCATTTTAGAAGACAGGGTAGCAGCTTCTTACAAATCTAAACTAGTCTTAACATAGGATCCAGTAATTGCACTTCAGGGCATTTACCTAAATGAGTTGAAAACTTAGGCTGTTACAACTAATTATCCCAAAAATATTTATTGCAGTTATAATTACCAACAATAAAATCAAGCCGAGTGTCCTTCAATAGGTGGTAAATGGATGGAAAATCTGTGGTGTATTCATGCAATAGAATAGTATTCAGCCATAAACACAGGTAAACTTTTTTTTTTTTTTTAAGAGAGAGAGAAAGCAGGGTTGGGGAGGGACAGAGGGGGAGGGACAGAGGGGGAGGCAGAGAGAGCATCCCAAGCAGGCTCCACGCTGAGCAAAGACTCCAATGTGGGCTCCATCTCACAACCCTGAGATCATGGTCTGAGCCAAAATCAAGAGTCGGACGTTTAACTGACTGAGTCACCCAGGTGCCCCCAAACAAGTAAACTTTTAAGCCACAAAAGACATAGAGGAAATTAAATGTATATTGCTGAGTGAAAAAAGCTGGCCTGAAAAGGCTACCTTGAGAATAATCAACTGTATGATGTTCTGGAAAATGCAAAACTAGAGAGAGAGTAAAAAAATAGGTGGTCACCAGGCATTCAGGGTGAGGGAGTATTGATGAATAGGTGGAGCTCTGGGCGGTTTTAGGGCCGTGGACGTATTCTGTATGATGCTATGATATGCATTTGTCAAGACCCACAGAAACGTACAACATAAAGAGTGAACCTCATTGAAACTAAAAATGTATCACATTTGGTTTATCAGTTGTAACAAATGTACTGTACTAATGCACAATACTAATCGTAGGGGAAATGGTGTCTAGAGGTGGGGTGAGTGGGCAAAGGGTATATATGGAATCTCTTCTATAATGCTAAAGCTACTCTGAAAAGTCTATAATTTTTAAAAAAATCAGTTCCTTGACTAATAGGACACGCTGGATTGTTTTCATGGTATAATTTTGAAATTTAAGATAAAATAACCGATTGATAACATTCAGTAAGCAACATGGTAGCTGTCATTTTGATGTACTAATCACTGGAAGAAATTAACAGCAGCCCCTAAAGATGCCTGGCTTACAACAAAAAGAAAGCTGGGAATAAAAATCTGGCTCAAATATTATTTCCTGCATCATCCCACCCTTAATGCTGCCTGCCAATTTGACTAATCACTTAACTAATTAAGATTTAAAATTTTTTTCATGATTGCATTTAGTGAAAAAATTTGGAACTTACACATTCTTATATATTTCGTGATCTGTAGTATCACTGAGAAAAGTTAGAATTAAGAAGAAAATCTATTATTAATCTGCAAGGAAGTGCTACTGTGCCAATAACAATGTACTAACTTGCCTGTACACCCAAAATTTCAACCTGTTCACTTCTCAAAATAGTAAAAATATTCACACACAGCTGTCAGCGCAAACAAAACTGTGCTCTCTGCATCACACAGGGCGTGTTTATAAAAACTAAACCATAACCATGGCTGAGTCTGTCTCTACACAGGTTTTAAAAGTTATCATTTGTGTAAGCAGTGTACAGAATGTTTGAAAAACTTGAAATAAAAATACATAACTGAAAGACGACAGTTGAAACAGAAAATCCTGAGATGTTATCTAGCTGAAGTTAAGTTGATGCTAAAATGTATGACACTAACACTTCTCTAGGGGCGAGATAGCCCTAAATACTGTGTGGGGAGGTTGGGAATAAGAAAAATTATTCTAGTCTGTAGACAATGAAATAGAATATTTGAAAGTTCATTCAGAGTGGGCTTTTTGGAATAGATGTTATTAAGTATTTCTATGCATTATTGAAATCTGTTTAAAGGCACTCAAGTTCTACGTTCTGATAAATGAGTCATAGATGGGGACTGAGAGAATCCTCAGAAGTTAGCAGTCACAAGCCAGTACCCCCTTAATACACACCTATTATCTCTGATAAAGCAAAGGAATTTTTAAGAAGTGGTAAAGATGCCGCTGGTCAACCACCAGGGAATATGGATATTGGCTCCTTTCACGTCCATCTTCAATTAGCCACATAGGCTTGAGAAAGTCATTTGGACTTTCCGAGACTCAATAATTTATTTCTAAGTAGAGATAATTATACCTATTGTGATAATTAAATGAAATAAATGGTATATGAATTATTGTTATTAAACATCTATAAGAATGCGAGGCAGTGAATGAATAAATTTTCTTTTTTGTTGATGGCTGCATAGGGCAATTTTGGTTTGGGTTGTAATGTTTCTAAGGAAAAGTGATTTCGGGGGGAAGGGAGGGAGTGATGAGTAGGTAGTATACAAGAGATTTTTAGGACAGTGAAACTATTACGTATGATGGTAGATACATAACATTCGTCAAAACTTACAGAACCGGGATGCCTGGGTCGCTCAGTTGGTTAAGCGTCTGCCTTAGGCTCAGGTCAAGTTCCTAGGGTCCTGGGATCAAGCCTCGCATCAGGCTCTCTGCTCAGTGGGGAGCCTGCTTCTCTCTCTGCCTGCCATTCCTCCTGCTTGTGCTCTCTCTCTCTCTGACAGATAAATAAAATCTTTAAAAAAACAAAACAAAACAAAACAAAACTTACAGAACTATACAAAATAAAGAGTAAACCCTAATGTCAACTCTGAACTTTAGTTAATGATGTATCGATATTGGTATATAAATTATGACAAATGTCCTAATGCAAGGTATTACTAATGGGAGAAACTCTGTGTGTTGTGGTGGGGAGAGTAGTTTATGGGAACTCACTGTATGATCTTTCTGTAAACCTGACAGCGCTCTAAAAAAATTTGCACTCACTGAAAAACTTTAAAAGAGCAAGAAGGCAAGGGGAAGAGGGAAGGTGGGAGGCATCGTGGTGTGGTGAAAGGAAGAGGCAAGCAGGCTTGCGGCTGGATGAGAGGCATGTGAACCAAGGGGCTGAACAGAAGGACAAACGGTGGGGAAAGAAAGGGAAAGCCAGAGAGAGAAGAGAGTGAAAGAACACATAAATTAGAGACCGGCAGAAAGGGGGAGCAGGGACTGATGTAGTGCCCACTGGGTGTCACACTGGAGACTAGCACATGGCTTTATGAATGAGGCCAGCGTGTGTCTACAGCCCCAGTCTTGCTATTATAAAGTAGAGGAGTTCGAACTGGAGCATGACTGCCCTAGAAAGTTATTCATGGACTTTCCAAAGGATTCACTGGTTAGCATGGCTTCAAAGTCCCCAATTTCTAGGTCTTTTAGCATGCATTCATCCTCCTTCCTAATGTCACATAGGGTCCCCTTTCCTCCTCTCCTGTATTCCCTTTTACAGCAGTCTTTCTCCTAATCTATAGAAGAGAGATTGCCCCTATCCCCTCCTGAATCTTCTTCCAATGATGCTTCTCCTGGAGGTGTTAACAAACCAGGGAGCCAAATAAAAAGAAAATTCAAGATACCGTTGTGGAGAATCTATCTGCTTTTAATGATCAGTCAAGTCACCATAAAATCATAAGCCTTCTAATCTTACCCTCGTCTCACACGTATTTCTGTTGAAAAAATATTAGAGGTGGATTACTCCATCCTTCTTGGGATATTCTGAAGCTGATCATTTTGTGGTGTGAGAGTGCTGGGAATAATGGCAATTTTTGTTTAATGATCGCACCTCTTCCATTCCTCAATTATTGAAAAAGGATGTACTGCTCTTTGAACAGGGGCCATCCACGTTTGGGGGATTGAAGTTTATAAAATTGGGGGAGCCTTATTATGAAAAAGAATAAAAAACTACTATTACCAAATTATGTATATAAGTGATGATTTATTAAGAATGAGAAAACAATCCAATATATTTGTTTCAAATTTGAAAATGCTGACAAATGTGACAAATAACACAAAATTCAGAAAGATAACATTTTTCTTAACCACTGAATGAAAATATCCCTCATTTTTTCCCTCCATTTTTTGCCTGCATGTATTTTAAGCATCTCTTCATTTAAGTTTGCTGACGTCATTTCCTGTGGGCACAATAGAAGGATAATCGGTCTTTCATCTGGCATGATTGATGGAAATTTTTATCTTGGTTTTGATAACCTAGAAAGTTTTCTGTTAGTTTTAGAACTTGTTATTGGTACTATTTGGTGACTATTCAGAATTGTTGTCAAACGTGGGACAATCGCTATAAAGTTTCATATGTGAGCTGTAAGATTCCGAAGAACTTCCCCCATACTGTCTTGTTTCTCCTACACTATCCACAAATTTCTGGTAGCAAGATTCATCAGACAGGTTCCCATGGCGGGTCTGTAAGTTCGCATCAATTCACAATAAGGGGAGTATTCCTGAAAGACTTCTCTATTAGGACAGCTAGGGTAATCAGGGCACATGGTAGTGACTAACATGACAGCGAATGAAATAAAAATATCCTGTTAAACCCAAAATAAATGTACTCTCAACTCTCTCTTAGTCACTTCATCCAAAAAGCCTGAGGGCACTCTAGCACGGAGGGAATGAGGAGGGAAGGGGGGGTCTAAGTGAAAAGAGGCAGCCGTTAGGGCTAATCTATCTTACAGTTACACATTTATGAAAATAAAATGACCATGTGAACACAGTGCTTGGGCCCTTCCAAGGCCTGGACTTGGGAAATCTCTGTGCAAACCCCTGATGTTTCTGCTTCTGTATTGTCACAGGAAATTTGCCTTTTTGTTTAAGGGAGCGACAAAGGCCAAGGCAAAAAACCAATTTTTTAAAAAATATCACTAGTAAGAAGTAAGGAAACCTGAGAATTGCTTGTTTTCTGCACATTTAAATATAACCATTTAAAAAAGTTATTTTCAATTTCTATTTCTGGGTCTTGGTATTAGCAGGAAAGAAATGGATCTTTATCTGAAGGAGCTTAATGAGACTGGTTCAATTAAAAGTTATTTGAATTATGTTCTGGGCCAATCAAAAATTTCCAGGTACTCTGAATAAAACCCATGGATAAAATTTTACATGCTTTCTTTAGAATCTATGCATGTTATTTAAAAAAGAACTTAAAACTTACTTTGTCAAGTCAGATAAAGGATCGTACAATACCAACACACTATACAAGAAAAAGAATTGTACAAAAAATTATACTATAGTAAAATATTCGAAGTGTGCTCCATCACCAAGTTATTTCATTTTACAAAATGTTTGATATTATCCACTTCATTACAAAAAGTACAATTATATTCTAACTAGTCAACCAGGTTTTTTTTAGCAATAGTTTTTCTCTTCATTGAATGTTGAAGAAAAGTACAATTGGGGCACCTGGGTGGCTCAGTCATTGAGCGTCTACCTTCAGCACAGGTCATGATCCCAGGGTCCTGGAATCGAGCCCAGCTGGGCTCCATGCTCAGCAGGGAGTCTGCTTCTCCCTCTCCTTCTGCCCCCCCAACACACACTCCAGCTCGCTTTCTCTTGCAAATAAGTAAATAAAATCTTAAAAAAAAAAAAAAGGGAGAGTACAATTATAATGTTTCAGAATATTGATTTTGTTATCTCAGCTTTAAAATGTGATTTTTACTTAAATATCCTCATGTGCTAAGCATCCGTGCTAAACCAGATTTACTGAAGGCATGCCATATGTTACTTCATAAACAAATTATAATCTTAACTAGACAATATATTGGATTATACTAAGGAATGTTAAAATGAGGAAGAAAATTTCTTTTTTTTACAAATGAGTATGATGCAGATAAGTAAATTATATTAGACAATTTTAATTTGTATGACCTTTTGTTCTCATTCCTTGATATGAACCTTAAGACATGTATCCGAATTGAAAAAATCAACTCAGACTTTTTCTGGAAGTTGGATTGGACCAATTGTTGATGGAACTAGATTTGCCTGTTAGATTGTATCCAGCCAATTTTCCACAAATTGAAGGCTTAGTTTGCAGCTCCAAAATTTAGATTGAAAAAGTTACTTAGACATATGATAAAGGCATTTAATAGAAAACATTATAGCAAAGATGTACTGAACTAATTAATCCATGTTTAGATTTTTTCCAACTCTTTCTGAATCTGTTGGGTTATGCAAAGTGCCTCAAGCAGGCATGATTAATAACTGCTAACTCTTCGTGAAGCCTTTGGTATACTTCCCAGAAGTTAAAAAATGGAAAGCTTCTATTGACTGAGTAACAAATGCTTTTGTAAATCAGGTCATTTCCACTTCTTCCTTTCTAAAATATTTGAAGGAATACCTATTCAAATTGTCAGCTCATACATCATTAAAAAGTAATTTTGATGATATATCACTATCTGATATTTAACATATACTTCAAGAAAAATTTGAAGAATTAAGTAACATGGTTATAAAATTCCTTCCGTTCCCTACCTACTTATTTAGATGAAGTCCTCCCAGGCTTTACAATAATAAACACAATGAATTAAAAAGCATCATTATTGTGCCCCATCTCATTCCAGCAATAAATAATATTCGTTCACGAATATATGAACTGATTGAAGTAAAAACAGCTCTAGTATCTCACCAAGAGATTGATTTATGATTCAACTTTACTCTTTCTTTACATCACTTTCTAAGTTTGCAATATATTTATTGTATTAATTATGTCAATATGTTACTAATAATTTGCATAACTCGATCCAGAAAAATTATTTTTGAACATTTAGAGACCTATTTAACAAATATAAAATTTAACAAACATAAAATTTCAATGTATATGCATATTTTTGTAGCAGATGTATATTTTATAAGATTAACACAGGACCCAAGAATAAAAATATATTACAAGAGGAAAAAATGTAGGGAAAGTGAGATAAAATAGAATATGAAGGAGAAAATATCATACTGTAAAGTTTTTCCTAATAAAGAGCCATGAATTTTTTAAATTGAAATTTAGGTATTAAATTCTTACGACATTTGAAGTCCATTGGATACATATATTTTTGTTTTCATTGTGGTTAGAACACCTAAGCATGATACATGCCCTCAGAACAGATTGCTAAGTGTGTGGTAAACTGTGAGAACAGTGGTGTGTGGTACATATCTAGAACTTTCTCATCTTGCATAACTGGAAATTTATATTCAATGAGCAACTCTGATTTTCCCTTCCTCCTGGCCCCTGCAGACGCCATTCCACTCACTGCTTTCATGAGTTCAACTTTTTGAGAGTCTACATATAAGTGAGATTATGCAGCATTTGTCTCGATTTGTCAAGATTTTTAGATGACCATTAAAAAAATATGCCAAGGATACATAGGTTTTCAAGATAATTTTAAGGGATAGCAGAGAAGAATATTTGAAGACTTCTGCTATAAAGGCTATCAAGAACTTGCTAATGGTGTGATTTTTTTCTTTGAAATAATTGTATTCTCAAGGGAACATGAAACTTAATCTTTAAATAATAATATTGTGATTCTAATGAAAAGTAGTCCTCTTTTCCCAGGGGTCAGCAAAATACTTTCTCTAGCTGTTTTTGTAAAATGTAGCTTTGTTGGAACACAGCGTCTGTGCCTATTTGTTTCGGTATTGTCCAAAGTAGCTTTCACGTACTCCTACTAGCCTTCACTACCACTATAAGGAAGGAGATGACTAGTTGTAATAGAGACCATATGATCCACACAGGCTGAAATATTTAGCATGTGGTCCTTCACAGTAAATGTTTGTCAATCACTACTCTGTCACATCCTTCTCCACTATCTGTGAAGCAGAAATTAGAACTCTTTGGGCTGTATCTTCTGGAATTTAACTCTACATTTGTAAATGTCATGTGTATCACTATCTCTTATCCTATGTTAAAAGATACACACACACACACACAAATGCCCCAAACTGACACACAAACACTTCCGTTTTGCTTAAATCAGTATTTTTTTAACTTCCTGTGACTATGTTGTTATTGTTAACAGTTGACGTATTTCCTCTCTTCCCTGCATAATCTTTTGATCTTCCTAAAGTTAAAATTACTTCGATGTGTGCAAATACAATACAAAACTAATATAAACCAAATTGTATAGCAAATTGTATAGCACTGAGCACTTTCAGAAGGATTTCATCCCTATGCCCCTAGTATAAGTGCATAAAAGTGTATGGATCTGGTATGTGCAGCTCCGTAACATTTTACAAAGCGTCACCACTACCCGAATCGCAATATAGAACATTAGTAACCCCAGAGCATCTCTGTGTTTTCTCCCAGTCATTATAGCCCCTAAATAACCACTGTTAGAATTTCCATTGTTATAGATTTGTATTCCCTGTTTTTGAACTTGATGTAAATGGAATCCGGCAGCTGTTATTCTTTTGTGTCTCATTTCTTCCATGCGTGTCTGCGAGATATATTCATGTGGTTGCATACAGGTGGTTAAAATATTTAGTCATGATCAGTTTTATAAGAAATTGCCAAACCATCTTCCACAGTGGCTGTACGTCTTGGCTTTCCCAAGAGCAGTGAACGAGAGCTCCTCTCGCGCCCATCCCCTCCAGCACTTGGTATTGTCAGTGTTCTGGATTTTGGCCATTCTAACAGGTGTGTAGTGGTGTCTCGTTGTTTTAATTTGTGATTCCCTGATGGCATATGCTGCAGAGCGCCTTTTCAGATGCTTACTTGCTGTCTGTGTATCTTCTTGGGGAGGTATGTGCCTAGGTCTCCACATGGTTTCATTGGGTTGTTTGTTTTCTTATTGTTCATAAGGTTCTTTATATTTTCGGGATACTAGTCCTTTATCAGGTGTGTCTTCTGTAGATAGTTTCTCTCAGTCTGTGCCTTATTTCTCACTCTTTCAACGGTGTCTTTTGCAGAGTGCAAAATTTTAAGTCCAGCTTATTTCTTTCACGGATTGTGTTTTTGGTGTTTACATCTAAAATTGCATCTCATACCCAAGGTCATCTAGATTTTCTCCTGTTGTTTTTTAGGAGTTTTGTAGTTCTGCATCTTACATTTGGGCCTATGAGCCATGTCAAAATAATTTTTGTGAAGGATGTAAGGTCTGTGTTTTTCCCTTTTGTGTATGGATATCCCAAGTCATTCATCACCATTTGTTGAAAAGACTGTCTTTTTTCCATTGTATTGCCTTTGCTTCTTTGTCAAAATCTTCTCTTTTATAAGATTTCCTTTTCTTTCCTTTTTCTTTTCTTTTTCTTCTTCTTTTCTTTTCCTTCCCTCCCTCTCTCCATCCCTGCCTTCCTTCCTGCCCTCCTTCCCTCCTGAGTGGAGGGTACAATTTTGACCTGATGTGTCTACATTTTTCTTTTCTACTTGTTTTGATTTCGCGGCCCTCCTTGATTATGTAACATGATAGCTTTCATGGTTTTGAGAAAATTTTGGCCTCAGTATTCTTTCCATAATTTCTTATGTTCCATTATTTCTCTCTTTCTAGGATTTTGTTAATGTACATATTAAATCATTATCTTTATCTCATATGTGACTTATGTTTCTTTTTCTTTATGTTTCCTTCCTTTCTTCTTTCTAGGCTACAATTTGAATTCTTTTCACTGACCTGTCTTCCAGTTCACTAAACCTTCCTTCTATGTCTAATATGCTATTGATTCCAGCCATTAGATAAGAGTCTTCATTTCAATCCTGTTCTTCAAGTCTAGGATTTCCACATTATAACTTTTTATATATTCCACATTCTTTTTGAAAATGTCCATCTTTTCGTATATGTTCTTGAATGTTTAAATCATAGTTGTAAAGTTTATTTCCCATCACCTATGGGTCTGTTCCCTGTCTAGTATTTTCATATTGCATCTGTCTTCTAGCATACCTAGTAATTTTTAATTGAAAGCTATAGAGGAAATTCGTCCAAGTGGGGTCCATCCTGGAATAATAGTCATTCTCATTCTAGACTTCATAGTCACAAATTTGGATGAGAATAATAAAGCAGGTATATACACCCACAGTATTTGCTATATGATTTTTTTTCTAACTGGCCACCTTGTAGTAGACATTTAACATAACATGGACATAATTATACTCAAGTTATTATCCATGGGTAGTTATTTACATTAATCAAAAACACACCCAGTTTTTGGCCAGCGGAGGCTGCTTTAAGAAAGGATTGTCCCTTGTTTTATTGCTGCTCCAGTGTTACAATTTTGTTCAGTGTGGTGACATTTAAACTAAATCAGCATAGAAGTCTCCTTCCCCATAACCTACCAGAATTCTCTGTCCAGATCAACAATGTACCCATTTATTTCTCTCCCTTTTCAGTTTCTTTCTCTCCGTCTATCATTTGTATGTGCATGTACACATGTTGTATCGATCAGTGTCTAATCAGTAGACAGAAACCACGTGAATTATTTTTAACAGATAACTTAATGTATATTATTGTTAACTGGGTACTGGAGGATGCAGTAGGCAAATACTGACCACGTAGGTATCACTGAGTAGGAGCTGTAGGATCAGCTCTCACCCCTAGGGCTAGGGGAGATAAAAAGAGAAAAAGAGATGGAATTGGAATTACTAGAGGGGAGCCCCATGGAGCTGACACCAGGGCCTCTGAGAAAGGAGTGTCGCGTGGCTGGTGGTGATGGCTCTGAGAGAGGGCAGTCGTGCTGGTTATGAATGCTGTGCGCCAGCGTACTGCAAACAGTGGCTGCTACCGGAACAAAATGTCAATCCAGGATAATGAACTTGTATTGCCGGAATGAGGATGCAAAAGAATTGGAAATGAAACAGGAAATAGGAGGCAAAACAAGAAGGAGAAATTCCCTTGCCCCTAATCTAGCCTTCCTTTGTTCCTCTGGCAGCCCCCAAGAAATGGCCACCTGGAAAAGAGACAGTGGCATCGTATTTCTCCCACTCTGGGATGTACATTTATCTCACACTTAAACATATCTGAAATGGACATAAATCTTAAAATAGATGGCATGTCATTGTTCGAGTGGTAATGTTTTTCTTTCTTAATAGCACGTAAAATCATGATGTTCCTCGTAATTAAAGATTTCTTCCATTTCGTGAAAGATGGTATTTTTAAAAGCGTAAAATGATTTCTATCATCACAGCTTCCAACCCTAGTAATGATTGTTTTTTAAGTTCTCACATACCATCTGTTGAATAGTTCTACAGCTGTACAGGAGTCCACTATTAATATTTCTGATTTATAGTTTCTGCGTTATTTCCCCATGTTTTAAATCATTCTCCCAGGATTATGGTAACGTTCTTATTTTCAAAAGACATTATGACATCTTCTGCATTTTAGACATTGAGTGGTGATTCTGCAATCACATTTATAGGCCCTTTTCCTGTCTTGGGTTTGAGTCGTATTGCCATGAAAAGTACCCTAAGAAAACCGTTCTCTCCTACTTTAGTTTCAAGTTCCCTGTTAATAGTATTGGTTACTCCTCATAGTTTGAATGTTTTACTTCAAGGTTCATGGCAACTTTTCATTATCTGTCAAAAACACCAACACTGATACCATGATGAATAAATCCATGGTTTCCTGGATCTTTCCAGAGAAAGATGAAAGAGAGTCCAGAATCTTATTTCTATTTAATAGAGTACCACAAAAGTACTTTGTGTAACTTCTGTTGTATATTTTTATGATCATAATGTTTTGTATGGCTCTCAAGTTAGACCTCTTCACTTGATTTTGAGTTTCGTTTGCAAATGTTTTAAATTTTCAGGAGAAATATAAACATGTAGTTGGAGGAGAGGGCACACTTTTTCTTTCTCTTTGTATTTAATGTGACATACCAATATACAGAAAGAGATAACACTACTGGAGAAAAATAATTCTGCCAGCCCAAATGAAGGGCTCTTATTTCTTAGATAATATATTTAGTTGGCCATTTCTGTTAACTGCCCCCCAACTCAAGATTTTTGTCTGAAAATCTCAATGAGAAGAGTGTATTCTGTATAATTTCTATTTTCTAGGTTATTTTTGGTGACTCTAACCAAAGTTTTACTGCTATAATAGATGACCATTTTTTCAGAAGGTTTTGTCGCTTTTCATCTGGTCTTTTATAGTAATTTCTTCATTCCCCACCACCTCTACCTCAATCCTATGTCACCTATTTTAGGATTATTTTTTACAGAAGGACCCCACTTGAGGATGCTGCTATCTAGATTAGTTCATTATCACCCGCCCCAAAAAAGACCCCTCCAAATTCAATGGCACATAATTATCATTTATGTAATATTTATGGACATAGGAGTCAGTGGGATTTGGTTGATCTAAACTGGATCAAGCAGCTGGCCTTGGTTCCAAGATGCAGGTTGAGCCCAGGTATGTTGCTCCCCATGTCTCCTACCCTCTTTGGGCCAACATGTTCCTCTCATGGCAGTGGCTGAAATAGGAGAAGCTAAGGCCCTCTTCACAAACATGTTTCAAACCTATACTTAAATCATGACTGCTAATGTTTCATTGCCAAAGCAAACTCAATGGTCAGGGAAGCACATTCTACCCATAGTAGGAAGAGTTTGGAATGTATATTTGCTCAAACATAATTTAAACTATTCTAGTGGTTAACCACAGAGTAGACATAAAAATCGCAGATAAAGTTCTATGTCAATTGATCTTTTAGTATTTCTGTAGTTATACAAATATCGGTCAGTTCTCTGTCCATAATTCAAGGACATGCTTGGGTCATGGTAATTCAAGCCAGAGTCTTTATTTGTGGCACATTTGTCCATGACTTAGGTAGTGGCACAAAGAGAATAGTCTTGAAACTACACAGATAATGTTATGAACTGAATTATATTCCCTCAAAATTCATATGTTAAAGCCCTGACCTCAAATGTGACTGTATTTGGAGATAAAGCTTGAAGGAGGCAAGTAAGGTTAGCTGAAATCACAAGGGCAGTGTCCTAGGCTAATGGAACTTGTGTCCTTGTAAGAAGAGGAAGAAAAACCAGAGGGCCCTGTCTCTTCAGAAACACAGAGTAAAGTCTATGTGAGGACATAGTAAAAAGGTGGCAGAGGGAGAGGGAGAAGCAGACGCCCTGCTGAGGAGGGAGCTCAATGCAGGGTTCGATCCCAGGACCTTGGGATCATGACCTGAGCTGAAGGCAGATGCGTAACTGACTGAGCCACTCAGGCGTCCCAAGGCCTGGTGGAGAATTTAAAGAAGAATTAGAAAGATGGTTGGAAATCAGCCTTCTAGACAAAAATTAAAAAAAAAAAAATAGTAGATTAAAGAGGAGATGGTACTGTAGCCACAACACAGGAGTGCAAGAGCACTTGGCCCCAGGGTCCCAAACAGATCAGGTTTGGCCACTCCCTGTTGACAAAAATCCAAAGGCAAAGAGATGAGTTGGGGTGAAACAAAAAAGGAATTTATTTCAGTGAGGCCAACACCGGGAAGTCAGTGGTCTAGCATCTCAAAGAATGTCTCCAGAGTGCCAAAAATACTTCCAGGTTTATATAGGGAAAACGTGGGATGAAGTTGGAGGGTACCTACAGGGGGGCAGTGAGGGTCAGATGAATCTTTGTTGTGGGATCTGTCCCGTGGGGTCTTGCTAGCTCAGGGCAGTGCCTATCGCTTGAGGGGTGAGTTTTGGTTCCCATCACGGATGCTGTGCCAGGTTTTTTGCCTGAGTTGAGAGAGAAGTTGGAAAGAAGAACTTAATCAGTTAAAAACTACAGACTGAGGTCAATATGGAGGTAGTTGGAGTCCTCTCTCAGCAAATCAAGGACTTTAAGATAGATTATTTATAATTATGACCTACAACTAGTCCCCATCTCTATGGAGATTAGAACTGTAAGAAGCTCACCTAAGACTCAACATGAGTGATATTAATTTGAAAAGAATAAGTAGAAAAGACACAGCTCTGCTGACCTGTTGAAGCCCCTGCTAGCTTTATGTCTGCAAAAAGAATTAAGTTGAATGTAGCCCCAGTAAAGGAAGCACGATGAGTATTCAACTAGTAAAAGTGAAAGCTACTAAAATGGAAAATGCTAAATAGAAGATAATCCCTGTCTTCCCATAAAATATATTTATAGTATTTATATGGTTAGAGACACACATGAATGATGTAACATAAATATGCATCTCCTTTCTGACCTTTGGAAATAGCTTTTTCTTGACGGAGAATGCATGCTCAGAGAGAAACCCAGGAGATTTCCCCCAAATCTGAGCTATGGCTATCATTTGTTAAAATCAGGTGCCTTTGTTTTGATGGCCTTATAAAGAACAGACTCAAAAATATAAAGGAGCTTTAAAAAAAAAAAAAAAGAAACAGAACAGGGCACAATGTGCAACCAGACGCAACAGTTAATAGACCAGTTAGTAAAATCCTCTGTCAGACAGGCTAGCATCTTTGCACCAATAATCATATATTTGTTTTTCTTTTTATGTACAGGTGTTTCAGGCCTCTGTGCTCCCAATTAATTCTGCGGGTTCTGACTGTCTCTCTGATATGCGCTCTCCAGCTGATCCCTCTCTGCTATTACTGTGCATCACCTAAACCAGACATTTACTTTGAGATTGAAGGGGGGGAAAAAAGAAACAGTTTTGCTTGGCAAAACCTTCTAGAAGGTGTAAACTTGCCATCCTCAAGTTCTCAGTGTACCAAAATATTTCCCCACCTTCACTTCCTACAAGGTGCCTGGAACTGTGGTTACATAAGAGCTGGTAACTTTGAACTCTCCCTTCAGGGCCCAAAAGCGAAGAAATCATTTTAATTCTCCTGGGTGTCATTTGGAAATGCTCCCAAACTGCTTTCCAGATTGTGGTAAATAATGTCAACCAATTCCCCAATCCAAATAAAGTATAATACTAAGACTTATTGATTCTGTCAAAGAGTTGTCCAAATATTGAAACATCCAGGAGGTCATTATACTCCAAGGATCTGATCTACAAATATATCTTTGTGTCTGATTTTCTTAGGAACAGAGAATAATCCATACAGCCCAGGACAGACATGCTGTATCTGGCAGGTCTAGGGGGCTTTCCTAAGACCATGACTGGACCCCATCAGTGTGCTCTCCCAGGGTGGAAGAGGATGGAAAGAGAGGGGGCTGGTGATGAATAGGAGAAGGGGGACCAATTTACATGAAAACACAGCAACAATCTTTCTCTTTCTGTATGTGCCTGAATTAGAAACTAGCTGAGTGGTACTTCATCCCATGAGATCTATTCTCTGAAGCATGTGTCTACCTCCCATTAGCCTTGTATGAATGAGGCTTTTGTAATAATAATGAAACTCAAAGAGGGAGACCTTTGCTACCTAATCCATAGGGGTATATTCTTCTCTTGATAAACCTATAATTCCTATCAGGGCTAATGGGAGTTCTAAACTGACATCAAAAAAGCTGTCTGTCCCATTGAAAAAGGTAAAGGTCTCTCCTCGCAAGCCTCATTATCATTCAAACTGATCTTTTTTCTCCTGCTTCTCTCTCAAAGGATGTGCCTCTCCCTGGAGGTACTTTTAAGAAGGGAGAGCCTCGGAAATTACCCATCTGGTAAATAGAACAGATTTCAATGCAGTTTACTCTATGATTCTTAGTCTGTTTCTCTTGGATACGAATGAAAAGGTTTGGAACTCAGAAAAGACATTATTCTTTCAACAAAATGGGTTCACATTTACTCACAGAGCATATGTTCTGCAAATGTGATATAGTGAAGGTTATTCTGAAATCATAAAAGTTTATGAATTCTTTAGTTCTAATGAATGAAATCAGACAGGCTATTCAGATGCCTGTCTGCATAGCGTAGCCCTTTTCTTTTTTTCCTACATAGAATTTTTAAAGCTGTTAAGAGAATGGAAGAAGGGAGTAGGAAACGAAACTGGTATGAAAAACATTCTTTTTTAAGACAACGTTTTTTCGGCGTTTTCAATTTTTGGCTGCAGCATTTATTCTGGTGCTTTGTGGAAAGGCTCCTTACACTGTTGCATGGGCCATTTGGTCTCTCCTTCGAAATGATGTCCTGCTTATAAACACGAGCTATGTATGCTGTGCATTTTCCACCCCCCCCCCCGATTTTGCACCCCCTTCACACAATGTTCAGTAACCCAAATGGACTGTGGTGGTTTGTATTGTAACAACAAGGCTAAGCGGAACTACATTTCCCAGCATCCTCTTTATTGTATGTGTCTGAGTTTGTGGTACAAAAGAGAAATTCACATTAAATTTGGAAGATGGAAGGAGAGTAGCAGTCCCCTCGTTCTGTAGGTTCGCAGGCTGGAAGGTAGTCTGAGAGCCTGACAGAGCGAGCTGTGGGCAATTCCAGCTCGTCCTCCCTCCCCCTCTGAACAAGCAGTGACCCCCCCACATACTCCAACAGATGCAGAGGCAACAGCCTTCCTCTGAATGTGGCAGTGGACCTCCCCACAAGCCTCTCTCGTGGCCCCACCCCAGCATCTGGACCTGCGTGGCTTCCTAGATTCCTCAGCAAAGCCCCATCTGCCTCCTCACACGAATTCATCAGAGTAGATGCACAGTGGTCTTCCTATTCGCCCAGCTTCTCCATATTTGTGTCCAGCCTTGTTCTTAGAATAAATCTCTTCTGCTATGATACTCATAGGAGCTCGGCTTCCCTGATTGAATCTTGACACACAGGCTTGTATATATTAGTATAAAATGTGAGACTTCTGGCATTCCTTTGGGAAATAAAATCAAAGTTTCTGATGCATCATAAGGTTTTAGGTACAGCAAAAACCTGATTGACTCTGGAAATAATGGTACTTCATTCATTGGACATTGACGTAACTTTGTGAAAGAAGCGTATACCATGTAAACTTAGAGTAAACCAAGGTCTTACAGGGAATAGTTTCCTGAGAGGAAAAATTACTTTCTCCACTTATGCTGTTCATAATATATAGAAAAATCTTTACCATGAAAAAAAGGATAATTTCACCTTAATGTTACTTATTTAGATAACTTACAGCAAGTACTTAAAAGTGATATGATGTCATTTAAAATACATCCCCTAATTCTGTTAGTCTCTCTAACAGATTTGAATTAATGAATATATCACATATTCTACTTCGTAAAAAGGGGAAAATAGGAAAAAAAATTCTGGCCATCGAGTAAATTAGTATCCTGCCAAGGCTATGTTATGCTTTTTATAACTCAAATTATACATTTATAATATTGGGATATATTCTTTGTTCCATAGTAAGATCAAAATGTTTTCAGAAAAATACAAATCGTAGTGTGGAACAAAAAATTAAACTTATCTAAGTTCTAAATAGTTCTAATAGTTATTTTTAGGCCTGATATAGATAGCATTGGTGATGTTTAACGTGTTTAAGGAGTATTATTCTAATTCTCAAATAATTATTTGGCTCTAGTCATAATAAATCCATGTGGTTCCATAGTCATACATTTTTTTTCTAAATTCGTTGGTCTCAAATTTCTTGGCTTGAATTTGGCAAATTTTATAGACTTAACCATAACTTATTTTTATCTCCTGCAAGGGTCTAGGTTTCTACCCTAATATTAGCAGACTTCCATTGACCCTGTTTCACCTGTAACACAACGAAGTGATCTAGTGTTTCCACTTCACCTTAGGAATAAGGAAAACATTTACGGGAATACATTGGTGTTTTACCACGTGTCCCAAGCCATCTGCAAGTCCTATAAAAGCCTTATGTTTGCTACATGGTTCTTTTTAGTTTTGAAGATCTAGACAAACTGTAAAGTAATATTTTAAGTCTGGAATTAAAGCAGATGCATAGGGACTGCTACCTGAGGCAACTACCCGGTGGGGTAGGTATAAATCTTCTCAAGTTTTATTCAAGAGCAGAAACATTTCTTACCCTTAGCTGTAAGTGCTTAGGGTGCTACCAGAAAATATTGACTGAAAGGTAACACTGAGGGTTCAAACCAGAGACAGGTGTCTAAATGGATTGTCAGGACAGAGAACTGAAGACAGAAAGCAGCAGCTGGGAGGAAGGGTGGAAGCTAAGAAATAAGAGAGCCAAGAAGGTCTAAAGTAGCTATTGTCTGACAGTAGTAGGAAAATAGGGTGGAAAAGCCTGGAAGACTCCCAGACAGGGAGCTGTGCCTGATGTTGAACTTTTATACCCTGTCAGTAACAGTGTTTGTGTGAGACGGATGGACCCATTTAAAAGCACAACTAAAAGAAAGACAAGTGTAGCTTTGGATTATTCTGAATATTTTTTATTATTCCACTCTCTGTCATTAATGGCGGGGTCACTGATTTAGATAGAACTTTCTCCAACAAAATTCCTCCCGCCCCAGGTTTTGAAACTTTTTATTTGCATAATAAAAACTTGTGCATTCCAGTAATTAAAATCATTTGAACAACAGCCACAAAAGTGGCACTCTAAGTACACTGCATTTTACAGCCTGTAGGACACCTGGGACCAGCTTGGTTTTTACTCTCGATTTCACGGTCGTCCCACCCAGCTTCTTCCTTCACCAACGCGCAAGTTCTTTTCCTTCCCTGCCAGCCAGACAGGCAGATGGGAGAGGCTGGCGTGGCCTTCCCCGTTGGTAGGTCCACAGTACTCCCTTCTTTGGTGTGCAAAGGAGCAGCAGTCATTTAAACTTGATCCAACCTCCTTGCATCGTACAAAGTTAAACAGCTAAACGAGTTAAGTGAGAAGGCAGTGCTTGTGGAACGGACAGTGCGCATTGGTGATGCTCGCCTCCTTATCCTCTCCTTGCTTCTCCTGTTCCGTCGTCTCTCGAAGGCAGTGAATTTCTCTCTTGTGTTTCTGTCCTCTTTCATTTTGACTTACCGAATTTCTCACTCTCGGGCAAACCGGGTTTGTCAGATATGGTTGCAGGGGAAGCAGAGGGAGGCGTGGGAGCAGACAAGGTCTGACCTGCGCAGTGGCCACCGTCGAGTGCCTCCAACAAAGTTTTTCTTTATTTTTTCTTATCCCCAGTCTTTTGAAAGAACTATTGAGCACCAGTATTCCAATTGGGGGTGTGAGATATACTAAGCATGACCTTGACCTAGCCACCATGGTTTTTGCCTTTGCCTTACGAGTTTTCTGGCTGGCAGCTGAGAGTACGAGGTTAGAGAATTCTCTGCCCTTGGTTGGGAATCAGACCTCACCGTGGCCACAGCAGATAAGGACTGCCAGACCTCACAATGGCCTTGAATCTGTTTCCAATCCCGAGCCTGGTGATCCTGATATGCAGAGCTCTGGCTGGGGATTCTAGAAGGCCAGCCAAAGTACTCTATAGCCTATGTAAAGTTGATTCTACTATTCTGCTTAATAATGCAATTTAACTGTATTTTGGAAAATAGAATTTCTTCTCAAAACAAACGGGACTAAGCACCCATCAGGGATTAACTGACATGCTTATCACAGAATGAGGACGTGTGTTCCCCACGGGCCTCCTGAGTCTAATGTTGAGAGTGCAGTCATACAAAGGTGCTGGCGCTCATCTGGCATCGACAGTACAAAGGACGGGGAAGAAAAGGGAGAGGAGGGGTCCGGATAATAAGAGAGAAGAGCTCTAAGGGAGACTGAACCCAGCAAAGAGAATGGGAAAACCAGGAGGAAGTACAATCTCGCTCTTTAGAAAGTCAATATTTATAGTAAAGGTCTGGTCCTGGTTCAGTAATTTTTCAGCTTTGACAACCACAGTGGGTAATTGAGGCCCAAAGTAGGAAAACACATGCCCTGTTTTTGCCTGAATTATCTAGACCTTTACGTTACTTTTCCACTCAGTCTTGGATGGTCTGCCCTGGGAGAGAAATAGCAAGAGAGAAAAATCCCCTATTCCCTGGGGACTTTGTGTCTAGCTGGTGGAAAGACAATGGCAAAATGAGGGAGAGAACAAGAAGGAGATAGTGCAGCAAACTTGTGCCGTGAAACACACACACACACGCACGCACGCGCGCACACACACACATCATTTAATTCTTAGCAGAGGAAACCTTGGGAATTTACTTGTTGGTATTCTTTTAATGAAATACCAGTCACGGATAAAAATGATACTGGACTTCCCTAAAAAGTCCGTACATAGATACAGTAAAGTTGAGCAAAGACTGGAAACACCGAAAAAATAATTTCTTGATGAGATTTGGGGGGTAACTTCTTAGACTAACTGTGGCTGCAAGTTAACACAGCAGCAAGGGGAAGCCAGAACTTCTCTGAGCTCAATGTGAGGGAAAGGTGAGGGAAAAAGATGAAATATGCAGTCTGTGATTAATGACAGCTCTGTGTGCGGTAAAGTATCTTTTTTGTAAAGTTTTTACGGGCATAAAGAAAATGTTTGCAAACATCAAAGCAGAGCAAGGAAATCTCATCATCCATGATCTAAATATCAAAAGTCTATGCATTTTCAACTTTGGCAAAATCGGAGGATCTCCTTACCCCCATAAGGACCCCACAAAGCTGTAAATATCATCTGAGAGTAAATAGGTGGGGGAAGAAGAATCAAGGGACAGTAGGTGGATGGAGTTGGAAGACCTGTAATTACTGGCAACTTCTACTGATGCACAGCAGCGGTATTTGATACACACGGGCACACTTAACATAATAAAACAACAATAATCATGGTACATACATACACAATTGTCTGTTTACCCTTTGTTGAGATTTTCTTTGTGCATAACATTTTCACTGACTTTATTTGAGCCTGTGAGAAGAATCAAATTATGCTTATTAAAAATATGTGTATTTCTGGAGGGATATGCATTCCTATAACCTTCATCATGATGCTCTTAATTAACCAATATGCCTCATAATAAAGTATCTAGCTGTCACCAAAATCAACACTTTTCAGTTATTAATAGATTAAGGAAAGAATGTTAATTTCTTCAAGCTCCATTTCATTTGGTCTCATTACTTCAGGAGCCAGATGGTTACAGGGCTGGACCTGTCAACAGTTACTGTGAGGAAGAATACATTCAGAAACACCCAACTGAAGTATGAATAACAGCTGAAAAATGAATTTTGAGATAGCTGGGCACAATGCAGAAGGCAGGGCAGAAAGTTATTCTGCTGAGAAATAGAGAAAATTATGAATCAAGCACATTTTAATTGATGGGGTTCCCCTCCCCCACCAAACACCCTCTCCTTCCCCGCCCCCCACCCCAGTAAATTGTTTCTCCCCCAGTAACAGCCACCGGCTCTGGCTGTGCTGTGGAGCAGTCCTCCATTTTTCAGGTGTCTGACGATTTCTCTTGTCCCTCATGCTGCTGGGATTTGACAGGTCTCCTACACTGTTGGTTGATTGATGATGTCAACTTGGAAGAGACAGTTCCACCAGCAGCCAATTTTTTCAAGATGTTTTCTTCTTTGATTTTAAAAATTCTTTCTGAGTGCTTCCAAAGGAAGCCACCCTGAAGGTCACCTCCAGCTCGGCTCCTCAGGCCGCTCTGTGGCTGACTGTGTTGAGGGAGATAAAATGAAGGAGGGAGGGGCTCAGTCTACGGCACCTGTTGGGTGAAACCATGTCTAGGTTTCTCGCCAACTTTCAGGCTCCATCGTGCTGTAATTCAGCTGAGTGAGGGTCACTGTTCAAAGCTAAGAGACGGGATGTTAGAGTCTGAGACGGCATTTTTGGTGAAATTTCTGTGCTTTCGGGCAAGTCATTTGCCGAGAGTATACCACAGCCTCTGATACCGGCCAAAGAGGATCAATATTTCCTCCTTGTAAAATGTTTGTGAGGTTCAAGTGTGAAGCGTCACACGGCTTGCGTGTCCGTGCCACAGTAACTCACGTGGTACTGTTTTGTATTTCTGGTCATTCTTAACCAGAGATGTGTCCCAGCACCTGCCCCCTAGTGGACCTGAAGCAATTTGCAATCTGCTTTTTTTTTTTTTTTTTCCCCAAGGGGAGATTCAAATTGCACAGATTTGTTGATTTCTGGTCATTAGTAGTTATAAGCCTTGAAACTGAAAATTTTAGCCTTATAGAGCTTGCAGGAATCCTAGCGCTTACTTGTGCAAAACTTGCACTTTACACAAGCAAACTGAGAAACGATAAGGGTTTGAAAGACGTAAGGTCCTAGATGACATTTAACCAGCTTCAGATTGATAAAGTACAGAAACAAAACAGAACTCAGAGCTGACCCCAGGCTATGAATCTTATTAAATTAAGACAGTTGCATCTTTTCATAAACCCTGAAGTTCACTTATCCATGCTTTTATTGGTCATTTATTTATTTATTATTTATTTATTGAGACCCTTCTATGTCCCAGGTGCTATTAGAGGCATTAGGGGATACCTGATGAACAGGCATATCCTCTAGGGGTTATCTTCAACAATCTTTTCAACTTCTACAGAAAATTAATATTAGACAATTAACTTGCCCTCAAGCACTTGTTTCATTCTTAACGACAACTAAAAAAAAGGGTGCTTGATTAAAAATAAAAGCATATACTTTTAGAATACATGTTCTTCCACACACTGAAAAAACTCTGTGATTCTTGGACCCAGGCTGGTGATCTGAACTTTAAAAAGGGTGAGAATCTAGTTGAACTGTCTAAAGGAAAGAAATTCTAGTAGATCTGAAGAGGAACGTTTACTGTCCATGAGCTACTGAATACTTCCCTCTGAAAGGCACCGGGCTCTTCAATCAACTGTCTTGAAGGTTTCTCTCCTCCTCCCCAGATTGATTAGAACCAATCTTCTGAGAAAATACAAAGTTGTGAGCAGAGGATGCTTGGTTCTAAATGAGTGGTAGGCAAACCTGCTGCAAAAATTACCTTCAGAAAAAGGAAACTCTCAACGGGACATACTGTTTTTCTCCCAGAATTAAAAATGATCATAGGTACATTGAGTACCATGGAAAAGTTATATGTTTCCAGGTAAAATGATCTGCGTAACGAAATAGAACAACGCCAAAATGAAACTTGCCACTTAACTCTAGGCATTAAAATTTACCATGTAGTCAACAGTTATGACACAAGAGAGGCCTGTATTTATCCTGAACTCTAGTGGCTCATCACTGGTGTAGACTGAGAACACCACTGGCAGTTAGGCTTGTTTGGGTAAACAAGGCAGGCAGGTCAGGCCCTGGAAATGTTTATCTGGGTAAGAATTGAGTAGCCTTTTGGAGGAGATCCCATCCTAATGGCAGAGTGAGACTTGCATACTAAGTTTGGTTCTATAAGGTGTCTCAGCCATTGGAGAGCAGGGTAAACCTTAATATAGTAGATTGTTTGTCACCAGTATCCTCCCAAGCCAATTCATCCACCTCTGTGTCCTTGAGACCTGGAAGGGGGAGAACGAACAGAATAAACCGAATAAACTGTTTTCTCACAAGCTTGTTGCAGTCATTGGAAGCCCAAAGCACCTTGGATTACAATGAAAGTGAGGCATTCTGTTCCTTGGGGCATCAGGGATTTGACCCACGGTGGGCTCCAGCCCATGATTCCTACCATGACTCCAGTTATAATGAGAGCTGGGGTCTGCGTAGGTTTTTGTTTGTGTTGTGGTTTTTTTGACATTATCCGTCACCCATAACGTCAGCAGCAGCCAGAGGCAGTGCCTGATGGTGGTGGAGGCTGGACCAAGGGATGACCTTGTCTCAGACCTTCCTCGGCAGGGACCTCCAGCAAGGGCTCAGCTGCCAGATCATCAAAGGGGATCAGAGCAGGAGCAAAAGAGAACGGGAGGCACCTCTTGCTAGCTCAGAGGATTTGTTTTCTGAGTACACAATAACAGATCCCCAGGGGTTCCTGCAAATAGCCCGGGGAAGGAAGTAGAGACTTTGAGGGGAATAAAAGGTGTTCCAGGGGTTTCACAGTTGTAGAAATAAAGCCCAGGAAATATTGTTAAGTGGCCCCATTTTACACTTAGAATGATGTGACCTGGGAATTAAAAAAAAATCTTTAAGATGTAATAGGGTGGTCCTTTGGACAAAAAACAAAAGAGAGCCAAGATTTCTATGTTTGGTCTTTGTTATGCCTCTGACTACCAGACCCTGGAAAGGCCATTCTGTTTTTTAATTCACCATGTTAGGATGTTATCATTGGGTATCATTCAGGTCTTCAGGGAACCATATTTAAAAGTTCTATAGCTGTAGCTGTTCATTCTCTACTATTTAAAAGAGCCCTAGCATTCTCCTCAGCTTGACTAAACTTGGGGCAAGCTTTCTTCCTGGCTATAAGCCCCTGGCCTCCCTTTTCTTTGTCATTTACTTAGGAAAGTTGCGACTGTAAATTCTTTCTCTATCCCTTTGAGATCTAAGTCTCCCAGCCTCTTGCCAGTTTTAATCCAGGGACATCTTTCTCAAAAACCTGGGAGACTTCCCTTTGACATGTAATCCTCAAGAAAAACAGCACACTGTTTCCAGCATTTGATTTCCATAAACACCAATTAGCAAATCTTGGTGACCTTAACTCCCCACTAACATTCTTTAGTACTTTCCCCTAGTCTTTCCCGGAGCTTAAAGCTCTCCCACCTCTTGTTCAGTGGAATTCAGTTTACTCTCTCCCGCTATTGCAATAGTCTTGAATAAAGGGTTGCTTTTTAAATTCTGTCCAGTGTGATTTGTCTTTGATGCCACCTGTAGACCAGACTCTTTCCCCTGTTGTCTAGACTAATCCTGGCCAGGGGCAGGAGGGTTTTACCTGATCTAAGATCCCCTTGCTGCTATTCTGAACCTGATATAAACAAACTCCCCTCTAGTTCCTAAGGTCCAACGGGACCCTCGCTCCTCTTGAGATGTCCCTGTTCTTTTAAGTACGATTTGGCCTTAGTCTGTGTTTCTCAGTTTTCTTTCTGGGAAACTGCCTGGTTTTTGTCTTGTGTCCTGACTCGACCCTGTCTTGATGGGTATCAGTTCTACATCGTTCTCTTCCTGCCTGTGCACATCTCTAAGCTTGTTATATCAGCTTGGATTCCATGTTGCCTACCTGGACTGAGACTGGCATAATGTTGAGGCCCTTGGGAAGCAACGTTTAGCATTTCAAATGATACAGACTTCGGGCATTTGCAGCCAGGTCACCTCTCCCTGGCTCCCCTTATCTTGACTCAGAGAATTAGTCTAATTTCAAATCCTTGCTCCTGCCTATCTGGCTTATTTTATTGTGATCCAGTGAAATTCTCCCTGTTGACTTCTCAAGTTTTTGAAAAGGAAAATTAAGTGGCCTCTGGGTCAACTTTAAAAGGTAGATTGGGGTGCCAGGCTGCCCTAAATTGGTAGAGCGTACGACTCTCGATCTCAGAGTAGTAAGTTCAAGCCCCATGCTGGGCTTGAAGCCTACTTAAAAAAAACAAAAATGAAAAAATAAAAGGAAGATTATAAGCATTCATTATTATAATCCTTTTAACATCCTGTGAAGGAGATATTTGCTACCCTCATTTAGAGACGAGTAAACCAAGGCTCAGAAAAGTTGACTTGTCCAAAGACACAGGGCCAGAACTCAACAATATTGTTGAATTTTTTTCTAAATGTTATTATTTTTTTATTTTTATTTTTTTTTTAAGATTTTTTTTATTTATTTGACAGAGACAGGCAGTGAGAGAGGGAACACAAGCAGGGGCAGTGGGAGAGGAAGAAGCAGGCTCCCAGCAGAGAAGCCTGATGTGGGGCTCGATCCCAGAACGCCGGGATCACACCCTGAGCCGAAGGCAGACGCTTAACGACTGCGCCACCCAGGCGCCCCTCTAAATGTTATTCTTAACTGGAATCCTCCTGCTTGTTAATCTTGTGCTCTTTCTTCTGTACGATGCTAAATTCCTTCTGGTTGTAAACAGTATTAGTGAAACACCTTCACAAAGTTCTCAGGGGACCAATGTAAAATTTAATTCAGCAATTAGGGATATTATTTTCAGTGGAAATTTACTAAAATTACAAGGCACTGTAATATATATCATACTATATATAATTATATATGCCTTACATAATTATAAGGCCTACCTGAATACTTTGGGAATCATTAAAAACTGGTTTTTGTGAGTCTTTAAGTAAACATTTTAGAAATTTGTACTTGTGCTTTTTTATATGTATACTTTATGTTTTCGTGAGAGGTATTTTCCCTTAGCATCTGCTTCTCTCACCCCATCACATGTATTCTCCCACACAGTTTACTCATACTGTATTATGCCTTTCTATTAAATATCCTTGCTTTCTATTGAGCTATTTTCTAGGATTCTACCATCGTATCAGTCATATTTAAAATCCCAAGATGAGAACTGACAAAGCAGTATAATGTTTCTTCGTTTATATTAATCTGAGAAGTTTGGGGCAATGAGGGAAGGTGTGTCTAGTGTTTCCTGAGCACCTTTTAGTTTCCAGGCATAGTGGGTTCCTTCCAGAACCAGGGCAAGTTGGCCAACGTTTAGAATTCTAGGCATTAGGTGGTACTTTTTAGGGCAGTGCATCCTGCTTTCCTCTAAAGTATGAGGATCAAAGTATAGATTTCTGCCCCCTGATCACAGTTCACTTGAAACATTGCTCACTAACTCACTTTGAGGCAGGAATGACACTGGCTAGATCACCTTAAAATGATGTATTAGCTTCCTTTTGCCACTGTAACAGATTGCCACAAACTTACTGGCTTAAAGCAACACAGATTTATTATTTTACAGTTCCAGAGGTCAGAAATCCAAAATCATTTTCATTGAGCTAAAATCAAGGTGTCAGTAAATTCGTGTTCCTTCTGGAGACTCCAGGGAAGAATCCGGGTTGTGTGTGTGTGTGTGTGTGTGTGTGTGTGTGTGTGTGTTTTCCTTTTCCATCTTCTAGAGATCACCCAAGTTTCTTGGCTCATGGCCACTTCTTTCATTGTCAAAGCCAGTAATACAGTATATTCTCTCCTTCCTGACCTCTGTTCCTGTCATCTTCTCTCTCTGACTCTTAAGATGCCACCTTTTTATGATGACGCTGTGGTTACATTGTACCCACCAGGATAATCCAGAATAATCTTCCCATCTCAAGATCCTTAACTGAATCACATTTAACAATTCCCTTTTACCATATAAGGCAACATATTTATAGGTCCTAGGGATTAAGATGTGGACATTATCGGGGAACTATTTTCAGCCTACAACAAATGGTTTCTCCTTTCTAATGTTGACGGCAAAACTGGTAGAAGAATAAAATAGCCCAGCCTGTTTTTCTTGCCTTTCTTTCTCTTCCTCCCTTCTTCTCTCCTTGTTCTCCTTCCTCCTCTCCTCCTTCCCTTCCCATGTCCCTTCCTTTCCCTCTCCCTCCCTCTTTTTCTCAACATTAGATCAGATCCTACTGGAAAGAGTGGGCTTCAGAGTGTTGGAAAGAGTACATGGAGTGACAAATTATAAATATCTGGGTCCCAGTTGTAACTCTCCCGTTGTTATCAAAGTCTCAAAAACACTACTTTCGGTATTCTGTTATCAATCTAAAATGCAAGCACGATTGGTGCATTTTTATTGTCATTGAAATATATATCAATCCCATCCTCTCTCCTTCAGGGAAAAACTGGTCTAAAATAGAAATGATACAAAGATCACACCTCATATTTTCTAAATTTTAAGAATAATATTATTTTCTAATACATTGGTATGCCGTATATCATTTAGGGAACCTCAAAAACATAAATCTGCCATAGTGGGGGGGGGAAAGACATGCAACCATGTAAAGTAAAAACAAAATAATTTGTTACATGGATTATTTTTCTAGCTTTCTTTTTATCAAATTCTGGCTGGATTCCTCAAACTCAAAAAAAATTTTTTGACAGCTGAACATATTCTTTCCTAAATTTTAACATGTCTTAGGGGATACTCAGTAGTTTTCAAAAGCTTATACAATAATTCCAACTGCATGCATTTAGCAGATTACTTGTTCCCGTTCTTTTCTAGAAACAAATACACCATAAGGCCAATGCACTTATAACAACTGTGGATCATCTGGAACTTTAAAATCTGAGAAAAGAGCTGTTCCCATCGGTCCTAATAAGCAGATGAAAAATAGAACTCTCCAAAGGACTTTACCTACATACATTTTAAAATTTCTCATGTCAAAAGAAACCTCTTCTGCTTTTAATATAAACAAGGGACAAAATTAAATGCAAAAGAGCCTGCTAATGCAAGATTGAGATTCTCAGAGGAACATCAATTTTCCCACAGTCCACACATTCTGAATATTAAGGTATCACATTTAAGACAGTAGCTAGTTCTGAAGAACACAGTATTTGAAGTACAATGGAGACAAATGAAAGGAATGGCAACCAGTCTCACTTTTTCAGTAAGTCTGACCACAGCAAAGTCAATTCTTGATTATTCCATCTAATCATTGAGAGTTAGTAGGATCTTTGTCTCTCTTGTTTTCCCCTTCTGTTTCTGTTGCCCCTTCCACTAAAGGACCTTCAAGCTCAGGGAGAAGAAATAAAGGAGAATAGGCAATTTGGTTTCCCATTCGTTGCTCAATTACTGATTCGGGAAATGTGGATGCAGGGCCAGATTGAAATCATTATTAATCAGAAAATATTACCTGTATCTTGTCCCTTGAGTAACTTATCATGAAAATCAGGATCTTGGGCTTTCACTCTTAAAAAGTTCCTACAAATGGTCTACAAATGACAACCAAAGATGATTTCCTCTAAAGCCACTTGAATTTTTTAAAATTGTGTTTGTTTTTTATTTCAAGGAAAGACTATGCGTGTAAGAAATAGGATAGAGGTAGACTCAGTGGACAGTTTACCAGAGGTGGAAACAGGTGCATGCCTGAAATAATCCATACATTCTGACTTGACCACCCTTCCCAGCTTTTAAGAAATATACAGAGAATTTGCAGCAAAGATGTTATTGAATAACAATAACAACGCTCTGTATTTATACAGCACCTTTCCTTCAGAGAGTTCAGAGTGCTTTCTAAACAGTAATCTCATTAATCTTCACAACTGCCCTATATGGAAGGCAGTTTCAGCTATCATCACTCACATCTTTATCCACAAGGAAACAGTTGCCTGCAGAGTGGCTAAGCAACTTGTCCAAGGTCACTGAGGCAGTGGGTGGCGAAGCCAAGAATAAAACTCAGGGCTTTGACCTTCCAGCTTAGTATTCTCTCCAGAAAGCCACACTGAAGGAAGAGCAGCTTCTAACATGCATATTCATAAGTCTCCCAAGAAAAATCTAGCATTTCTCAATATTTTCATCAGCCCAACTTTGATGCTAATTGGTGGCCATTTGATATAAAATCCAATGGTTGTAATAAGAGAGATCTCTTCAGACTATGCTGAGATAGCATATAGGTCTCAGTCACTAAGCCTCATTAATCACGTAGATTCTAGCAGTTGACTGCACGTAACTCATTGGACCAACCAGGTAAAAGCACACTGAGGAGCATAGAGTGGCCACATCGGATAGGAAGACCCTGCTTGAAATGACTAAGCTGTCAGTCTCCCTGCCAAAAAATAGGTGGGTAATACCTATTAGAGTACATCGCCACTAGTTAGTTCAATAACCATTTCTTTCTTGTTGTCATTTATTGTATGCTAAGCATGAGCTAAGGCTGCACACCTGTTCTCAGGTAGCTTTTGATGTAGTGGAAAAATAGAGGAATGGATACACACAGTCTCAAAGGAGAGGATGATGGCTACCTTGCCTGAGGTCATTAGAGAAAGTCGAAACCTAACTCCAGCTCCCAAAGCTCTCGTCCAGTCACGGCATTCGATTCAAACACGGCTTCTCCTTTTCCTGGACCTCTCTTCCACTTCTGCCTGACTGCCAGACACGTTCCAATCTTCAGGTAACAGTTTCACTGCATCTTCTCAGAGAGGTCTTCCTGAGCTTTGCAACAGGTTTCCCCTTGTCATTGTCAGTCACAGAACTCTATTTTTCCTGAGAGCTTTCCTCTCCATTGGGTTAGTAGAGCTGTTTGTTAACCAGTTTATAATCCGTCTCCCTTTCCAAACTGTAAGCTCCATGGAAAGCAGGAACAGTGATTAGTGAATGGTGTGCACTTGGAAGGGTGACACGCCTTAGCTTCTCTCTCATCCTATACCGAATAAGAATCATGACACTTACCTCTTAGCATTATTGTAAGTATTAAATGTATAAATGGACACAAAACTGCATCACACGATGTTAGGCACATAAGTTCAATAAATGGTCATCTGAAGGTGGCGTTAGATGTCTATGGACTTAACAACGTGCAAGTTATTGATTACTTTGTCAAATGTCATGTGTGTGTGTGTGTGTGGAGCAATAGGAGTTGAAGAAGTCAAGTTAATGATAACTATTTTTATAGACGTATAATTGTGAAAAGAAAAGATGTCAAAACTAAGAATGCATAGCAGAATGTAGGATTTCACGGTGTGCATATGGGTTTGTGTGTACGTTTCTGTGTGTATGAATTTATGTTCTGAGAGACTGAAAAATAAAAATACAGGATAAGAGAGACAGAACTGATGGAAGGTGGTATCAAAGAAACATGAGAATATGGAGAAACTAGTCTTGGGCATAACAAGGAACAACTCTGTGAGATAGAGAAGGATAGAGATGTAATAGAAATTATTTTTAGAGTGAACATTTCCTGAGTTCTCACTAACTGGTAAGCATCATACTAAGTGCTTTCTTACTTGAAAGTACGTACCTTTATTTTCATCACTTTATATGTAAGGAAACTAGAGATTAGAGGGTTACAAATCTGCTGAAGGTCACACATAACCAGTGGTACCAGGAGACATTGCTGCCACCATGACTCAGGTCGAAATCACACTGCTAAATTACTTCTCACATGCATAAGTCAGTGGAGGCAGTTTCTAAATTGAAACTGCTGAATCCCGATCATCTTTAATTTCCTTGGGAGGAGAGAGATCATTTTTGAGAGTATATGTATGTATGCGAGGGTATGAGGGCCATATGATGTGGAAGAACTTGAGAAGAATGTTGAAAGTTTAGAATAACGACCAGGGGTTCTGCAGCAGACTTTAGGTACCAGTAGTTGTGCGTTTCCGTGTCCCCAAACTTCTCAGCTGCATAAGCAGCCTCAGTATTGCAAAGACTAGGAGAATAGTTAGCTTGACCCAAGATTGGAAAATTGTTGCTAAAGACTAAGGGAAAAGAAGGATAGATGGTGCTAGTGAGGAGGTGAATAAATTGGCTAAGCATGACATCTAGACTAGATAGGTAAATATGTGAACCCAGGGGGAGACTTATAATTGCTTAGGGACAGAAAAGAAAAGCCAAAGAATTGGAAAACAGTAAGATCAGAATGGGAATACGGTAGCAGGAAAAAATAAAAGATCTGAATTAATAATTTCAGGAATATACTAAAAGTGAAAGATGAGAAGAGCTAGGGGAGACTCTTGAAACTGAATAAGGATGGAGAGCTTAAAACAAGATAATGTGGAGTTACCCAGAGAAACTGGATTCAAAGACAGGGCTTTCTGGTATATAAGCATAAGTCTTGTGGATGTAAAGTGAGGTTTTCTAGTACAGAGGACATTCTTTGTCTCTGATGTGCCTGAATGTACGCTGGAATCCCACAGAGGAGGCTACCTGCCTTTCCTTGGTTTGTGGTTTGATAATGTTTACTATAAAGAAGCCCTTTGTCTTTATCTCTCACACTAGTTGGCATTCTCTTAAAACAATCTACAATTTCTGCCAAAATATGTTCAGGAAATATGAGCTACTGCAGCTTGTGACCCCTTTAGATAACCACAAACTGAATCATAGAATACAGTTCAGCTGAGTAATAAAATATAATCAGATTGGCAGGCGGCATCAGACTCGGCCATGCCCGTACAGACCTTCTTTTAACCCAGTTTAACAAGTTGCTCTCCAAAAGTTATTTATTCCCCCTGTCAACATTCCTATTGTGGAAATGATAGCCATCAAATCTCTTTTAGGTCCTAATCCTATTCTTTTCTCCTCTGCCTCAGGTAGTTGAAATGCCTCATAGAAGCAATATCCTTTGAGTCAGCCAAGTGATTTGTTTGACATTGGTCATTTGCTCGAAGGAATAGCTATCAACTAAAAAAAAATTATAATAACAAATGTAATATCCTCATCATTAGCCATGTAGGAAATTCAAAATAAATATCTGCAAGCAACATTACTTTGAAATCTTATGATGCTTGGATTAGTGTAGGTAGCTGTCCAACCAGAGGTAATCTGCCATCTCACTCCGAATGTCAGTCTTACTTAGTACAGTGTCACTATAAGGTACTGCTAGACTGAGTTTCACATGTCACTCTAAACCCCATTCCTAACAGAGCTCTCAGGCTAATAGGGCCAAATGAGGTTGGAGGCCACATAGAGATGACCTTCAAACTGAATCCCACATTTAATAGCAATGACAAATTTAAGAAATTATCGAATGGATTCACCGATTCAAAAATGACAATAAATCATAGGAAATCAAGTGTTAGTTAGGACCACTGCTTGGTAGATCTGATCTTAGGTCTAACCAAATGTCTTTCATAAATTGGTTTGTATTTATTGACTATTTTCTCTGTGTCGTATATTGTTCTTAGTCTTTTTCACTGTGTTTTTTACCACATGCAATACTATTATTATCTTCATTCTATAAACTAGAAACATGAAGCTTGGGGAATTTAAGTACCTTGCCCCAAGCTAGTAAGTGATGGATCCTGAATTTGGACCTAGGTAGTTGGACTCTAGAGATTGAATTTATAAGCACTGTGTTAGGCTACCTATGTGTACCTATCTTTCAAACGGGATCTGAAACAGCAAGAGTATATCCCTTAAATCTTAAAATCTGATTGCCCAGAGAATTTTGGGCAATCAGGTTCCTGAAATTAAAAAGTAGGGAGTTGTGTTTCTGAAGTTCTGTATGGTCACAAAAGGTCCTCATTACTGAAGTAACAAAAGGAAAGCACCAGAGCAACTTAAAAAATATATATATATCACATTTTTTTTCCTTTAAAGGTTAAAAAAAAAAAGCTGTGAATGTACAGAAGTCTAAACTAACAAAATTCTGGAGTGAGAGGTATTTCACTGGTAAGCAGGGGGACCAGTGACTGCTTCCATTGCTGGGATATTTGCAGAATCTCAGGGCATGGGCAGAGGAAGAAGTATGCCTGCCACGGGTGGAAGAACTTTGTTGAGACAAAGAGAAACCAGCTAGAATTTTAACAGGTACTCATACCCTGGTAAAATACAGAAGATTGAGGGGCGCCTGGGTGGCACAGCGGTTAGGCGTCTGCCTTCGGCTCAGGGCGTGATCCCAGCGTTGTGGGATCGAGCCCCACGTCAGGCTCCTCTGCTATGAGCCTGCCTCTTCCTCTCCCACTCCCCCTGCTTGTGTTCCCTCTCTCGCTGGCTGTCTCTATCTCTGTCAAATAAATAAATAAAATCTTTAAAAAAAATACAGAAGATTGATAAATTTCATCAAGCATTTAAGAAATTATACACATCTTATACAAACACTTTCAGAAAGAGAAGAGGAATGCCTCCCAACTTGCTTTGAGAGCAAAATAATCCCCATGCCAAAATCTGACAATAATATTATCAGAAAATTACAGATCAATTATAGATCATAATAATAGATATAAAAATCCTTTAAAATTAGCAAATTGAATACAGCAATACATCGAAAGGGTAATATATCTTGAAGAAGTATGGTTTATGCCAGAAATTAAGGTTAACAGTCAAGATATCAATCAATGTAATTGACCACATTAGCAAAACAAAGAGAAAACACTTCTCAATAAACATTTTTAACAAAGCTTTTGATAAAATTTAACACCCATTCATACAAGACTCTTAGACTAGAAGAGACTTATAAATAATTAAAGTATATGAAACCTACAGCTAACATCCCGCTTAATGGTGAAAGATTAGCATTTTCTTAAGATTTGGAATATGACAACAGCTTCTACTCTCACCCCTTCTATCTGAAATTTACTGGAGTTGCTAGCTGGTGCAGTAGGGAAATTTAAAAAAGAAATTTAAAAAAGTCTAGATTCTTATAAGATTCTTCTAGAATAGCCAAAACAATTTTGAAATGAAAAAGGTTTGAGGATTTGTACTCCTAATTTCAAGACTTACTGTAAAGCTACAACAATTAATACAGAATGGTATTGAGATAAAGATATAAATGATTAAAACCAGAGAAATACAAATAAATAGCTTGTTTTTTCTGTAAGTTTCTTCTATTTGGAGATTTTCTGTTATTTGTATCTCAATCAAGTCACAAATACAAAATCATTTTGATATTGAGTCACCATTTTTATAAACATGGTATATCTTTCCATCGATTTTTCTGTGTTAAGGTCCCCATATCAGGCAGAAATGACTTTAACCCCATGACGATGATGATGATGATTATTATTTTTACACACACAAGGATTGTGTAGATATAATTCAGGTTACTCAGTTCACGCTAACGTAGAGAAATTACCTGGTTGTGCCTTACCTGATCACATGAGCCCTTTAAGAGTAGAGAGTTTTCTTTGGCTGGTAGCAGAGAAGAAACGCAGAGATTCAGGGCTTGCCAGGGATTCAGTGTAAGGGAGGTTCATTACTGAGATGGAAGGAGCCACAGAGCAAGGACCTAAAGGCAGATTCTAGTGCTAGAGCCATCCCCACAGACAACAGCCAGTAGGAAAACGGGAAGCTTAACCCTCAGATACAAGGAACTCATTTCTACCATGAACCTGAGATTAGCTTGGAAGTAGTTTATTTCCTAGGAACTCCAACTAAAAGCCAACCCTGACTGATACCTTGACTTTGGCCACATGAGTCCCTAAGCAGAAAAGTCAGCTTAGCATGCCTTTATTCTTTACTTACAGACCTATGAGATAATAAATGACTGATGTTTTAAGCTGCTAAATTTGTGGTTATATTGTGCAGTAAAAAAATTATTACAGTCCATTAATGAAGTTTTACAATTTCTTCAAAAAGGTACTGTATATCTCTTGCTAGATATATTTCTGAATTTATTTTTTATTGCAATTGAAAGTATCGGTTTTTTTTTTTAATTTGCATGTTCTGACTGTTGCTCATAAAATTTCTGAATACTGATCTTATATCCAACTGTTGAATCATGGTCCCAGAAGTTTTAATAATTTGTATGGAGATTATCTTTGAGATAATCTTATTGTCTGAAAGTGAAGAGAGGTTTCATTCCTCCTTTGCAGTCCTGAAGTCTTTTATTAGTTTTCTTCTCTATTTACACTTTGTAAGTACTTTAAAAAATAGCAAATAGGTATTGAATTTTACCAAATGCTTTTTCTACTTTGGACTTCATGATTATATAATTTTTCTATTTTAATGAATGTGCTATTGAATTCCTGAGCTATACCTCGGTCAAATGCATTTTCTCTGTTCCATATTATTAAATACACTTCGGCAAGATAGTTTTCTCATGATGATCTGGCCTACTCTTGCTCTCCAAGTGACTAGTTTCAGAATTAGTTGAACCGTATTTGGTTTTTAACATTTTTAGTGTTTGGCTCACAAAGGCATAAAATTAACTCATAATCCTTTTTCATGACCCCATCACCTCTAGTCATTGCACTCATTTCTGGCCTATTTTTATTTATTCATTTTAATAACAAACATCCATATACCCAGCACACATTTCAGTATCAATAACTTACATCTAGGGGCACCTGGTTGGTGTAGTGGGTTGAGCATCAGACTCGATTTTAGCTCAAGCTGTGATTTCAGTGGTGAGGTTGAGCCTGCATTGGGCTCCGCTAAGCCGGGAGTCTGCTTGAGACTCTCTCTCCCTCTGCCCTTCCCCCCAAAATAAATAAATAAATCTTTAAAAAAAAATAACTTTTAACCTACATAAACTCCCCTATCTCATCATCTATTTATCCCCCAGAGATGGCCATTTTTTCTGTTTTTTTTTTTTTTTTTTTTTTGTACTTTTCATTTCCTTACTTAGTTACTTGGGTGCTTTTACTCACATATGTATAGGCCTAAATAATGCAGTTTTTCTCATTTTTGAATGTTTAAAGGGAATATCATATGCTATATAGTCTTCTGAGACTTGCTCTTGTCACTTCGTTACATTACTAAGATTTAGTCATGTTAGTGAATGCAGCTCTAGTTCATTCATTTTCACAGTTTGACAATAAACTTATCCTGGGAGTATAATACAAAAGTGCAGAAATTATAAGTGTTGAGCTCAGTGAATTATCACAAAGTGGGCATAGTTGGATAGCCACCACATAGATAATGCAGAGAAGCTTTCATCCTTCCAAATGCCCTTCACATTCCCTTCATAATCCCTTCTCCCCGTCCCCATAATCCACTATGCCAATGGGTTATACCATAGGTTAGGTTTCTGGTTTTCACATTTCTCTGTTGTCTCATAAGATTGAGCACCTGTCCATATATTTAATGGCCACTTGGATATCCACTATTGGGAAGTGGCTGCTGTGTCCTTCATTAATTTCCTTTTAGATTGACAAACATTTTATTAGTGATTTGACGGAGTTTTTATTTTTTTTTTTAATTCTGAATATGAGTCATTTGTCAGGTGTTCATCTTGTAAATATCTTTTAATACCCTGTGGCATGCCCTTTTACCCCTTTACTGGTGTCTTTTGAAGAAGAAAAGCTCTTCAGTTAATTAAATCCAATGATAAATTTTTCCTTTTAGATAGGATGTGTATGTATAAGAAATTTTTTTCTTTCCATTTATTTAGATCTTTAATTTCTCTCAGTAATATTTTAAGTTTTCTATGGAGAGGTCTTGGACATCTTTTACTATATTTATCTGTAGATATTTGATGATGTCTGATGCTATCATGAATGGGACCTTTGAAAATTTCATTTTTAAATTGTTAGTTATTTGAATATACAAAGTCCCTTGCTATATATTTTTATACATATAAACATGCATAAATCTTAACTGCCATCTCTGTTACTCTCTCCCAATTGATTGGTTTAATGGTAACTCTAAATATTACAACATGCTTACCTGATTAAGCTATAATAGGAATTTACACTTCATGACTTCTTTTGTAATTGAAGGACCTTGGAACATTTGAACTCTGTTCACCATGCTTTGTTTTGTGCTATTGTTAATGCATGTTTTAATTCTACGTAAATTTTGAATGCTGGAAGCCAAGATTATTGTTCTTTTACAGTCAATATTTATTTGATTTACCACTTGTTTATCCTTTCTTTTACTCTTCTTTTCTCCCTTCTTCTCTGTACCTTAAGAGTAGATGCTGTTGCCTGAGGATCTCCTTTAGAATTTTATCATAAGTCTGCTGCTGATTAAATTTTTCAATTTTTCTCTGGAAAGTTCTTTATTTTTACCTTAATTTTGAATGATACTGGGGGGGGAATTATACTTCTAGATGGGCAGTTATTTTCTTTCAACTTTTGTCTTCTATCTTTATTATGGACTGAATTGTTTACAACCCCAAATTTGTAGGTTAAAGTCCTAGTGATGAGGTTGTGGGATATCGGTGAGGTGGGGTGGAGTCCAGAGCCGACGATGAAGAAAGAATTCTTGTGACACCCTTGGTGCAAAATGGTGGTTTATTAAAGCACAGAAACAGGACCCATGGGCAGAAAGAGCTGCACCAGGGGCATGAGGAATGGCCCATTATATACCCTCAAGTTGGGAGGGTGTTAGGGATAGCATAAATCTCTAAGGACTTTTGGAAGCAAGGTTTCCAGGATCTTGAGGGGGCTGGCTATTGTTGGGAAAAGGTCATTTATTACCGTCTAATAAAACCTTAGTCATGAGACCCTTCAGATGTATATCGGTGGGCCATATGCTTGGGGGATGATTGCCAACACGCATTTGGGGGGGGGGGGGGTTAGAGATAAAGGAAGTTCCCAAAGGAATTTTTATATGTTAAAGTAGACTTACAGGATCCAGGTGGGGGGAGGGGGTCAGGCTAGGATTGCCTTTTGCCCTTAGCAAAGTATTAACATCGAGGCAGTTGAGTCCCTAGAGGAATGTCACTCTGCCTGTTTCCAGGACTTGTCAATGGGCTGTAGGTGGTAAGGAAATTTCATAATTTTTCTTCTGCCTTTGTTTCCCACATCACTAGCTCCCTGTACCTCAGAATGTGACTCTATTTAGAGCTATGGTATTTAAAGAAGTAATTAAGTCAAAATGAGGTCATGAGGGCAATCCTGGATGGCTCAGTGAGTTAAGCATCAACTCCAGATTTCGGCTTAGGTCATGATCTCAGAGTGGTGGGATGGAGTCATGTGTTGGGCTCCATGCTCTGCATGGAGTCGGCTTGTCCCTCTCCCTCTGTGTGCTCTCATGTGTGCTGTTTCTCTCAAATAAATAAAATCCTTAAAAAATTTAAATTAAATTAAAAATGAGGTCATGGATTGGACCTTAATCCTATATGACTCATGCCCTTATAAGAAGAGGAAATTTGGACGCAAAAACTGAGGAAAGAACATAGGAAAACATAGAGAATGATGTAAGAAAGACTTTAGGGTTCAAAGCCAATAGCCAAGAAAGAATTCTTGAGACATCTTTGGTGCAAAAAGGTGATTTTATTAAAGCACGGGGACAGGACCAGTGGGCAGAAAGAGCTGCTGCATCAGGGTCTGGAGAAGTGGTGATTATATACTCGGGAGTTGGGGGGAAGTAAGGAAAGGGATTGAAAAGAACTTTCATATGCTAAAGAGGACTGACCTACAAGTTACCTAGGAGACACCAGAGGCCTTGCCATTGTCAAGTTAAGGTTGTTTTCCCCTCTGGCAAGGTTAGGGTTAGGGTTAGCATTAAGATAGTTGGGAGATCCCTGGAAGAATGTCACACAGGTCCCACCCAGGAATGGGGGTGGGGGGAGGTTGCAGGGTGTCAACTTTGTGCTTTGTCTTCAGCCAGCCTTTTACTCCCTCATCAGAGAAGACAGCCATGTGCAAGCCTAGAAAAGAGGCTTCAGAAGGAACCAACCCTGCTGGCACATTAATCTTGGATTTCTATCCTTCAAAACTGTGCGGAAATGAATTTCTGTTGAAGCCATCCTGTGCGTGATACTTTGTCGTGGCAGCCCTAGCAGACTCATAGGATCTTCTGCTTCTCTTGAGAAGAGCTTTGTCTTAATGTTGATCCTTTAGAGATCCTGCTTCTCCTCCTCCTGGCAATTTTTAAGTGTCTATGTCTCTTGCTTTCAACACTTTAATGTGATAAGCATAGGTAATGATTTTTCTGTTTGATTCTACTTGTGGTTTGTAGTGCTCCTTGAACCTATGGGGATCTTCTGTCAGTTTTGTGGTATTCTAAGCCATCATCTCTTCAAGTATTGATTCTGCCCTCTTCCCTCTCTCGTCCTTCCTAGGACTCCGATTTCATGTCTTTTAAGAAATTTTAAACATATGCCATACATCTCTTATGTTCTTTCTTGTATTTTTGTTCTTTTGTCTCTGCTTCAGTTTGAATGTTTTCTTCATATCTGTAATTCAATTCACCAACCGTGTGTCGGCTATGTCTCATCTGCTGTTAAATTCACTGACTTAGCTCATAATTTGTTACATTGTTCTGTTTCAGGGTTGTCATCAGATTCTTTTTTTATAGTTTTCAATCCTGACGAAATTCATAACTGTTTAAAAAACTGTGCTTGATTACTCCAATATTTGGATTTCTTCCGAGTCTATTTCAATTCTCTGGGTTTTTTCCCCAGTTCATCATTTTTCATCATCTTCTTTGCCTATTTGTCTTTTCCTGAATTCCAGGGAACTTCATTTTTTTTTTTTTAAAGATTTTATTTATTTATTTGACAGAGACAGCCAGCGAGAGAGGGAACACAGCAGGGGGAGTGGGAGAGGAAGAAGCAGGCTCACAACGGAGGAGCCTGATGTGGGACTCGATCCCGGTATGCCGGGATCACGCCCTGAGCCGAAGGCAGACGCTTTAACGACTGCGCTACCCAGGCGCCTCCAGGGAACTTCATTATTAATGAAACTTTGAAGAGATAATTTGAGACTTTGGATAATGATATCTTTATTCAGAAAGGACTTCGTTTTGTTTCAAGCAGGAATTTAAGGTATAAGCATGTCACTTTAAGGCAAACAAGGATTCCTTGATTACCAAGGTTGGTTTTCAGTCTTTCTGGAGGTAAATCTATTCCAAGTTCATCTTTATACTTAGGTATACTTGCCTTTTCAAGACCCCAGTTGACCTCCTGAGGCTTTGATCTTGACTATGACTCCTTACAGCCATTAATAGGCAATCAAAGCACAACTTCCTTCTAAGCTTTTCAGGGTCTGAGCTACTGCTTTTGAACCAGCACATGTTTTACATGAAAAAGGAGGAGCAAACCTTGCATTCACCTCATTAGATTCTACAGTTTGTGCTACCATTTGGGACTATTTTAACTTCAAAAATTTCTTAAAGTATTTCTTATAGTGAGAGTCTGCTAAAAATAAAGTTTCTCCACTCTCGATTGTCTTGGAACACATCTTTGCTTCAGTTGCAATTCGGGAGCATATTTCAGTGGGTACAGAATTCTAGGTCAGCACTTTTTTTTCACTACTTTAAAGATATTGTTATATTGTCTTCTGGCTTCCATAGGTCTGCTGTGAAAGCAGCCAAATAAATATCTTAGTGCTACTCCTGTGAAGATGTGTCTTTTGTTCCCTGGCTGTTTCAGACTTTCCATTCGGTCTTGGTTTTCATTTGTTTGACCATCGTATGGTTTTCTCTATGTTGATCCTTTTTTTTTTTTTTTTATTCCCTTAGCTTTTTGAATTTTTGAGTTGATATCTTTAATCAGTATTGGAATTTAAAAAATTATCTCTTCTAGTATTGCTTCTGTCTCATTCTTTTTTCTGCTTCTGATAATTCATTTCCATGTTTGTTAATTTCTATTTTATTCTTTCTATTTTTTTCCTTCGTGTTTTGAATATTTTCTATTAACTTCTGTTTCTTTTCTGTTTTGGACATTTCCAATTAAATTATCTTCAGGTTAAGTCATCCTGTCTTCTGTGATAGTTAATAAAATTGAGTTCAAATGTGGCTCATTCTTGTTCTCCAGGATTGGCCCTCCTTGGTTTTTGATTGGGTTGTGGTTTGTCTCTTCTCCTCAGCCCTAAAATTTACATAAAAATCAGTTCTATTCTCTGGAGATTTTGAGTTTAGCTCTTCAGCTTCTATCCCACCCAATTTAAGATCTGGCAAATGTCTTGAGAAACACTGTGTATTTGTGTCAGACTTCCTACTATAGCAAGACTTGTTTCTTGTGCACTGCGGGAGATTTTACTCTATCTATATAAGATTTCTTGGCTGCGCCTCTGTGTCTTGCACAATCCCAGAATTTAGCTAACATTGCATGGTGAAAATTGTCACTTGTTTGGGAGTCTTCCAGCTTCCAATCCATCACATCTGTCAAAAGTCTGCTGGCTTCTCTTTTCCTCATCAGGGTGCCTTTTCCTAGGTCAAGTGCATTCTCACCTGCCCTTAGAATCAGTAAATCCCTCCAGGGCAGGAGATGGCTAGCAATTATCAGCCCAAACAAGAAGAGCTCCCTGTGGAATTTTAATTAGCCAAATTCTTACAACTTCTACAGCATCTTAACAAATATCATTTTAAAAAATATATGCCCATTTTCTAGTTGTTTAGTGCTGGCCTGCTGAAATACACTAAACGCAATTTTGGTAAACGTATGAGACTGGTAAGGATAAGTCCACTATCCTTTCTACCACAATATTCCTTATTCCATTAATCAGGCAGGTAGCGTAGGGATTCTTTCAGTTGTTCAGGGCAACTATTCCATCTATTTATGCAGGAACTTGAATAATATTCATTATATAACTTGCAGTATGTTAGGCCTCCTAAAAATTGTCTTAGAACTCCATTTATCACCAGAAGCTCTAGTCTTATTCCGGTAGTCCACCGTTATGGACTTGACTGCCATATGTTTATGAATCCAAAGAAAATAGTGTTGGCTACATTAGTGGAAGCATCTACTCATCTCCCCCTACTCACTGGCAATGTTTGGTTATTTTTTTTTCCCTGGTACTTGTATGACATTTAATAGCTCCTCATTCCTTTAAGAAAGGTGAGATGGGATCGTCATAATATATTCTTGTACCATGGAACAGAGTCTTTTTTTTTTTAATGATTTTTTATTATATTATGTTAGTCACCATACAGTACATCCCTGGTTTCCGATGTAAGGCTCGATGATTCATTAGTTGCGTATAACACCCAGTGCACCATGCAATACGTGCCCTCCTTACTACCCATCACCGGTCTATCCCATTCCCCCACCCCCCTCCCCTCTGAGGCCCTCAGTTTGTTTCTCATAGTCCATAGTCTCTCATGTTTCATTCCCCCTTCTGATTACCCCCCCTTTCTTTATCCCTTTCTTCCCCTACTGATCATCCTAGTTCTTATGTGGAACAGAGTCTTTAGTCAAGTGTAGTAAGCTTCTTGCTTTTCAAGGAGCAGTGCATTTGTAAACTGAACCAGGCTAAAGTAACATGAGGAGACAAGTAGTTCAAGTTAGGCCTCTGATCAAAATATCTTCAAGAAACTTTGTTACCTACCAAACCTACTCCTGATTTTGATTAGGGAACAGAAGGCAAGCTGAGGGCAAAGCAGAAGTTGACACCCCACAACTCCCCCCCGCCCCCACCATGGGATATATGTGGCATTCCTCAGGCACTCCTGGCTGCCCTAAAGGAAAAACAAATAGTTAACTAATAGAGATTACAGTCCTGCAAGACCTGAGTCTCCCTCAGTTTACACATGTCCTAGTGATTTACAAGGAAGAAGCTTTCTTATCAATAACCTAACTTCCAGAGACACATAACTCAGTTTCCTTCTTTAACATAGGAAAGTTCTTTCTTGAAACATCCCTCTTTCCTTACCTCCCCCAACCCCATAGTATATAATCAGCCACCCCTCACAACCCCGGAATAGCAGCTCTTTCTGCCCACAGGTCCTGTCCCCATACTTTGATAAAATCACCATTTTGCACCAAAGACGTCTCAGTCTCAAGAATTCTTTCTTGGTTGCTGGCTCTGGACTCCACCCCACTGAACCTCACCTACATTCCAAAAACACATCAATTTCCTTATTCTGTGAACCCTATGATTATTTATCCATAACTAGAGGTAGCTGCAGTTTGAACAATTTTTAAGGATATTATGACTATTCCTCTTTTATTGCCTATTGATCCATCCTTGCCCACTTTGCTTCTATGTGCAGTGTCTGCCTCTAGGCTGAGCTGCTCCAAAGAGCTCCAATCTCAATCCATCACAATTGCAATCCTTTTTACCACAATTCACGGCCTATGGAGACCTGCTTGTAGAGTGATTTTTTAAAAAAATCCTAGTGCTTCTCTCACCGTTATATTCTGCAGGGATGTTTTGAGGAACGGGGGAGAAAATGGAGAAAAAAGAAAAAAGTTACACTTGCAACTCTGGGATAAACCCAATTTGATCATGTTGGATTATTCTTTAATATACATTGTGGTTTGATTTCAGCTTTTGTGTTACTTAGGATTTTAACAGGCACTTTCATAGATTAGTTTCTTTTCTGTGCTAGGTTAGGATATGACTAGCTCCACTGAATTTGTTGTATTCTGTTCCTTAAAACAATGTGTTTAATTAGAGGGAAATCATTCATCACACTAACTGTGAAGACTGTTTTAGAGGACATTCTTTGACAAATTTTTAAATTTTTTCATTTTCAATTTCTTGATTAAAATTTTGGTAGGTCAACCTTTTTCTTTTTTTGAAAACCAAGTATTTATCAAGATTTTCAAATACATCAACCATGCTCATGATTATTATTATCTTATGATTCTAATTCCCTCTGTAGTTGTTCTCCTGGTCTGTTTGCACTCTCTGTCCTTTAGATTTGCAATAGATGTATCTCTAATTTTTTAAAGATGTTGCCCTTATATTTACTTATTGAAATGACTTATATAATTGTGCTATATTACATTTATTATGTATTCTTACAACATAATGATAGCTGTTGTCTTCTTCCTTAGCTTTAGAGTTGCTCTTTTTAGTTCATTTATATTTAATAATGAAAACTTTAAATTTATAAATATTCTTGAATATGATTTGGAAACATTCTATAATTTTTTGAAAGAAGTTTTTATTATGTTTGAACGTACAGTGTTCGCTTATTAATCTTTTCCCACCCATCCGAAAGTTGTATTTCCCTTTTCTTTGTACTATTATTCAGGTTAATGCCTGTCTATTCTTTTTAAGGATAAGCTAAGAGGAATTTTCATAGTATATCCTGTGTAAATCTATCGTGATTTGCAAAAGTTTACAAGTGGAGCTTTAAGCTATTTCTAATTTTTATGATCAAAAATAATACATAATAAATAAACTCATTCATCAGTCATTTTGTATTTCGAAAGTATACTTTTGGAATAGAATCTGAGAGGTAAGGATGCTGTGTCAAAGTGTAAATACATGTGAATGCTTTCCAGATATTTCCAAATTCCCCACCTTAAAGAATTATATCAATTAGCATTTATATTCTCAGCAACAGTATATGAGAGTATCTATTCCCCACAGCCTTGACTGAAGAGTGTATTGTCAAATTTGTGGATTTTTATCAACCTCATTGGGTAAAGCTATCTCTCCTTGTGGTTTTTCATCCCTGTCATCATTAAAGAGTAATTATGTGTCATGAAATAAATGGAACTGAAGTGGACAAATATATAAGCTTGTATAACCCACCCTTCTTTCAAGATAAAGAATATTTTCATCATCTTAGAAAGCTCTCTCATGTACATTTCCTCAATTCCCCACCTCTAAGCAACCGCCTTTCTTATTCTGATCACCACAGATTAGGTTTGCCCATTCTAGAACTTCATATAAGTGAAGCATACAATATGAATTCCTTTGCTTCTTTCACTCTGTATAATTTTTTAAAGATGCATTAATACATGGTAGCATGTATTAATTGGCCATTCATTTTCACTCCTGAATACGATTCCATTGTGTGAATACTTAAATCTTTTTATTTATTTGTTTGTTGAGGGACAAATGGGTTTTTCCCAGTTTACTCATTCTAGTGAGAGAAGAGTGACATCTCATTTTGATTATAATTTATACTTCCTTAATGTCTAATAATCTTGAGTGCTTATTTTTCTCCTTAGAGGTTATTTATATATCTTCCTTTGCAAAGTATTGCATACAGTCTTATTCTCATTTAAAAATGTATATGCTTTTTTTCATTTTTGTGTTGTAGGAGGTATGTATATATCCTATATACATCACCTTTGCCAGGTAGATGTACTGAGAATATCTCCCAATATGTAGCTCTCCTATTCATTTTCTTAGTAGTGTCTTCTGATGAGCACAAGTTTTAATTTTGTTGATGTTAAATTTATCAATTCAGTTTATCAAATCTATTTTTTAAGTTTGTGCTTTTTGTATCTAACCTAAAAAAAAAAAAAAAAAAAAAAACCCAACCTCTTTGTTTAACCTAAGATCGTATAAATAGCCTCCAGTGGTTTTTTTTTTTTTTCTAGAAGCCTGATACTCTTAAGCTTTCTTTTAGTCTATGACCCATCTCAAATAAATTTTTGTGCACAGTGTGAGATAGAAGCAGAAATTCATCTTTTTTTCTATATGGATCTCTAGTTGCTCTAGAATAACTAGTTGAAAAGATTTTCTTTTCCCTGCTTAATTGTGGTGACATTTTTGTTAAAAATAAATTGATTATATACAAATGGGCGTCTTTCTAGATAATTCGTTATTTTCCATTGATTCTAATAACACGCACTGGATAACTGTTAGTGTAAGTTCTCCAACTTTTTGTTCTTTTGCAATAGTTTTCATTATTTTAAATCATTTTCATTTCTATGTAAATTCTACAATTAGCTAATGATTTTATGAATAATTATTACCCTAACAGGATTGAGTTTTCTGATCCATCAATATGGCATATCTCTCCATTTTTAAAGTCTAAAGTATTCAAGGCTGTACTTGTATAATTCATTGCTAAGTATTTTATACTTAGCCATACTTAGCTAAGTATTTTATACTTTTGAATGCTATTGTAAATAATACAGGTTTAAAATTACTTCTCCCACTTGCTTATTGCTGGTTTATATACATACAAGTGGTTTCTTTTTAATATTTACCTTTTTTGGTATGACCTTTCTAAATTATTCTACAAGTGCTTTTATAGTTTTATTCGAATCTTGTAAGTACCCTATCATTGTGTTAGAGTAAATACAGTTTTGTTGTTTTCCTCCAACCCTTACACGCTTTATTTCTTTATACTCTCTTGTTCACTGGCAAAGATTTCGATTATAGTCCTGAATAGAATTGGTGAATGGGAGATTCTTGCTTTGTTCCCAAACTTAAGACGAAAGTATTCAGTCTTCTACCATTAAGTTTGATGTTAGCTGTAGTTTTTATGGAGGTACTTTACCAAATTGAAAATATTTCCTTCCACTTCTAATTTCCTGAGAGTTTGCTTTCTGTAAGCGTTTTTAAGTAGTTTTATTAAGTTATAATGTACACACATCTAATTCTTCCTTTTTATGAGTCCAGATTGATCAATTTGGCAAACAATATACAGTCATGTAATCAGTGCTATAAATAAGATAGAGAATATTTGTAGTACTCCAAAAACTCACATTGGTTGTGTTTATGTGAACTTATTATGAGTTCTATTTTTGAGCTTTCAAGTTGTTTTCTTTACCTTCTACATAAGCCATGTTCTGCTTGCTTTGAAAAGAATCCTAATTTTATTTCTACTAGTAACTTTTCTCAAACATGTTTTACTCTAAGTATCAAACTCAAAAGCAAAATAGCAACTCCTGGTGAACTTAATAATTTTTTTAATGCTTCTAATTTCTGTTCTCCTCATTTCCAATGCTTTGTTATTTATTCTGCTTGTGATTGTTATAAAATTACTATTTTGCAGTTCTTTGGCACAAAAATGTTTTTTGATTTCTAATTGTTTTTATGGCGATAAGAATTCTTCATATGAGATATATCCTCTTAAGTTTTTAAATGTACAATACAGTATTGTTAACCATAGACATAAATATGTCCAGAAGATTTTTAGAATTTATCTTGCAAAAAATGAGAATTTATACGAACAGCCAACCTCCCCATTTCTCCCTCCCTCCCAACCTTGGCAATCACCATTCCACTCTGCTTCTATGAGTCTTGACTATTTCAGATACTCCATGTAAGTGGAGTCATGCAATATTTGTCCTTCTGTTACTGGATTATTTTATGTAGCATGTCCTTCAGGTTTATCCATCTTGTAGCATATGGCAGGATTTCCCCCTAAGGCTGAATGATATTCTATTTTATGTATATACCGCATTTTCTTATGCATTCATTTGTCAATGGACATTTTGGTTGTTTCATGTCTTGACTATTGTGAGTGATGCTGCAGTGAACATGGGAGTGTTAATATCTTCTTGAGATACTGATTTAAATTATTTGGATTAATATACAGATTTATTCCAAGTAAAATTGCTAGATCATATGATGGTTCTATTTTTAATTTTTTGAAGAGTCTCCACATTGATTTTCCTTGCCACCACTAACCAACTTTTGTTTTTCATAGGTGTGAGGTAGGATATCATGGTTTTAATTTGCAGTTCTCTGCTAGATTAGTAACATTGAGTCTTTTCATGTCCTTGGTGGCCATTTATATGTCTTTTTTGGAGGTCCTTTGCCTGTTTTTTAATTGAGTTTTACTTTTTTGCTATTGAGTTGTGGGACTTCCTTATAAGTTTTAGATATTAACCTCTTACCAGTTACATGATTTGTAATATTTTTTTTTTTTCTGTAGATTGTCTTTCCGCTGTATTGATCACTTCCTCTGCTGTACAAAGGCTTTTTGGCCTGATGGAGTCCCACTTTTCTATTTTTTCTTGTGTTGCCTGTGCATTTGGTGTCATATCCTAGAAATGGTAAATGGTTGCCAACACCCATGTCATGAAGATATTCACCTATGTTTTCTTCTAAAAGTTTTACGGTTCCTGTCAGTAAATCATGTAACTTTTTTTTTTTCTTTTTCAAGTTGTTATTTAAATTCCAGTTAGTTAACATAACAGTGCAATACCTACGTTCAGGTAGAGAATTCAGTGACTCATCAGCACTTACATACAACACCCAGTGCTCATCACAAGTGCCCTCCTTAATTCCCACCACTCATTTAACCCATCCCCCTGCCCTTCTCCCCTCCAACAAACCTCAGTTTGTTCTCTATACTTAAGAGTCTGTATTCTGGTTTGCTTCTCTCCCCCTAACCATGTTCATCTGTTTTGTTCTTAAATTCCACATATGGGTGAAACCACATGTTATTTGTCTTTCTCTGACTTATTTCACTTAGCAGAATACACTCTAGCTCCATCCACAACATGGTAAGTGGCAAGATTTCATTCTTTTTGATGGCTGAGTAATATTCTTTTGTATACGTGTACCACATCTTATCTATTCATCAGTTGATGGACATTTGGACTTAGTCCATAATTTGGCTATTATGGAGAATGCTGTTATAAACATCAGGGTTCATGTACCCTTTTGAATCAGTATTTCTGTATCCTTTGGGTAAATACCTACTAGGGCAATTGCTGGATCATGGGGTAGTTCTATTTTTAACTTTTTGAGGAACCTCCATACTGTTTTCCAGAGTGGCTGCATCAGTTCACATTCCCACCAACAGTGTAAGAGGCTTCTCCTTTCTGTGCATCCTTGCTAACATGTTGTTTCCTGTGTTGTTAATTTTAGCCATTCTCACAAGTGTGAGGTGATATCTCATTGTGGTGGGTTTTTTTAAGATTTTATTTATTTACTTGACACAGAGAGAGCAAGAGAGCACAAGCAGGCAGGCAGAGGGAGAGGGAGAAAGAGACTCCCTACTGAACAGAGAGCCCAATGTGGGGCTCAATGTGGGGTTCGATCCCAGGACCCTGAGATCATGACCTGAGCCAAAGTCAGTCACTTAACTGACTGAGCCCCCCAGGCTCCCCTCATTGTGGTTTTGATTTGTATTTCCCTGGTGATGAGTGATATGGAGCATCTTTTCATGTGTCTGTTAGCCATATGTATGCTTTGGAAAAATGTCTATTCATGTCTTCTGCTAATTTCTTAACTTGTTTTTTGAGCATTGAGCTTTGTAAGTTCTTTATTTTTATATAAATCCTTGATCAGATATGTCATTTGCAAATATCTTCTCCCATTCTGAAGGTTGCCTTTTAATTTTGTTGACTGTTTCCTTCACTGTGCAGAAGCTTTTTATCTTGATGAAGTCCCAATAGTCTATTTTTGCTTTTGTTTTCCTTGCCTCAGGAGACATATCTAGTAAGAAGTTGCTACAGCCCCTGTTCTCCTTTAGGATTTTGATGCCTTCCTGTCTCACATTTAGATCGTTCATTCATTTTGAATTTATTTTTATGTATGGTATGAGAAGGTGGTCCAGTTTTATTCTTTTGCATGTTGCTGTCCAATTTTCCCAACATCATTTGTTGAAGAGACTGTTTTTTTCATTAAATAGTCTTCCTGCTTTGTCAAAGATTAGTTAAGCATATAGTTGTGGGTCCATTTCTGGGTTTTTTATTCTGTTTCATTGTTCTGTGTGTCATCTTTTGTTCCACTACCATACTGTCTTGATCATTACAGCTTTGTAATATAACTTGTAGTCCAGAATTGTGATGGCACCAGCTTTGCTTTGCTTTTCAAGATTGCTTTGGCTTGTGGTTCCATACAAATTTTAGGATGTTTGTTCTAGCTCTGAGAAATATGTTGGTGATATTTTGATAAGGATTGCATTAAATGTGTCATTGCTTTGGGTAGTATAGACATTTTAACAATATTTTTTTTTTCCAGTCCATGAGCATGAAATGTTTTTCCATTTCTTTGTGTCATCTTCAATTTCTTCATTAAGTGTTTTGTAGTTTTTGGAGTACAGATCTTTTACTTCTTTGGTTAGGTTTATTCCTAGGTATCTTATTGGTTTTGGTGCAGTTGTAAATGGGATAATTTCCTTGATATCTCTTTCTGCTGCTTCATTATTGGTGTAAAGAAATGCAACAGATTTCTGTATATTGATTTTGTATCCTGCAATGTTACTGAACACATGTACCTGTTCTAGCAATTTTTTGGTGGAGTCTTTTGGGTTTTCTATATAGAGTATCATATTACCCACAAATAGTGAGAGTCTGGCTTGTTCCTTGCCAGTTTGGATGCCTATTATTTCTTTTTGTTGTCTGATTGCTGAGGCTAGAACTTGCAGTACTATGTTAAATAACAGTGGTGAGAGTGGACATCCCTGTGTTGGTCCTGAGGATTTTTCAGTTGGAAGACCAGAGCTGTGAGTACATTATGGAGAGGAAGGGGAAAAAATGTAAGAAGAAATTTAAGATATGGAAGTGAGAATATTGAGCACAAAGGTAATAGACTAACTAGTCCAGCAGAGTTCAAGAACAATACCTTGCCAGATTGAAAGCTAAGAATCAGTTTACAAACTTATTGCTCAAAGATTATGCATCTTAATTGCTATCCTCACCTCAAGAACAGATACCCAACAAGACAGATAAATGACTATCAGTTTCGGGAATTTCTTAAAATTAAATGAACGTGACAGGTATATTTCCAGAAATGGCTCAATTTGCCAATTTAGTGCTTCTGTGAAATTTACCACTTACACTGAGGAGAGGATCACCCCTCCCCCCTCCCAGTTCATTTCTTGTAATGCTGGTTCATTGGTTTTGTTTTTGTTTCTCATAATTTAGAGACTGAAATCGTGTGCAAAAAAAGAAAAGAAATATCTATACATTTCTTCTTAGTAATTCCTCATTAGTGAAGACAGGTCCGTGGACGGATATTACTTTTCCTTTATCTTGGAATGAATCAATGCTGTTCTGTCCTTGTTACTATTAGTTATGATCTTCCAAAGTGTAGACCTTTGAAAATAAAAACAATAGCAATCATATTATGGGAAAGCAGTAATTCCCATAATAAAATTTTAAAGTTTTCCTGACTTACAAAGTTACTGTACATTTTAATTTTGTTACTATTTTCGTATGAACAGTTGTTTCTGCAGCCAATTTGCTTACAGAATGTGGCTACTCATCCCACAGAACTGCTTATTGAACTCTACAAATAGATATTTTCACATAATTGGGATTAATGCATAGAAGTATCTTTAGCATATGGCAAATTAAAAGGTACTTGGGGAAGCAAATACTGAATATCACTTGGCAGTAGTTTATGTGCATTAAATTCATGCTTTTTGCAGCAATTGGAGTGGGAAAGAGAAATGTGTGCAAAAATCTCATATTCTTTGACAAATTCGCTAATACCTTTTAGAGTATGTGATTAGTTTTTCAGTCAAGTTTGTAGAACAATTTAGGCTTCCCTGTAAACTCCTTAAAATAATGATAAAGTGGAATAGCATACAGGATCTAATGGGTACAGCTAGACTAAAAATACTTTGTATGTTTTGCATGATGCTTTGCAAAATTAAAAGCCAGGAATAAGATTAAATTTTTTAAAAAGCATTAGAGCTAGCATTGGAACCATGGAGTTGTTTTTTTTTTTTTTCCCCAATAGAATGAATGATGGAGAAAATTTAGAGTGAGTATTAAGTACATATGTATTTATTTCAAAACAAGAACTTCAATGAGGCTGCAATTATCTTTATTTTTTTAAAGATTTACTTATTTATTTTAGAGAGAGTGTGTGCAAGGGGAGAGGGGCAAAGGAACAGAATCTCCAAGCCGACTCCCTGCTGAGCTTGGAGCCCAAGGCAGGGCTCAATCTCTGGACACTGAGATCATGACCTGAGCTGACACCAAGCGTTGGAGGCTTAACCGACTGAGCCACCCAGGTGCCCCTACAATCATCTTTAAACAGAAGGGGGAATGAACCATGAGAGACTATGGACTCTGGGAAACAAACTGAGGGCTTCAGAGGAGAGAGGGGTGGAGGACTGGGATAGGCCGGCGATGGGTATTAAGGAGGGCACATATTGCATGGTGCACTGGGTGTTATATGCAAATAATGAATCATGGAACATTACATCAAAAACTGAGGATATACTGTATGGTGACTAACATAACATAATACAAAATTATTATAAAAAATTAATAAAGGAGATAATAAAAATTTCCCAATACATTTAATGAAAACTCTAAAATACAATTCAATCAAGCAATCTATATTAGGAAAGTTGATATTTCTAAGTACCAAAAAATATACTGCCACTCTTAGTTTCCAAGATATTTTCCTATACCTTTAACCATAATTCTTTTTAATAATTTAGCCAGTAGCACTAGAAAGAAATGTGAAACATGCTCAATAACTCCCCCCCCCAACCAAAACAAGCAAAAATAACGTTATAAAGATGGCAAAATGCCTTGGCTGAAACTTTCTGTCTTGTGTCCTATGTCAACCTAGAATTAATACAATCATGAAAACATGGAAATCTAATAATTCAAAGTTGAATGGGAACAGAAAGACATTTTAAAAACATTAAGTTTTTCGATCCATGAGCACAGAAAGTCTCTCCTTTTATTTTTGTTTTCTTTAATTTCTTTTAGGAGTTTTGTAGCTTGAAGTGTAACTAGTTTTTTCCTTCTTGTATGAATTTATTCCTAAGTATGTTATTCTTTTTAGTGGTATGGTAAATGGAATTATTTTCTCAATTTCATTTTAAGATTGCTCGTTGCTAGTGAATAGAAACACAACTGATTTTTGTTTCTCTGTTCTGCAACTTTGCTGAATTTGTTATGAGTGCTAATAGCTTATTTATGTAATCTTTTGGGGTTTCTATATAAAAGACCGTGTCATCTATCAACAGAGATAATTTTACTTCTTCCTTTCTAATGTGGGTTACTTTTATGTCTTTCTTTCCTTTTTGTTAATTATCTTCTGCCTCATTGCTCTGACATGGGCCATACTATATTGAAAAAATATGTTAAAAGTGTCTTGTCTTGGTCCTGATCTTAGAGGGGAGGTATTAAGTATGATAGCTGTGGATTTTTCATATATGGCCTTTAATATGTTGAGGATATTTCTGTCTATTTCTGGCTTATTGAGGTTTTTCTTTTTTAATCATGAAAGGATGTTAGGGTTTTTTTTTTAATGCTTTTGCTTCAAAAATTGAGATGCTTAGGCAGCTTTATGACTTCATTCTATTAATGTAGTGTATTATAATGACTGATTTTTATATGTTGAACCATCTTTGCATTCCAAGAATAAATCCTGCTTCCTCATGGTGTATAATTCTTTTAACATGCTTCTGGATTCTACACTAGAATCTTGGTAAGGATTTCTGTATCAACAGTCATGAGGGATAATGGTGTGTAGGTTTCCTACAGTGTCTTTGGCTTGGTATCATGGCAATGCTGGCCTCATAGAATGAGTTAAAAGTGCTCCCTCTTTTTTGATTTTTTGGGAGAGTTTGAGAAGCGTTGTTGTTAATTCTTCTTTAAATGTTTGCTGAATTCACCAGTGAAGCCATTTTGTCCTTTTTGTTGTTGTTGGGAAAATTCTTCTTACTAGTTACAGGTCTATTTCTGTTTTCACTTTCTTTTGGAGTAAGTTTTGGTTCATTACATGTTTCTACAAATTTGCTCATTTTATCTAGGTTTCCTCCCTCATGCTGGCTTTGGGTTTAGTTTACCATTCTTTTCCTAGTTATGGTGTAAAATTTGGATATTGATTTGAGATTTGCCCTCTATTTTATTGTATGCATTTACATTTAAAAATTTGACTTTTACAACTGTTTGGCTGTATTACACAAGCATTGTTATACTGTGTTTTGTTCATCTCAAGATGTCATTTCTCTTATGATTTCTTCTTGACTCATTTGTTGCTTAAGACTGTGTTTGTGACAACAATTGCTGGAGAGGATGTGGAGAAAGGGGATCCCTCCTACATTGTTGGTAGGAATGCAAGTTGGTACAGCCACTCTGGAAAACAGTGTGGAGGTCCCTTAAAAAGTTAAAAATTGAGCTACCCTATAACCCAGCCATTGCACTACTGGCTATTTACCCCAAAGATACAGACGTAGTGAAGAGAAGGGCCATATGCACCCCAATGTTCATAGCAGCATTGTCCACAATAGCTAAATCGTGGAAGGAACCGAGATGCCCTTCAACAGATGACTGGATGAAGAAGATGTAGTCCATGTATACAATGGAATATTACTCAGCCATCAGAAAGAACGAGTTCTCAACATTTGCTGCAACATGGACGGCACTGGAGGAGATAATGCTAAGTGAAATAAGTCAAGCAGAGGAAGACAATTATCATATGGTTTCTCTCATCTATGGAACATAAGAACTAGGAAGATCGGTAGGGGAAGAAAGGGATAAAGAAAAGTGGGTAATCAGAAGGGGGAATGAAGCATGAGAGACTATGGACTCTGAGAAACAACCTGAGGGCTTCAGAGGGGAGGGGGGTGGGGGAATGGGATAGGCTGGTGAAGGGCACGTATTGCATGGTGCACTGGGTGTTATACGCAACTAACGAATCATCGAACTTTACATCAAAAACCAGGGATGTACTGTATGGTGACTAACATAATATAATAAAAAAACATTTAAAAAAAAAAGTGTGTTTGTGAATTCTTGTTTCCTTCTATTTTTGACATTAAGTTTTATTTTAATCTGAAAATATACTTTGTTGACATCTCTTTTTAAAAATTTTTGAAGAATTTTCTGTGGTCTACTGTATGGTCTATCATGGAGGATGTTCCATGTGCACTTGAGGAAAATGTGTATATGGCTGTTGGTGGGTAGAATATTCGTGAATATCAGGTCTAGCTGGCTTGCAGTATTGTTAAGTCCTGTAGCTCTTTATTGATCTTCTCTCGTTTTTATACCCATTATTATTTCAGAACTGTATATTTTCTCCTTGAAATTATATCAATGTTTTCTTTGTATATTTTGGGGTTGCTGTTTCTTTGGTGCCTATAATGTTTATGATTGTTACATTTTCTTTATCAATTGATTTATTAGCAATATATAATGTCCTTTGTCTCTTGTAAGCATTTTTGACTTAAAGCCCTCTTTTTTTTTTTTTTTGGATACTAGTCTAGAAACTCCAGCTGTCCTTTGGCCACTATTTTCATGGAATAACTTTTTCCACATATTCACTTTCAAACTATTTGTGCCTTTAGGTTTTGGTACTTTGGAAATGTAACTTTTTGCTCTTTTAATTTTATTTTATTAAATTTGCTACAATGGGCTTAGTACTGTGTTTTGATTGAAGGATATGTTTTAGAAAGGGAACTGAAAGGGTGTTGTGTGGTAATTGTTTGAGGCTACTCTTTAGAATCAGTATTATGTGACCTCTAAACTGCTGGATGGTTACTAGTGACCTTAGTTTGCAATGTACTGCTATAAATTGTACCACCTGTACTCAGAATGAGGGCAGGTAAGAGTTGGGATAGAGAAGCTAAGGAATTATAGCAAAGGAATTACAGTTAGATCCTGTTTTTTCCTTAGGTCCTTTCTGCTAATCTCTGTCTTTTTACTGGTGAGTTTAACCCATTTATATTTAAACTCATTTTCCTCAAGTGCACATGGAACATTCTCCATGAGAGACCATACAGTAGGCCACAGAAAAGTCTTCAAAAAATTTTAAAAATAGATGCAAAGTATATTTTCAGATTAAAATAAAACTTAAAGTAAAAAATAGAAGGAAACGAGAATTCACAAACACACTCTTAAGCAACAAATGAGTCAAGAAGAAATCATAAGAGAAATGACATCTTGAGATGAACAAAGCACAGTATAACAATGCTTGTGTAATGCAGCCAAACAGTTATAAAAGTCAAATTTTTAAATGTAAATGCATACAATAAAATAGAGGGAAAATCTCAAATCAATATCCAAACTTTACACCATAACTAGGAAAGGAATGGTAAACTAAACCCAAAGCTAGCACAAGGGAGGAAACCTAGTTAAATTGAGCAAAGTCAGCTTCTCTGATCTCTGGTCTTGTGATTCTTTTTGATTGCTGTGCTCCAGGTACACTGGCATCTTGTGTGCTCCTTGAAAACCTCACCTTTGACTACGACACTTTGGAGTCACTGTCCCTTCATCTGGCAAGCCTTTCTCTCAGGGTAGTGCACAACTTAGACCCTCACTGACCTCGTCTTTACCCAAATATCACCCTCTCAATAAGGTCCACTAGGACTCCCCTATTTACACTCACTTCTTGCCCTGCCTCTCATACTGTTGACTTCCCTTAAACTTCAACTTTTTTTTTGTCCCCATGGCATATCAAATTGTTAAAATTTTGTGTAAGTTATTAGTTTATCACATATATCATATATGTCTGTTCTGTTCTGCTGGAATATAAGCTCCACAGAGCAGGGATTCTTGTTCTGTTCACTCACAAATCCCAAGCGTCTACATCAATGTCTGGCATATAGCATGGCTTAATAAATATTTATTGAGAATAATTTGGGGCAGTAATTTATGTTGTGGAAGTACATTGTAAATTTGTATTATCTTTGACATAGGAAAACATTAAAAGAAAGATTAAGAAAAGTACTTAAGATAAACATAAATAGGGAAAGCAAATCACTATATCTTCAGTAGATTTCTGCTGGAAAGTATACACAAAGTTTGTCAGGAAAAAGGTTTATAAAATCAAACACTTTGAAACAGATTTGTGAGAATAGTGTTTTAAAAGACCAACCATCTCCTTCATTAAGAAATACCCAAAACTATTATAAATTCTTTCTGTGAAGATTTGTTTTATGGTAAGCAATCTTTCATGTTTAATTTTAACTTTCTTTCTTTCTTTCTTTCTTTCTTTCTTTCTTTCTTTCTTTCTTTCTTTCCCTCATATTTTCGGTTAATATTTTTTCTACCAAATATAATCTATAATCTTGTATTCCTTATGATTAAAAGACATGGAGATATTAAATTTCATCTAAAAATAAGATATACCCTTTTTATATGGTCCTTTTTTACAGTGAGTCAGCTTAGATACTTTTAGTTTGGAAGATGGGATCAGCAAAATAAGAAGAAGCAAAATACACATTGTCATTAAAGAAATATTCTGAGTGGTCACCCATATTTCCATAGAACTCTTTAAAGAGTCTTTCAAGAGTCTAATCTGTTGTTTAGTCCCCAAATTGTGACTTGAGCTTGGGTGAATTTTGAATGGCCCTGCTTTTTGCTATGTATAACTTGTAACTACTTGTAATTAATATGTTAAGCAGTGATTAAATGAAATAAGGAATATGAACTTGTATATGAAAGAGAAGAGGAGGCTACTGAAAATTATCCCACCAATTCAGGTGCTGGTATTAAGAACCTCCTAATTCTTTGCTCTAAATATTAGGATAAGCTGAATAATAGTGCTTATTACAATCTATGGTTATAATAATAATAGTAGTACTCAACACACTATCCATATTACAAAAATGTAAACTTTTTAGTAAGTTATGATTTATAAAGGATGTTTTGAAAGAAAAGCATGAAGATAGAATTCATTGAAAATAATCATTTCAAGATGGCAAAATTTACCATTCTTATTTTTTTTTACTCTTTTACCTTCCATTGTAATGGGCTGTATTATTTATTTTTATCCCTAACATATATCATCCATGAAAAATGTTATATGTTTGTTGAATAGAAAAGTGAGAAGATGCACTTAAAATTTTTCAGCTTAATTCTCTTTTTTAAAAATATCCCCAATGATAATGGCTATTCTTCCTCTAGAGGTTCTGATACATTGATAACCTGAGTTAAGTATCCTAAGGTATTTATGCTAAACAACAAGAGGTTTATTTAATGCAAGCAAAACTACTCACCCATTAGTTTTGATCAATTGCTTTGTGGTCTCTTTCATTAGACTGTTAAATTTGAACCACAATTAGATTTTATCCTTTTAAAAGGTAAAGCAGATTCTTTAGCCATTAATTAAAGGTTCTAACTAAAGTTAGTTCCAAGATGGATGTTATGTACCTTCCACTGGTGAATCAACTCAGCAAAATAGTATACTTCTGGTTTGAGAAGTACATATTGTAACTCTATAATGAAAACTGTACCTTCTTCCTGGAGCAGGTGGACAAGAACTCATAAAATGCTTTCAGGTGTGCTAATATAGCACACTGCTCCCTAGGATTCCATAAGGGTTCGCAAAGTGCATTCCAACAAAATAAATCTATAAACGTATTCTTTTATGGGAATATAAATTCATATATATATATAATTTATAAATTATGTCTAAATAATGATCTATATAAAACAATTCCTACTCCTCATTAAAGTGGAGAAATGAAATCCCAGTTGTCAAATGCCCAGACTCCATGTGACATAGTTATCTCAAAGGCAATGTCAAAAACAGCTTGAAGGTGGAAGTTTCTGCATCTTGGAGAGGTAAAACCTCAGCAATAGACAATAATGCTCAAATCTGCTGTTAGTGTTCTTCTCTCCTCCTGCCTTTAAAAAGCACTCCAAGAGGAACTTTCCCTTTTGATAAAATCGAAATAAACATTTTTAATAAATCATCTAAATGAAAGAGATAAGATGGTTGGGGAATTTAAATTGTCAAAGAGATCACATGATCTCTCTAAAAAGACCTATACCAAATTACTCGCTTACAACAAAAATAAATATTGAACTCCTATATGATGCTCTTTCTCTTAAGTGAAAGCATTGCCAAAACTCAGGAAGGGAATATAATGCACTGGTAAAAAGCATGGGCACAGGTGTCTAACTGCACACTCATTTATTGCTCTTGTGGACCTGGTGACCTTGTGTATATCATTTAACACTGCTGGACTCTCATCTGTAATATGGTGCCTTCTTATAGGTTTGTGGCAGAAATTAAAAGGAATTTATGCAAAGTGTCAAGCACATTTTATGTATCTAGCACATTATATCCTTTTTTATTAGTTATGGTTCCCTGTTTTTACAAAAGAATTGTGTAACATGAACCCTACTGTCCACTCTTGCTTTCTTGTCTTTTGTGGGAAAAGAGGCATGTCATCATCTCTATGCTAATTCAAATAAAAGGTCTGATGCAGGTGAGAATGTAAAGGAAAGATGCAGAAACAAATTGATGTTAGGCAGTATTTCCCTGTGAGTCTACATAGGTTTGCAATGCTTGTGTTTGGCTTTAAAACTGCAAGAAGAGGTGGCATGGAGATCATGAGATAGAATCTCCTTTCCTGGTAATTAGGAAAGTTCTTACAGAATTCCTAGTCACAGTAGAGTCAAGCACACAGTAAAAGGGTGTTACTAAACATTTTCTGGGGGCATCTCCAATCCCAAGAGCATGCAGGCTTAGGTCAGAAGCAACTTAACTTTCACAATTTGGGTGGAAATCATTGTACTACAGAAAGGAAGCAAAGAAGGTAACAAGTATCAAACACAATGTTTTAGATCATGTTATCCTAGACTCATCCACTTTTCCTGCCTTAAAATTTGGTCCAACCAGGTGGATACATGCTCAGAGACAATAAGAATCTTCCCCCTGCAGCTGGACTAGAGAAACTGAAGGAATATTAGCCCAGAGCTACTCCCAGCTGTGATTACTGCCAAATAGAAAAAAATAAAATAAAACTGGTGTGAAAGAATGGAGATGACAAAAACGATACTATGATGAAGTCCTAGTGGTGGTAGAGTTTCTGTTTCCTATTATCCCTATTCTCCCCAGAATAACATTGATGGTTTAAATTTATGAATTACCCCTACAACCTTCTCATAACTTTTTACAGTACCCTCAGTCCAACCTGTCACCTGCCATGTTGCTTTGTTGGCAGGTGCCATCAAAAAGATGTGTAAACCTTAAAATCACCTACTATTTATTGAGTTTCTACTATTGCGTTCCTGGCACTACTGCTGGGATCTTTTTATAAATTATCTTTTTCCATCTTCACAGAAATCCCACACAGTGTTATAGAGCAGAAACTTGGGTACAAAGTAGCTAAGTGACTTGCACATATAGGTACTAAGTGAAAGAACAATGTTTCACATTCATATCTGTGTAACTCTAAAGCCCATTATTCTTGAGACTACTGGTAATAATGATATCAAGTATAGATAATTCTAATCTATTGCACTCACTGAAGCTTTCCAAAACCCACAAAAAATCTAAAAATAAAACATTGTCTTCTATGAAAGTAGGGTATAGCCATGATTTCAACACAGAAAGAAATACCATCTTCCAAATTTAGTGCAATTTGGAGCAAACTAAGGGAGAGCACAAGAGGTAATTTATGTAGCAGATGTAGATATTTCTAAAAGTAAATCACAGGCTCCTGAAAGTTTCAAACAGTATTTAATTTTCTTGGAACAACAAAGTCTAGGGGTATGGATAAACCAAAGACAAAGGAGGACATTCCCATAAAAACTTAGTTTGATCCCATGAAAAACAAAAGTTAGCAGAACTAAAAGAAGAAATGGACTAATCCACGATCAAATTACAGTTGCAAACTTAACTCATTTCTCTCAACAGTTGACCAAAAAAAGCAGAAACAATCAGAAAGAACATAGAAGTTTTAATCAATACAACTTTCAACCTTGACTTAATTGGCATATATGTAGCACATCACCTGGATATGACGATTTACCTTCTTTACAAATATGTATAAAATATCTCCAAAAAATTATATACTGGAACAAAAAGAAAACCTTAATACATTCCAATGATTGAAATAATTCAGAATCTGTTCTCTAACTACTGAAAAGAAGCTAGAAATCAGTAACAAAAACATAACTAAAATTTCCAAGCTACCTAGAAATTACATTAAAATTCTTAAGATATCATATGGAAAGTTTTAGAAAAAGGGCCCCTCCAAAATCTTCCTTTCAGGTATTTTTTGCATATTTATAAAATATCTATATATTAGGCAATAAAGAAGTTCTAAAAAAGAAGAAATATGATTGGCCACATTCTATAAAAAGAATAAAATATAGAACATAATCATAAATAATCCTGGGACACTGGAAATTTTGATTACAACTTTGGGTTAAAGGGAGAAATTAAAATGCAGTTGCATTTTTCCCTTATACCTCCTTTTATTTTTTTATTGACGTGTACTTGGCAAGCAACATTACATTAGCTTCAGGTGTAAAACATAGTGATTCAGCATTTTTATACATTAGAAAGTAATCATCAAGATATAGGTAGCTACTGTGTGTCCCTATACAAAGTTGTTACGTATTATTAACTATATTCTGTAAACTGTACATTGTAAGCCCCGTCTTACTTATTATACAACTGGAAGTCTGTACCCTTTAATCCCCTTCCTTTATCTTGCCCATCCCCCTACCATCCTCTCTTCTGGAAGCCACCAGATTGTTCTCTGTATGAATGAATCTATTTCTGTTGTTTTGTCTGTTTCTTTTGATTTTTTGGATTCCACATGTAAGTGCAATAGCATATTTGTCTTTGTCTGACCTATTTTACTTAGTGTGATACCATCTAGGGCCATCCATGTTGTCACAAATGGCAAGATTTCATTTTTTCGTGACTAATATTCCATTTGTATACTAACACACATATATACCCCACATCTTTCTTTTATCTATTGTTGGACACAGGTTTTTTTCATGCCTTGTCTATTATAAATAATGATGCAATGAACATGGGAGTGCATGTATCTTTTTGAATTAGAGTTTTTGTTTTCTTGAGATTAATACCCAGAAATGAAATTGCTAGATAATATTTTTCATTTTTCTATCTTTCATTTTTTTGAGAAAACACCATACTGTTTTTCATAGTGGCTGCACCATTTTGCATGCCCACTAACAGTGCACCATTTCTCCACATCCTCACCAATACTTGTTCTTTTATACTTTTCTGATAATAGCCAGTGATTGGTGATGTTGAGCATCTTTTCATATGTTTGTTGGCCATTTGTATGTCATCCTTGGAAAAATGTATATTCATGTTCTCTGATCATTTTTTAATCGGATTATTTGTTTTTTTAAAAATTGAGTTGTGTGTTTTTATATATTTTGGATATTAACCTCTTATAATTTGCAAATATTTTCTCCCATTCAGTTTGTTTGGTTGGTGGTTTCCTTTGCTGTGCAGAAGCTTTTTGTTTCTTTTTGCTTTTGTTGCCTTTTCCTGAGGAGACTGATCAAAAACACTCTTACTTAGACTGATGTCTGAGAGATTACTGCCTATGTTTTCTAGTAGTGGTTTTATGGTTTCCTGTCTTATATTTAAGTTTTTAATCAATTTTGAGTTTATTTTTCTATGTGGTATTAAAAAAAAGTGGTACAATTTAATTGTTTTGCATGTAGTTACCCAGTATGGCCAGCACCATTTATTGAAGAGACTGTCTTTTAACCACTGTGTGTTCTTGCCTACTTTGTCTTAAATTAATTGTCCATTTATACATGGGTTTATTTTTGTGCTCTCTATTCTGTTCTATTGATCTATGTGTCTGTTTTTATGCCAATACCACCCTGTTTTGTAATATAATTTGAAATCAGGAAGCGTGATATTTCCTTCTTTGTTCTTCTTGGTCAAAATTTTTGGCTCTTTGGGGTCTTTTGTGGTTCTATACAAATTTTAAGATATTTGTTCCATTTGAATGAAAAATGCCACTGGAATTTTCATGGGGATTGCATTAAATCTGTAGATTTCTTTGAATAGTATGGATATTTTAACAATATTAACTTTTCCAGTCCATGAGCATGGTATATCTCCATTTATTTGTATCATCTTCGATTTTATTCTTTTTGATGTAATTATGAATGAGATTATTTTCTTAATTTCTCTTATAGTTCATCATTAGTATATAGAAATGCCATATTTCTTTACATGAATTTTGTATCCTGCAACTTTATTGAATTAATTTGTTCTAATTTTTTTTTTTGGCAGAGTCATTAGGGTTTTCTATATATAGTATCATGTTATCTGCAAATAGTTACAGTTTTACTTCTTCAGTTCCAATTTTATTTATTTTTCTAGTCTGAGTGCTGTGGCTAGGACTTCCAATACTATTGGATAAAAGTGGCAAGAGTGGGCATTTTTAACTTAAGTCCAAATGCGTTGTAAAAGTACTGCATTTTTACTACCCCCCCCCATGTTTTATATTTTAACATCACATTTTACAGCTTATTATCTGTATATCCCTTGGCTAATTATTGTAGGTTTAGACTTTTATCTTTTAACCTATATACTAGCTATGTAGGTGGTTGCTCCACTACCTTTACTGTTTGTTTACCTTTATCAGTAAGACTTTTTCCTTCTTATTTCTAGTTATGGCCTTTACTTTCAATTTAAAGAAGTCTCTCCAGCATTTCTTGTAAGGCCAAATTGTTGTTGATGAATTTCTTTAGTTTTGTTTGTCTGGGAAACCCCTTATATCTCCTTCAGTACTGAGTGATAACTTTTCTGGGTAGTGTATTCTTGGTTATAAGTTTTTTTCTTTCAGCACTTTGAATCTATTATGCCACTCCTGGTATTTAAAGTTTCTGCTGTTAAATTAGCTGACAGATTTATGGAGTTCTCTTTTATGTAACTAGTTGCTTTTCTTTTACTACTTTTAAGATTTCTCTGTGTCTTTAACTGTTGACACTCTATAATGTATCCTAGTGTATGTCTTTTGGGTTTAAAATATGTGGCATTCTCTGTGATTTCTGGACTTGGATGTCTATTTCCTTTGCCAGATTAGAGAAATTTTCTGACATTTTTTTTTTCAAATGATTTTCTCTCCATTTCTCTCTCTTCTTCTGGGACCCCTATAAGTGAATGTTAGTATGTTTGAAATTGTCTCAGAGGTCCCTTGATCTATCCTCATTTTTTAAATTCTTTTTTCTTCTTCCTGTTCCACTTGGGTGATTCCACTAGCCTGTCTTCCAGATCACTGATCTATTCTTCCAATTAATCTGCTGTTGGTTCCCTCTACTGTATGTTCCATTTCAGTTATTGTATTCTTCAGCTCTGATTTGTTCTTTTTTGTATTTTCTTTTTTGTTGTTGAATTTTTCACTGTGTTCATCCATTCTAAGCCTGATGAGCATCTTTAAAACCATGACTTTGAACTCTTTATCTGGTAGACTGTTCATCTTCATTTTGTTTAGTTCTTTTTCTGAGGTGTTATCTTGTTCTGTCCTTTGGAATATAGTCATCTGTCTCCTCATTTTGTTTAACTCTGTTTGTTCCTATTTGGTAGGTAAATAAGTTCTGTCACCCAGTATTGAAAGAGTCACTTTATGCAGAAGTTATCCTGTGATACCCAGTATCACAAACCCCCTGGTCATGCAAACCAGGTGCCCAGGGTATCCCTGTGTGGGTTGTGAGCACTCATCTGTTGCGGATAGGTTGTGACTGGTGTAGACTCACTGATGTGTATAGTTGTCCCCTCTAACTGCTGTTTGTGAAAAACAGCCATGACTGCTATGCATGTGCTGTTATGCAGGGTTGACCTGCAGATCAGCTGGCTACTAGGCATGACTGTGAGATAGATCTGTAGGCATGCTGATGGGCAGGGAAGGCCTATGGCAGAGTTTGCTGTGGGATCCAGCTGCAACCCTGGTAGGCCATTCTGTGTGCAGGGATGGCCCCTTGGTGGAGAGGCACTTGGGAGGGCATCAGATGCCAGCTGAGGGTACCCTCTAGGATTAGTGGAGTTGTGAGCCAGTTGGAAGTTTCTCCAGACTTGGTGAGTCTTCAGGAGAATGCCAGGATGGGGCAAGCAGTGCTAATACCATAGATAAAAGTGTCAGAAATAGAACCTGCCAGCACTGGGTCAGCTAGGTAGAAGGAAAGTGACCAAAAAAAATTGTGCCTATTAGTGCTTCTGTTCCCAGAGAATGTTCCAACAGATCCCTGTCCCTCTGGCATATGCCCTAAAATTAGTCAATGCATCTCTTTTACCTGTAACTTAGGCACTTTGCAAACTGCTGACTCTGCTGGGACTTAGAGCAATTGAGATTATGCATGTGCCCTTTAACAGTGAGTTTTCAGTTTCCTAATGCCTTCCAACTCTCAGGGACATAAGCCCCACTGTTTTTCAAAACCAGATGTCATGGGGGCTTATCTTCTCTGTGCAGGTACCTTGGGCTATGGAGCCCAATGTGGGGCTCAGACTCCTCAGGGATGGCCTTTACAGTTTTTATATCACTTCTGCTTGTGCGCACTGCACCAGGTATCATGGTCCAAACCATGTCTCTGCTCTTTACCCATGTCAGTGTAGCTTTTTCTTTATACTTTTATTGCATGTGATCAGTTTTGCTAGTCTTCAGTTTGTCCTCAGAGATCATTGTTCTATGTACAATTGTAGATTTTGGTGTATGCATAAGAGGAGGTGAACTCAAGATCTTCCTACTCTTCCATCTTGATTGATCCCACTTGCATTTTTTACTGTAAACAGCATAATTCAAGACAAATGGGATACTGTTTAATTCAGTGTTTTGAGAAAATTTCTAGCCTTCAATAGTTAATAATAGTAAGAAGAAGAACATAACGATCAAACCATGTGTAATCCTTTTACTATATTGTTGCATTTTATTTGATAAAAATTTTAAAAGAATTTTTTCTTAGTTCTTTGTGAGGGATAGTGGTTTGTAATTTTCTGTGATGTCTTTGGTTTTTGTATTAGGGTAGTAATGCTGGTCTCATAAAATGAGTTGGGAATTGTTGTCTCCTTTTTGATTTTCTGTAAGACATTTATAGATTTGTTGCTATTTCTTTGCTGGTTGTTCAGTAGAATTTACCAGTAAATCCACTAGGCCTAGATTTGTTTTATGGGACAGTTTTTAACAGTGAGTTTTCAGTTTCCTAATGCCTTCCAACTCTCATGGACGTAAGCCCCACTGCTTTTCAAAGCCAGATGTTATGGGGGCTCATCTTCTCTGTGGAGGTACCTTGGGCTATGGAGCCCAATATGGGGCTCAAACTCAGGTTTTTTAACTAAAAACAGTTTTTAACTAAAAATTGCTTTTCTTATTTATAAAGATATTTATGTTATTTATTTATTCTTGAGTGAGCCTTGGTCATCCGTCTTTCAAAAAATTTGTGTTTCATCTAAGTTGTAGAATTCATTAGCATAAAGTTGTTTATTGTGTTCTCTATTATCCTTTTAATTTATGTGGAGTTATGGTGATGTCATTGATCTCATTCCTAAGATTAATTTATATCTTCTTTTTTTTTTTCTGATCAGTGTAGCTAGAGTTTGATTAATTTTATTGATCTTCCCAAAGAATCAAGGTCTTTCTTTGGTAATAGTTTTATTGACATGCAGTTCACATACCATATAGTTCACCAAGATAAAGTATACAATTAAATGGATTTTAGTATTTTTATGGAGTTCAGCAACTGTTACTAAGGCAGTTTTAGTAGAGTTCATCAACTCAACAAACAAAAACCCATGAAGAACTCTCATACACTGTTAGTATGAATGTAAAATAGCATATCCACTCTTTTAATTTTTAAAAGAAATGAAAGCATAGTTTCATACAAAGTCATATACCTGAATGTTTATAACAGCTTCATTTGAAATAGCCCCCTGTTTGCAAATAAACCAAAGATCAACAGGTAAGTAGACAGATTTGTAAAATGGCATATTCCTCAGCCTTAAAAATGAATAAAGTTCATATATGTAACAGTATGAATAGATCTAAAAGTCTTTATTCTATTACACAATGAAAAAAGGATCATGTCAAGACAATATATTGCAGCACCCAATATTAGAACACCTAAATATATAAGGCAGACATTGATAGCACTGCAGAGAGAAACAGACAGCAATACAATAATAGTAAATTTCAATACACCAGTTCCAACCATATACAAATGGTTCAGACAGAAATCAGCAAGGCAGTAGTGGACTTGAACAATTCCATAGACCAAATGGACCTGAGAAACATACAGAAAATTCCACATGACAACAGCATAATACTCTTTACAGTGCACACAGGTGATTCTCAAAGAGAGCCCACATATTTGGTCACAAAACAAGTCTTAACAAATTTAAAAAGATTGAAACAACACTGAATATCTTTTCTGACCAAAATACAATGAAACCAGATATTAATATGGAAGAAAACTTTTAAATTCACAAATATGTGGAAATTAAATAGCATCTCCTGAATAACAAATGGGCCGAGGAAGAATCAGAAGAGAAATGAGTAAATGTCTTCAGATAAATGAAAATGAAAACACAATGAACAAAAGTACAGGATACAGCAAAAGCAGTTCTAAAAGGGAAGTTAATAATGATAAACCCCACACTTTAAAAAAGAAGAAAGATATCAAATAAATAATCTAACTTTACACCTCAAAGAAGTAGAAAAATAAAAGTAATTTCAAAGTTGGAAGAAGGAAAGAAATAATAAAGATTACAGCAGAAACAAATAGAATAGAGTATTCAAAAAATACAGACAAAAATGATCAAACCCGAGAGCTGGTTTTTAGCGAAGATAATTGACAAATTTTTAGCCAGACCAACTAAGAAAAAAAGGAGAAGACGCAAATCACAAATGGAGAAGACATTAAAGCTGACGTTACAGAAACAAAATAGTTTATAACAGATTACTATGAGCAATTTTGCACCGAGAAACTGGAAAACTGAGAAGAAATTAACAATTCCAGATACATACAATCTATCAACACTGAATTATGAAGAAATAGAAAATCTGATCAGACCTACAATTAATGAGGAGATTGAATAAGTAATCAGAAACCTGCCAACAAAAAAATTTCCAGAACCAGAATTAACTAGTGAATCCTCAGGCTTCACTGGTGAATTCTACCAAAAATTTAGAGAATTAACACCAGTTCTTCTCAATATCTTCCAAAAAAATTGCAAAAGGAGGAAACATTTTCACAATTAATTTATGAGGGCAGCATTATGCTGATAGCAAACACCAGACAAAGACATCTTAAGAAAACTATAGACCGATACTCCTGATGAATGTAGATGTAGAAATCCACAACAAAATACTAGAAAACTGACTTCAACAGTGCATTAAGAGGATCATACACCATAACCAAATGGGATTTATCCCAAGGATGGAAGAATGGTTTGACATGTGAAAGTTAATTAATGTGATATATCACATAAAGGATAAAAATCATATGATCATTTCGGTAGATGTAGAAAAAGCATTTGACAAAATCCACTGTACTTTCATGATAAAACTCTCAACAAACTGGGTGTAGAAGGAGCATACCTCAACATGATAAGGGTCATATAGGACAAGCCCACAACTAACATCACATTCATTGATGAAAACTGAAAGTTGTTCTCCAAGATCAAGAATAAGGCAATGACACCTACTCTTGCCACTTATAGTCACGTAGTACTGGAAATCCCAGCCATAGTGATTAGATTATAAAAGAAATAAAAATAATCCAAGTTGAAGAAGTAAAATGATCTCTCTTTGTAGACAAATGATCTTATATGTAGAAAACCTTAAAGGTACCCAATTTCCAAAATTAGAGCTAACCAACAAGGTCAGTGAAATTGCAGTTTTCAAAATCAATATGCATAAATCAGTTGCATTTCTATACTCTAATAAGGAAATACCCAAAAGTGAAATTAAGAAAACAATTCCATTTATAATAGTATCAATAAGAATAAAATACTTAGGAATATATTTGACCAAGAGGTGAAACTATCCTAAAATTTTTATGGAACCACTACAGTTTCCAAATAGCCAAAGCAATCTAGAGAAAGAACAAAGCTGGAGGCATCACACTTTCTGATTTCAAAATATAGTACAAAGCTACAGAAATTAAAACAGTATGATATTGGCATAAAGACACATGTATAGATCAATGCAACAGAATAGAGTCCACAAATACATACACAGTTACTGCTGATTGACATGGGTGCCACGAACACACAATGGAGAAAAGATACACTCTTCTACAAATGGTGCTGGGAACACTGGATATCCACATGCGAAAGAAAGAAATCAACTCTTTATACCCTACAAAAAATAAGCTGAAAGTAGATTAAAAACTTACTTGTAAGACCTAAAACTATAAAATTCCTAAAATAAAACAGGAAAAGGTCCTTGACATTGGTCTTGGCAGTGATTTCTTGGACATGACACCAAAATCACAAGCAACTGTAGCAAAAATAAGCAAGATTACATCAAACTAAATAGTTTGTGCCTGGTTTAGGGAACAACCAACAGAATAAAAGGCAAGCAATGGCATATGAGGAAATATTTGCCAATACTATATCTGATAAGGGGTTAATATCCAAAATATATAAGGAACTCCTACAACTCAAAAGCAAAAAACAAATACCCCCTATTTAAAAATGAGTATTTGAATAGACATTTCTCCAAAAAAGACATAAAAATGACCAAAAAGTATATGAAGTATATTAACATAATTAATCATGAAGAAACATAAATCAAAACCACAATGATATATCACCACACATTTGTTAGGATGGATTTTCTGAAAAAAAAAATTATTGGTGAGAAAGGGGAGAAATGAGCCCCTTGTACACTCTTGGTGGGAATGGTGCAGCTACTAATGGAAACTGTACAGAGCTTCCTCCAAACATTAAAAATAGAATTACCATCTAGCCATCCTAAATCTAGGTATATATTCTAACTTCTTGCTGGAAACGTCTCCAGAGGCATGGGAAACAGAAGAAAAAATCAACTATTGGGACTTCATCAGGATAAAAAGCTTTGCACAGCAAAGGAAACAATCAACAAAGCTAAAAGGCAACATACTGAATGGAAGAAGATATTTGCAAATAACATATCAGATAAAGGGCTAGTATCCAAAATCTATAACGAACTTATCAAACTCAACACCCAAAAAAACCAAAAAATCCAGTCAAGCAATGGGCAGAAGACATGAAGAGACATTTCTCCAAAGAAGACATACAAATGACTAACAGACACATGAAAACACTCAACATCACTTGGCATCAGGGAAGTACAAATCAATACCACAATAAGATACCACCTCACACCTGTCAGAATGGCTGAAATTAACAACACAGGAAACAACAGATGTTGGTGAGGATGCAGAGAACGTGGAGGAACACTTCTGCACTGTTGGTGGGAATGCAAAGTGGTACAGCCACTCTGGAATAACAGTTAAAAGTTTAAATAAAGTTAAAAATAGAACTAATCTATGACCCAGCAATTGCACTATTAGGTATTTATCCAAAGGATACAAAAATAGTGATTCAGAGGGGCATGTGCACCCCAGTGTTCACATCAGCAATTGTCCACAATAGCCAAACTATGGAAAAAGCACAGATGTCCATCAACAAATGAGTGGATGAAGAAGATGTGGTACACACACACACACACACACACACACACACACACTAGAATATTACTCAGCCTTCAAAAAGAATGAAAACTTGCCATTTGCAAAGACATGGATGGAACTAGAGGGTATTATGCTAAGTGAAATGAGTCAGTCAGAGAAAGACAAATACCACATGATTTCACTCACGTGTGGCATTTAAGAAACAAAACAGATGAACGTAGGGAAGGGAAGGAAAAATAAAATAAGATAAAAACAGAGAGGGAGGCAAATCATGAGAGATTCTTAACTATGGAAACAAACTGAGGGTTGCTGGAGGGGAGGTGGGTGAGAGATGGGATAAGTGGGTGCTGGGCATTAGGGAGGGCACTTGATGGAATGAGCACTGGATGTTATATGCAACTGATAAATCACCAAATTCTACACCAGAACCTAAATACACTATATGTTAACTAAATTGAATTTAAATATTGAAAAAAGAATTGAAATCAAGATTACAAAGACATATCTGTACTCCCCTGTTCATTATAGCATTATTCGCAATAGTATAGAAAAAACAAATGTCCATCAGTGTAAGAATGCATAAAGGAAATGTGTGTGAATGTATAAAATACACTTTTTTGCTTTCTATTGGGGTGATTGCCAGTTTTTTCTAATAAAACTTCTCTTGGTTCTATTTTCTTTTATATAGACTTTATACTTAGTTTGTCCCATTTCTTGTAAAAATTCTGTTGACATTTTGCTTTACCATACATTGCTTGCTACTTTTACAGTATTGAATTGTTAAACCCACAATTATGGTAAATATCTAAATTTATTGTGATTTTTAAATAGTTCTTAATTAGGTTGCCTTTTAGTTTTGTTGATGGTTTCTTTTTTCTCTGCAAAAGCTTCTTTTTTTAATAATATTTTTTATTATATTATGTTGGTCACCATACAGTACATCCCTAGTTTTTGATGTTAAGTTCCATGATTCATTACTTGCGTATAACACCCAGTGCACCATGCAATACGTGCCCTCCTTAATACCCATCACCAGCCTATCCCATTCCCCCACCCCCTCCCCTCTGATGCCCTCAGTTTGTTTCCCAGAGTCCATGGTCTCTCATTGTTCATTCCCCTGTTTACCCCTCCTTTCTTCTTCCCTTTCTTCTCCTACCGATCTTCCTACTATCATATGGTTTCACTCATTTCTGCAAAAGCTTCTTATTTTGATGTAGTCCCAATAGTTTATTTTTGTTTTTGTTTCCCTTCCCTTGGGAGACCCCTCTAGAGAAGTGTTGCTGTAGCCAATGTCCGAGAAATTACTGCTTGTGTTCTCTTCTGGGATTGCTATGGTTTCACCACCTACCGAATAGGAGAAGATACTTGTAATTGATATATTTGATAAGGGGTCAACATGCAAAATATATAAAGAAATTATACAACTCAACACCAAAATCAATCTAATTTAAAAATGGGCACGGAACCTGAATTGTCACTTTTTCAAGGAAGACATACAGATGGCCAACAGACACGTGAAAAGATGCTCAATATCACTAAATCATATGGCAAATACAAGTCAAAACCATAATAAGATATCATCTCACATCAGTCAGAATGGCTAAAATCAAAAAGACAAGAAAGAATAAGTGTTGGTGAGGATATGTCGAAAAAGGAACCCTTGTGCACTGTTGGTGGGAATGTAAATTGGGTCATCCACTGTGGAAACAGTATGGAAGTTCCTCAAAAAATTAAAAGTAGAAAAACTGTATGATCCAATAATTCCACTACTGGGTATTTCCCCAAAGAAAATAAAAATGCTAATTTGAAAAGATATATGCACCTTTATGTCTGTTGCAGTATTATTTACAGTAGCCAAGATACGGAAGCAAACGAAGTATCCCTCAAGAAATGAATGGATAAGGAAGATGCAGTATAGACATGCTGTAAAATATTACACAGCCATTAAAAAAGATGAGATGACAACACAGATGGACAGAAAGCATATTATGCTAAATGAAATATGTCAGATGAGAAAGATGAATACCATATGATTTCAGTCATATGTGGAATAAAATATGAATAAACAAACAAAAAGCAGAGTCACACTTATAAATATAGAGAAACTGGTGGTTGCCAGAGGGGAGGGGGGAGGGGTATAGGCAAAATGGATGAAGGGAGGCAGGAGATACAGGCTTCCAGTTATGGAATGAATAAATCATGGTAATAAAAGGCACAGCATACGGAATATAGTCAATGATATGGTAATAGTGTTGTATGCTGACAGATGGTAGCTACACTTGTGAGCAAAGCATAATGTATAAACTTGTTGAATCACTACGTTGTACACCTGAAACTAATGTAACATTGTCAACTATATTCAAATAAGACAACTTCTTGATTAAAATGTTATTTTTTACATTAGCTTCCAACCTTTTAGTAGGTTTATTTCTTAGCTATATTAGCATTCTTGTATTCATTATAAATGGCATTTTATATTTTTGAACTGTTATTGTATAGAAATGCTACTGATTTTTCTACAGTGAACTTTGTACACAACTTCACTGATATCTCTCTTCAGTTTTAATGTTTTTTTTTTCAGGTTCTCTATGTAAATATTATGCATAGACAGTTACATAATTTCAAATTGGGTCAGTTTTGCAACTTTCCCTCTAGTATGTACATTTCCTTCGGTTTTCTTATCCTATTTTTCTATTGTCTGAATAGAAAGTGTAAAGAGTAGATATCTTGTATAAATGACTTTAAGGGGATTATATCTAATACTGAACTATTAATTATGCTGTTTATATAAGTTGTTGGCAGGGATCCTTTGTCAAATTAAGGTAACTTCTTGTATTCAATATGACCTGAGATTAAGATGAGGTTTTTAAAGCTAGATTATCTGGGTTCAAACATGATGCAGTATTTATTAACCAAAGTTCTATGAAGATTTGTGTAACTACTCTGGGTCTGATACAGCTTCATCAACATTCGCTTTGGTATAGTATATGTGCAATATTAGTCATTTCCTATATATGTATACCACATCTCTGTCCATTTATCAGTTGATGGATATTTAGGTTTTTTCCATAATCTGGCTATTGTTGATAATGCCGCTATAAATATCAAGGTGCATGTATCCCTGCAAATCAGTATTTTTGTATCCTTTGGGTAAATACCTAGAGAGAGATTCATTTTTATGGTTGAGTGATATTCCATTGTATAGACATACTGTGTTTTGTTTACCCACTCATTGGTTAATGGACATTTAGGTTGTTTCTACTTTGGACCTAATGTAAATAATGCTGCTGTGAACGTTCATGTACAGATTTTTGTGGGGACATACGTTTTCATTTCTCTAGAGTATATCACTATGAGGCGAATTGCTGGGTGCTATGTTTACGGGATGTTAACTCTTTGAAAAACTGCCTGATTACTTTCCAAAATGGCTGCACCATTTTACTTTCCCACCAACAATGCATAAAAGTTTCATGTCCTTGTCAACACTTGTTACTATTTGTCTTTTTTATTTTAACCATCTTAGTGGGTGTGAAGTAGTATCTCATTGTGGTTTTGATTTACATTTCCCTAACGGCTAATGATTTTGAACATCTTTTAATGTGCTTATTGGCCATTTATTTCCTTTGGACATATCTGTTCAGATCCTTTGCTTATTTTTAAATTGGGTTGTCTTTTTATTTTTGAAATAATATTATTTCTTTTTAAATTCTGGATACAGATCATTTATCAGAGCTTAAGAGATACAGAATTTGCTAATATTTTCTCCATTCGGTGAATTGTATTTCCATTTGCTTGATTATTTCCTTTGGAGCACAAAACATTTTAATATTGATAAAGTCTAATTTATCTATTGTTTCTATTGTTACTTGTATTTTTGGTGTCCTATCTAAGAAGTTTTTGCCTATGCCAAAGGAAAAAAAAAGATTTGTCCTATATTTTTCTTTTAAGATCTTTACAGCTTTCACCTTTTTAGTTTAAATATTTAATCTATTTAAGTTAATTCATGTATAGTGTGACGAAGAGGTTCAGGGTTGTTTTTTTGTTTTGTTTTGTTTTTGTTTTTTAATGTGGATATATATTTTTCTGAGCACCACTTGTTGAAGAGACTATTCTTTGGACCCTTGTGGAAAATTGACTAAATGTAATGAATTATTTCTGTGTCTTCTGTTCTACTCCATATATCTCTATGTCTATCCTTATGCAAATACTATATTGTCTTGGCTCTGTAGTAAACTTTAAAATAAGGAAATGTGAATCCCCCAATTTTATTCTTTTTCAAGATCGTTTTGCTTATTCTTGGTCCCTTGAATTTCCATGTGAATTTTAGGATCAGTTTGTCAACTGCAAAGAAGCCAGCTGGTGTTTTGATAAGGATTGTGTTGAATAAATGTATGGATCAGTTTGAAAAGTATTGCCATCTTACCCATCTTACGTCTTATTTATGAACCTGTAATGTCATCCCATTTTTTTAGATCTTTAATTTCTATCAACAGTGTTTTGTAATTTTTAGAATATGTGTTTTCCATTTACTTTGCTAACTTTGTTCCTAAGCATTCGTTCTCTTAATGATACTGTAAATGTAATTGTTTTCTTAATTTTGTTTTTGTTTTTCTTTTTTTTTTATTTCCACATAAATTTGCATTTTTCAGAACAAACCAACAGTTATGCTGGCAACAATGTTGAAGTAAGCTTTCAATACACTGAAAAGTAACATTATTTTGCATGTCTACAAAGTATACATTTGTTTTCGGAAATGTGGCAAAGTTTACCCTAACAGAACTTTTTCATCAAATCATAGACATAGATAGGTATGGCAATCATCATCAAACTTGATGAAATACACAGGGGGTTTAGCTTCCACTTGATGAATGACCTTGCCAGTCTGTTTGGAACCTGGTATATTCCACGTGTTTACCTATTGGACCATCTACAATTCTTCCTAGCTCTCTCTTTGCTGGAGGGGACTCACGACTCTGGCGTGATACCCAGGTCTGCTTTCTAATGATCTAGAAGTTGGTACACGTACAACATAGGATCTTTCTCATAGATAATGAATGGAGGTGAATGGTCTTAGCCCAAGCACCTATCATGAAAGTCTGGTTTAATTTTGTTTTTGGATTGTTTATTGCTTAATATAGAAATGATTTTTATTTTTGCTTATTTTGTATTGATGTGGATCTTGCAACTTTGATGAGCTAATTTATTATTTCTAACAATATTTTAGTGTATTCCTTAGGATTTTCTATATACAAGATTATTTCATCTGCAAATAGAGATAGTTTTACCTCTTTCCAATCTGGATACCTTTATTTCACTATTTCACTATTGCCTATTTGCCTTAAATAGAACCTTCAGTAGAAAGTTGAATAGAAGTTGCAAGAGTGGACAGTCTTGTACCTGATCTTAGAGGAAAGAATTTTAGTCTTTCAACAGTATGATGTTAGATGTGGGTGTTTTATAGATTCTCTCTATCAAGTTGAGGAAATTTCATGTACTCCTACTTTGTTTTTATAATAAAGGATGTTGGATTTTCTCAGATACTTTTCTTGGGTCTATTGTAATCATGTGGTTTTGTTCTTCATTATATTAATGAGTTATACAGTAATCAATTTTGTGATGGTAAGACAACCTTTAATCCTGGGATAAATTTCAATTTATAAGGCTGAATAAAACCTGGCCTATATGTTACTGAATTCTGTTTACTTGTATTTTGTTGAGAATTTTTGCCTTTATATTCATAAGAGAGATTACTTTCTACATAAGAGAGAAAATTTCTTTTGTTATTATGTCTTCAGTGTTGTTACCAGGGCTTTATAGAATCAGTTAAGAAATGTTTCCTCTTTTCTATTTTTCAAAGAATTTGTGCATAATTGTTATTGATTCTTCTTTAAATGTTTGGTATAATACACCAGCAAAGCCATTGGCTCTGAATTTTTCTTTGTGAGAAGTTCTTTTTTATTATAATAATATTTTTTTATTATATTATCTTAGTCACCATACAGTACATCCCTGGTTTTTGATGTAAAGTTCCATGATTTATTAGTTGTGTATATCTTTGTTAGAAGTTTTTGACATTGTAAGTTCAAACTTTTGACCTGTCATACAGCCGTTCAGGTTTTCTGTTTCTTCCTTAGCCAGTTTAAGTCGTTCATGTTTTTTTTTTTTTAAGAATTTGTCCATTTAAAAAAAAAGAATGTCCATTTAATCCAAGTTATCTAATTTGTTGATGTACAGTTGTTCATACTATTCTGTTGTAATCCTTTTTTGTTTTGTTTTGTTTTCCTGTAAGGTCGGTAGTAATGTCCCCCTTTTCATACCTCATTTTAGATAGGAGAATGGATTTTAAATTAGGGAATAGATTTTAGTCTTCTGGGTTTTATTTCTTGGTCTGTCTAGCTAAAGTTTCATTAGTTTTGCTGAGCTTTCAAATAACTTTTGATTCATTTTTTCCATTTTTCTGTTCTCTATTTTATTAATTTTTCTCTAATATTTATTATTTTCTTCCTTCTGCTGGCTTTAGGTTTTGATGTTCTCTTCTTTTTCCCCTTGGGATCAATTTTTAGTATTTTATTAGCAGTTTTTAATTCTCAAACATGCAGGCAATGTAAATTCAGCCTTCAAATAAGCAAGGAACTCATTACTCAGCATCAGTTCACAGGCTTACCCCTCTGGGTTATTATTCCTCTTCATTGCTTTGAACTAAAAAATTTTTTCCATCTTGCAAACCTGCTTATTTATTTTTCTAAAACTAACATTTCTAAGTAGTGTGGCAGAAAGAATGTCTTTTGCATGTGAATAATCCCATACACATCACTTGTAATTGCTGGTTTGTGAAAAGTTAAGTCTAAATCTTATCCTCCTGCCCAGCAGTCGATCCTTAAGGATGAAGGCAAGGTAGACTGCTTGTCGGTAGGAAAGCATTTTGCTTATGCCTTCAGCATTTAGAGTAGAATAAGACTTTAGGTAAAGTCTCCTTAGTAAAGGTTGTCTGCTTCGCAGAAAAAAACATGAGATATCAGTATGGAACTGTTATTTTCCTGTACCCAAATTGTTTGGCTCTGTCTTCACATAAGCTAAATATAACTTGCTCATTAAAATGAAAATATCTTTCTAATAAAAGTGTTAGATTCAATAGCAGTAGGTGATTATTATTAGAGTATACTTGACACTCAGTTACATTAGTTTCATATGCACAACATAGCGATTCAACAACCCTATATGTTATGCTGTGCTTGCCATAAATGTAGCTACCATCTGTCACATACATTATTATTAATAAAGAAAAGCCAAATGAGGGTGATACCATTTTCCAATTTTTACAGTTGTTTTTACGCAAATTATTTGTAAATTAGGGAATGGATTTTTTTTTATATAATTAGTACGAATTAGAAGCTGGTAAAGTAAAATCTTTCATAACTCTCAAACTTTTAAGATCATCAAAAAAAAAATCATTCCTTACTGTGTATCTCATTTCTTTGTCCACAAAATATGATTAATGACACTAATCTGGGGACAATTTATAGCAAAGATGCAAGAGATAGAGCAGAATCTGAAATGTAATTTTTGCCCCTTATCAGGGAAACTTTGTGTAAGAAAAAGCTGCATTATTCAGATGCTGCTCGGCTTAATGCTTAATGCTATTGGAGCTGTGTGTATGCTATAGAAAGTTAAATAGTTCACTATGTGAAATCTGCCTTTTTTTTTTCAATTAGTACTTTGAAGAGAAAAAGATCAACAGAATCAAGTGTTTCAAAGTCATCTTTGTTGTTTTCACCCATCATATTTACAAATGTTTGCTCTAGGCTTTGCCTAATTATATTTTGGGGGTTCCTATATATTTTTAATCTAGCTAAAATAATGAGCATGCTTCCAAATGCTGAATGCTAAGCAAAGCCTGCTTGTTGCCCTTGGAAAATGTCCCATTGTCATATTCAGTGACCCTGCATTTCAGCTCCCATCATTTTTCTGTGTGTAGCCAGGGTACCAGCCCAGATGCCAAAAAGCCAAAGCTGAGCAAAGAAAAGAATGATCTCAATTAGTTTGACATTCTTTACTAATAGCCATTGTTCAGAAAAAAAACCATGAAAAATAAATCTGAACATGAAATAAAGAAATATACTTAGATTTATCAGATTAAAAAGAAAGAAGAACTGGTGTCTGGTTTTAGAACATTGTTAACCTCCAAACAAGATTTATGTTCTAGATTTACTTATTTTTTCAGTAGGATCTAAAAAGAACCCTTGATTTAGCCTTTTCTTCTGAGTCAGGGACCTGAAAAGAACTACAGTCATGCCAATTTAAAACTTGGAGTTTGAGGCTTTCCAATTTAGAACTCAGAGCTTCCTTTTCTTTATATCTAACCCACCTTGAAACCTACTGATCACAGAGTTACTATGCTTAAAAACCTTAGTAAAAACCAAGTAATGCTGGAGTAACAAACTTAGAGTAACAAATATAATAGTAGGCCCCTTTGATGACTGGGACTGTGTTTTACCATAGGAAGCATTCAGTAAATATTTGTTCAATAAATAAAATAGAAAAAACATAGATTTGTGAAAATCGCAAATTGTCAAGAACATTTCAGGTGCCATTTCAAGTAATCATGGAGGCTTTTGATAGGAAGGATATTCACAAGGAAAAACTTCAGCTATCATCCATAGGTTGTTTATGTCACAAGAAGAATGAGTCTAATTTAGAAGCTTTTAAAAAAAATTTTCCAAGAGAAAAAAAAATAGAAAACAAGGGAGATACCCATTTATATTAACAGTGCTTCAATCTATTCTCTTTCTTTGCATGTTTGCAAAAGCAGACACAAAAAAAGTAAACACTTTCCCAGTGCAGTCATCACCAGACATCTTTCCCCCCATGATCTGGACTCTGCACAAGTTACTAATTTGAGTTAAGAGGACAGGTAAAAATCAACACCTTGGCTCAAGTTTCCTACTTCCTGTCACCGAAAACAGGTCACAGATGCAAATAAAGAAATGGGAAAATATGTGTGATTCTCTTGTCTTTTGATAGAGAAATTTCTGGGAAGAAATTCTTAAAGGAAAAATCTCATCAGCAATCTTTCCAATCTAAAATAACATCAATAACAATCATAAAAATACTTCATTATTCAGGCATTGCAAACTCGCATATAGAGGAAAGAAGACCTTTATTCTTGACTCTTGTAAAAGCAAAAATGGATAAGAGAAATCAATAGTCTTAGTCTCCTAAAAGTGTATCATGTATGGTCTTCCAAAGCAGTAGCCTTCAGTACTGATATTCAGTAACAACCTCCACTCTTCATACTACGGTGTGATTATAGTCTTGACAAAATTACTGCCGTTTTAATTAGTCACAAAGCATTACCATGTATAATCTCTAAAGCAAACACAGAACCACTTTTTGGACATAGAGAAGTAAACATAATTCTGTCCTTGCCTTCAAAGTGATTGCTGTAGTTCATTCAGACTGCTATGACAAAATACCACAGAGTGGGTGGCTTATGAATAACATAAATATACTTCTTATGGTCTAGACGTTGGGAAGCGCAAGAATGTGGTACCAACAGATTTGGCGCAGTAGCTGGTGAGGGCCCACCTCCTATTTCATAGACAGCATCTTCTTGCTGTGTCTTCACATGGTCGAAGGGGCAAGAAAGTTCTCTGATGCATCTTTTATAAGAGCAGTACTGCCATTCATGAGGGTTCCCTCCTGGTATCTAATCACCTCCTGAAAGCCCCACTGCCTAATACGATTACCTTGGGGGTTAGCATTTCAACATACACCTTTTAGGGTGACACAGTCAGACCATAGCAGTGATATTCTACTGAGAATAGACAAGCAAATAGGTCATTAGAAGGAATGTTTGAAGAGATAAAAGGGCTTTTGTTGGGTAGTGTTGGGGTAAACTAGTGGAGTATCCAATTCATTCTTGAGTAGACTAGGAAGGTATGTGGGAAAAGTGACTTCTTTTTTTTTTAAATATTTTTTTATTATATTATGTTAGCCACCGTACAGTACATCCCTGGTTTCTGATGTAAAGTTCGATGATTCATTAGTTGCGTAAAACACCCAGTGCACCATGAAATACGTGCCCTCCTAAACGTATTCATAATATGTAATCATAATGATAATTCATTAGTTGCGTATAACACCCAGTGCACCATGTAATACGTGCCCTCCTTACTACCCATCACCAGTCTATCCCATTCCCCCACCCCCCTCCCCTCTGAAGCCCTCAGTTTGTTTCTCAGAGTCCGTAGTCTCTCATGCTTCATTCCCCCTTCTGATTACCCCCCTTTCTTTATCCCTTTCTTCCCCTACCGATCTTCCTAGTTCTTATGTTCCATAGATGAGAGAAATCATATGATAATTGTCTTTCTCTGCTTGACTTATTTCACTTAGCATTATCTCCTCCAGTGCCGTCCATGTTGCAGCAAATGTAGAGAACTCATTCTTTCTGATAGCTGATTAATATTCCATTGTATATATGGACCGCAACTTCTTAATCCAGTCATCTGTTAAAGGGCATCTCAGTTCCTTCCACGATTTAGCTATTGTGGACAATGCTGCTATGAACATTGGGGTGCATATGGCCCTTCTCTTCAGTACGTCTGTATCTTTGGGGTAAATAGCCAGTAGTGCAATGGCTGGGTTATAGGGTAGCTCAATTTTTAACTTTTTAAGGGACCTCCACACTGTTTTCCAGAGTGGCTGTACCAACTTGCATTCCCACCAACAATGTAGGAGGGATCCCCTTTCTCCACATCCTCTCCAGCAATTGATGTTTCGTGCCTTATTGATTTTTGCCATTCTAACTGGCATAAGGTGGTATCTCAGTGTGGTTTTGATTTGAATTTCCCTGATGGCTAATGATTTTGAACATTTTTTCATGTGTCTGTTAGCCATTTGTATGTCATCATTGGAAAAGTGTCTGTTCATATATTCTGCCCATTTTATGATTTGTTTATTCATTTCTTGTGTATTGAGTTTGAGAAGTTCTTTGTAGATCTTGGATACCAGTCTTTTATCTGTAGCATCATTTGCAAATATCTTCTCCCACTCCGTGGGCTGCCTCTTAGTTTTTTTTACTGTTTCCTTGGCTGTGCAGAAGATTTTGATCTTGATGAAGTTTCACAAGTTCATTTTATCTTTTGTTTCTCTTGCCTTTGGAGATGTGTCATGAAAAAGGTTGCTTCGGCCGATGTCGTAGAGGTTGCTGCCTATGTTCTCCTCTAGGATTTTGATGGATTCCTGTCTCACATCGAGGTCTTTCATCCATTTGGAGTTTATCTTTGTGTATGGTGTGAGAGAGTGGTCAAGTTTCATTCTTTTGCATGTAGCTGTCCAATTTTCCCAGCGCCTTTGATTGAAGAGACTGTCTTTTTTCCACAGGATGTTTTTTCCTGCTTTATCAAAGATTAGTTGCCCAAAGAGCCAAGGGTCCATTTCTGGGTTCTCTATTCTGTTCCATTGGCTTATGTGTCTGTTTTTGGGCCAGTACCATGCTGTCATTGTGATCACAGTTTTATAGTACAGCTCAAAATCCAGCATTGTGATGCCCCAACCTTTGTTTTTCCTTTTCAACAGTTCCTTAGCGATTCGGGGCCTTTTCTGGTTCCATACAAATTTAAGGACTATTTGTTCCAGTTCTTTGAAAAATGTCATCGGTATTTTGATCGGGATAGCATTGAAAGTGTAGATTGCTCTGGGTAGCAGGGACATTTTAACTATGGTAATTCTTCCAATCCATGAGCATGTAATATTTTTCCATCCTTTTTGTGTCTTCCTCAATGTCTTTCAAGAGTGATTTATAGTTTCTAGGATATAGATCCTTTACGTCTCTGGTTAATTCCAAGGTAACATATGGTCTTTGGTGCTATTGTAAATGGGATGGATTCCCTAATTTCTCTTTCTTCAGTCTCATTATTCATGTATAGAAATGCAGCTGATCTCCGAGCATTGATTTTGTATCCCACCACATTACTGAATTGCTCTATAATTTCTAATAGTTTGGGAGTGGATTCTTTTGGGTTTTCCATATACAGTATTATGTCATCTGCAAAGAGAGACAGTTTGACTTCTTCTTTGCCAATTTGGATACCTTTGATCCCTTTTTGTTGTCTGATTGCTGTTGCAAGGACTTCTAGTACTATGTTGAATAAGAGTGGTGAGAGTGGGCATCCTTGTCGTGTTCCTGATCTTAAGGGAAAGGCTTCCAGCTTTTCCCCATTGAGAATAATATTTGCAGTAGGTTTTTCATAGATGGCTTTTATGAGATTGAGAAATGTACCTTCTATTCCTACACTCTGAAGGGTTTTAATCAGGAAAGGATGCTGTATTTTGTCAAATGCTTTTTCGGCATCGATTGAGAGGATCATATGGTTCTTGAGTCTTTTCTTGTTGATATGATGTATCACGCTGATTGATTTGCGAATATTGAACCACGCTTGCATCCCAGGTATGAATCCCACTTGATCGTGATGGATAATCCTTTTAATGTACTGTTGGATTCTATTAGCAAGTATCTTGTTGAGGATTTTGGCGTCCATATTCATTAGGGAAATCGGTCTGTAATTCTCCTTTTTGAGGGGGTCTTTGCCTGGTTTGGGGATCAAGGTAATATTGGCCTCATAGAATGAGTTTGGTAGCTTTCCTTCTGTTTCTATTTTTTGAAATAGCTTTAGGAGAATAGGTATTATTTCTTCTTTGAATGTTTGGTAGAATTCCCCAGGAAAACCGTCCGGGCCAGGAGTTTTGTTAATTGGAAGGTTGTTTATCACTGACTCAATTTCTTCATAATTAATTGGCCTGTTTAAGGAATCAATTTCTTCCGGTTTCAATCTTGGTAGTTTATAGGTTTCCAGGAAGGATTCCATCTCTTCCAGATTGCTTAGTTTATTGGCATATAGCTGTTGATAAAAATTTCTAATAATCCTTCCAATTTCAATGGTGTTCGTCGTGACCTCTCCTTTTTCATTCATAATTTTAATAATCTGGGTCCTTTCTCTTTTCTTTTGGATAAGTCTTGCCAGTGGTCTGTCAATTTTATTGATTCTCTCAAAGAACCAGCTTCTAGTCCTGTTGATCTGCTCTACTGTACTTCTGGTTTCTGCTTGATTGATTTCAGCTCTAATTTTGGTCAACTGCTTCCTCGTGCGTGGATTAGGCCTGTCCCTCTGTTGCTGTTCCAGCTTCTTGAGGTGAGAATATAAAAACTGCATTTTAGATTTTTCTATTCTTTTGAGTGAGGCTTGGATGGCTATGTATTTCCCCCTTAGGACTGCCTTTGCAGTATCCCATAGGTTTTGGACTGTTGTATTTTCATTCTCATTGGTCTCCATAAATTGTTTAATTTGATTTTTGATTTCCTGGTTTATCGAGTCATTCCTGAGCAGGATGGTTCTTAGTCTCCAAGTGTTTGAGTTTCTTCCAAATTTTTCCTTGTGGTTGAGTTCCAATTTCAGAGCGTTGTGGTCTGAGAATATGCAGGGGATAATTTCAATCTTTTGGTATCGGTTGAGACCTGTTTTGTGTCCCAGAACATGGTCTATTCTTGAGAATGTTCCATGGGCATTAGAATAGAATGAGTATTCTTTGGTTCTGGGGTGTAGTGTTCTATATATATCTATGAGGTCCAACTCGTCGAGTATGGCATTCAAAGCCTTTGATTCTTTGCTTAGTTTTTGCCAGGGTGTTCTGTCTATTTCTGAGAGTGGAGTGTTGAGGTCCCCTACTATTAATGTATTTTTATTTATATGTCTCTTTATTCTGGTTAAGAGTTGGCTTGTGTATCTTGCTGCTCCCCTGTTGGGGGCATATATATTTATAATTGTCATATCCACTTGTTGAATACTTCCCTTAAGAATAATATAGTGCCCTTCTGCATCTCTAACTATAGTCTGTAGTTTAAAATCCAATTTATCTGATATGAGAATTGCTACCCCAGCTTTCTTTTGAGGTCCATTTGCGTGAAAGATGGTACTCCATCCCCTTACTCTCAGTCTGAATGCATCTTTGGGTTCGAAATGAGTCTCTTGTAGACAGCAAATGGATGGGTCATTTCTTTTTATCCAATCTGCAACCCTGTGGCGTTTTATGGGATGGTTCAAACCATTTACATTAAGACTGATTACTGAGAGATATGATTTTAATGTTGCCATGTTGCCAGTAAAGTCTTTGTTTGTATTGGCTGTGACTTTCTGTTCTGTATCACTCTTGGGGCCTTTTTACTTTTATAGAACCCCCCGTAATATCTCCTGTAGGGCTGGTTTCGTGGTTACAAAATTGGTTAGTGACTGGCGATTCTGAAATGTCTTTATTTCTCCATCAATTCTGAATGACAGCCTTGCTGGATAAAGGATCCTTGGCTGCATGTTTTTCTCTGAAAGAGCTTTAAATATGCTCCCCCAACCCTTTCTCTCATTCCAGGTCTGTGTAGACAGGTCTGACGTAATTCTGATGCTTTTGCCTTGGTACGTGAGAAATTTCTTTGCCCTGGCCGCTTTCAATACTGTATCCTTGCATCTAATATTTGCGAATTGCACTATGACGTGACGTGGCGTAGGTTTGTCGTGGTTGAGCTTGGGAGGGGTCCTCTCTGCCTCTTGGACACGAATGTTTGTTTCCCTTGCTAGATTAGGGAAGTTTTCAGCTACAATTTGTTCAAATATCTCTTCTAGACCTCTGTTTTTCTCCACCCCCTCGGGGATGCCGATGATTCTAACATTGGATCGTTTCATTGAGTCAGTAATCTCCCGTAACCTACATTCGTGGGCGTGGATTTTTTTAAGACCATCTTCTATTTTCATTTTTTCCTCTATTAACCCATCCTCCAATTCACTAACCCGTTCCTCTGCTTCTGCGACCCTGGCCGTCAGAGCCTCTAGTTTTGCCTGCATTTGGCTCATAGAATTTTTAATTTCTGTCAGATTCGCTCTCATTTCTGTCCTTAGGGATTCTATATTCTCAGTAACCTTTTCGTTAATAGTTTTTTCAATTCTACTCATCATTTTGACCATCGTTACTCTGAATTCCATTTCTGATAATTTGGTTACATCCATATCCATTATTTCTGTGGCAGAGGCCACAGAATCACTGTCTTTTCTTTGCTGGGGGGGGCTTCTCCTTCTTGTCATTCTGATGAAGAGAGGTTGCGGGGTTTCCAGAGCCCAAATTATTGACTGGGTCCCAGGCCGTGCCCCTTGTTTTATAGGGATCTTAGGGATGTGGGCTTCTTCTTTAAAGATTTTATTTATTTATTTATGTGGCAGCCAACCAGCGAGAGAGGGAACAGAAGCAGGGGAGTGGGAGAGGAAGAAGCAGGCTCCCAGCGGAGGAGCCCGATGAGGGACTCCTTTCCGGAACGCCGGGATCACGCCCTAAGCCGAAGGCAGGCGCTCAATGACTGCGCCACCCAGGCGCCCGGGTTGTGGGCAATCTCAGCCTCTGTCTCAGAACAGAGGGATCGCAGACCGTTCTCCACTGATGTTCTGGCCACTTTAACTCCGTTACTGTTGGTGCTGCTCAACCCTGCAGGAACCCGGGATGTGCACCCCACACCCGGTGTCAACCCTGCAGTGTCCTGGGTTGTGCGCCCCACACCCGCTCTCTCAGCGCTCACTTCCAGTGCCGGCATGTCTCTGTCCTTTGTTTTTCTAACACCACCAGCCGCCAGCCGCCCCGCGTGCTCTGGAGCTCCCGGTCTCAGTCTGGTTCCAGTGAGCGCACCGGAGCTCCGTTTCAGTCTGGTGGCGTGCGTTCCCCGGCTCACCTTCTCAGTCCGCTGTCTCGCGGGTGCCGGTCCGCGAGTCTGCCCGCTCCCCTGTGCAGGTGGCTACCGCTTCCCGGTGCCCAAACACGGCAGCTCCCTCCCCCTTCTGTTTATCTACCGGTATCTGTGTGCGGTTTCACGGCTCCCCGCTTTGTACCTCAATACTCAGAGCTGGAGATGTTCGTTTGTAGAGATCCAGATGTATCTTCCTGCGTCTCAGGCTGGTTCCGTGGTTGTTTAGGCTGGTCTGGTACCTATCCAGCTCGACTCAGGGGACTGGCTGAATAAGGGGTCCCCTACTCCTCCGCCACTTAACTCCCTCCTCGGAAAAGTGACTTCTAAGCTGAAAACTGGAAGATGAATAGAAATTAATGGGCTATAGAAGAAAAAAAAATAAATGGGACAAAGTCGTTCAAAGCAATAGTCATATTCCAAATCATTGGTTTCTTTTGTTATTTTTTCTCTAATTTTTTTCACAATCTCTTTATGTGTCCAGCAATAGACTTAAAATGTTAGCACTTTACTTATACAAACCAAAGTAGACATGTAAACTCTGTTATCCCTTAGCACTGCTGACAATGTTTACTGACTCTGAGCTTCTGGTGCAAGTGGAAGTTTTCATTATTCTTTTGTAATTCATGATAAGGAAACAGTGTTTCACATGAATACGGTAGCTTATAGTACAATTCTAAAGAAGCTACCCAGCTAACTTATAGGAGAGAGACAAAGTCAATCAAAACCAAAACATATTTTATGCTATTGAGATGTTGGATTTCTTTATATGTATTTTGGATAATAGCCTCTTATCAAATATGTGGTTTGGAAATAGTTGATTCCATTTTCTGGGTTGTCTTTTCACTCTTTTGGTTGTTCCCTTTGCTGTACAGATGCTTTTTAGTTTGATGTAGTCTCGTTTGTCTATTTTTTCTTTTGTTGTTTGTGCTTTTGCTGTCATACCCAAGAAATCATTGCCAAGACCAGTGTCATGAAACTCTCTCCATTTATTTATTTATTTATTTATTTATTTATTTATTTATTTATTTATTTGGATTTTTATAGTTTTGGGTCTTACACTTAAGTCTTTAATCTACTTTTAGCTGATTTTTGTTAGGGGTTTAAGATAAGGGTTCAGTTGCATTGTTTTGGACGCAGATATCCAGTTTCCCCGACACCATTTGTTGAAAACTATCCTTTCTCCATTTTGTATTCTTGGAATCTTTGTGAAAGATCAGTTGACTATATGCGTGTATTTATTTCTGGGCTCTCTATTCTGTTTCACTAGTCTACATGTCTGTTTTTATGTCAGTACTATATTGTTTTAATTTCTCTAGCTATGTAATATTTTGAAAATAGGAGAAGTGATACCTTCAGTTTTGTTCTTTCTTCTCAAGATTGTTTTGGTTCTTTGGGGCCTTTGTGGTTGCATATAAATTTAAATTTTTTTTTCTATTTGTGTGAAAAATGTCATTGACATTCTAGTGTTAAATCTGTATATTGTGTTAAATTAGGGTGGGCATTTTAACAATATTAATTCTTCCACTCAATGAACAGGGGATACCTTTCCATTTATTTTTGTCTTATTCAATTTCTTTCACTATTGTTTTGTAGTTTTCAGTGTATACATTTTCACCTCACTGGTTAATTCCTAAATACATTGTTCTTTTTGAAGCTCTTGTAAATGGGATTATTTTCTAGATTTCTTTTTCACATAGTTCCTTGTAGTATATAGAAACACAACTAGTTTTTATGTTGATTCTGTATCCCGCAACTTCACTGAATTTGCATATTAGTCTTAATAACTTTTTGTGGCATCTTTAGAGTTTTCTTTTATTTTTAAAGATTTTATTTATTTATTTGTCCGAGAGAGAGAGAGAGAGAGAGA